>NC_046167.1:68348296-68669963 GCF_011064425.1 Rattus rattus | reverse complement strand
ATACTGCCCGACAAAATGTGTCACTTCCTCTGTGAAGCAGCCTGAAGCATCCACAGGACAAACGGGGGCTGAGTCTTTCTGAATGATGTTGAAGTCCATACAGACTCGATGATCGTCCTGAGAGAGACAAGAACCCGCGCTGGGGGATAAGAGTGTCTAAGTATATGTGTGAGGGAAAAGGAGAGCTTGGGTTTATATTGGTTTGTAAGATAATTTTTCAATACTGCCCTGTAGACATCCAAGCAACCTTCTACTTCTAATTGCGGTGACTTAAGGACCACCTATAGAATCCAGGCCTCACAGCTGGACAGCACTAACGTCACCTGGCCCAGTCACCCCAACCATTAGAGACACCACACATAACTAAGCCATGACTGGCACAGTGGTGTGCATCTTAGTTCAAGGATAGCCTGGTCTACACAGTGAGCTCCAGGCCAGTCAAGAGTAAAGACTGTAGTGAGACATGTCTCACAAACCCAAAACTAAACCAAGCAAACACCAAAACAACAACAAAATTGTATTCGCAAGGATATCCACGCATATCTGAATGATGAGAGTCTATGCGAGCGGCGGGCGCAATGCTTGGTGGACAGACAGCGCTGCACCCTATCGAGAGCGGCACAGACGACGGTACTGATCGCACGTTAAGCGCTCCCTGTTACTGAGGAAACAGGCTTCGGGTGTCAAAGCTTTCTTGGTTACACTGCGAGGCTTGCGAGGTGGACCAAGTGTCCCTGATGAATGCTGCATGTGAGGGACGCTGAGAACTTTACCGCATTTGCTCATCTGCCCTTGCAGGAAAGCTGCCAAAAAGGCAGACAACTGTATTAGAGTGGACAACGGCTCAGGTTCGACCTGCTTCCAGGAATCAGCAAGATGAATGTGGACTGCGGGCACAGGTTTTTACGTCATCTTTGGGGGCCAATGGGCCAGAAAAAAGCCTGACTCCATTGGTCTTGGCAAGTGTACTGGCTGCATTTGTGTGTCAACTTGGCGCAAGCTGGAGTTAGCACAGAAAAAGGAGCCTCCCTTGAGGAAATGCCTCCATGAGACCCAGCTGTAAGGCATTTTCTCAACTAGTGATCAAGCAGGGAGGGCCCAGCCGACTGTGGGTGGTGCTGTCCCTGGGTTGGTGGTCCTGGGTTCCATAAGAGAGCAAGCTGAGCAAGGCAGGGCGAGTAAGCCAGTGAGTAACACCCCTCCATGGCCTCTGCATCAGCTCCTGCCTCCAGGTTCCTGCCCTGTGTGAGTTCCTGTTTTGTCTTCCTTTGGTGATGAACAGCAATGTGGAAGTGTAAGCTGAATAAACCCTTTCCTCCCCAATTTGCTTCTTGGTCATGATGTTTTGTGCAGGAATAGAAACCCCCACTAAGACAGCAAGGCAGAGAGGCTTAATAAAACCCATGACTAGCTAGATACTTCTGCAAGACTATGCTACTCACAGCGCCAAAGTAAGGAGCCTGGTGAACGACACCCGTGCCTTCTTCATCCTTCACATAGTGGTCAACAAGCACGGTGAAGGCACCGTTCTCCTTACACTGGAAGACAGAGGTTGCAAAGTGTTAGATGAAACACAGGGAGAAAGGCCTGAAATTAACTGTTGAACATGTAAATAGAAATGACAAAATAATTCCAATTCGGAAGACAGATGCAGAGAAGTAGGGACAGGAGTCCCTGGCACAAGCTTGGCTAGACAGACAAGTTCAACAGGCAAGCTGCAGGTTCAACAAAGGACACAGCCTCAGTAATAAAAGTGGAGAGCAGTCAAAGACCTGACATCAACCTCTGGCCTCCACATACCTGTGCACACTCATACCCACATGTATATGAACGTGAACACACACACACACACACACACACACACACACACACACACACACACACACACACACACACAGAGGGAGACCTGAAAGTGAACTGAACTCAGTATACAATGACAAAAGGGCCAAGAGCATTTACAACAGGAGATGAGCTTACTGCAAAGGTAGAGCAGGGAGGAAAAGGCCAGGTTGGAGATGTGGTCAGCGAACTGGTCGGTGATAGAATTCTAATTCATTCAACCTTCTAAGACTAAAGCAGAGCTTTGGTTTCAGACACACTCCCAGGAACAATGCTCATAAGGAGGCCACACGAGCTCCACTCATCACCTCGCTCCACTCATCACCTCGCTCCGGATTATCAGAGAAATGAATGGAGAGAGCCACGGTGACATGGCCCCAAACTTACCTTAATGAAGTAGTCAAACAACGGCTTGTATTTCTTGCCTTTGAGAGAGGCACCAGGAAACCTTGAAAAGGAAGATAGATCCGTAAATCAAAGCAATAAAGCCAGGGAGACGCTTTAGTAGGGAGAATGCTTCCTGCTCAGGCATGACCACTTGAGTCTGGATCCCGGAGACACGTGCAGAAAGCTGGAAATGGTGGTGAATGCCTGGAAGCCCAGAGCTGGGGAGGAAGCACAGGGATCCGATCCATGGGGCTTGCAGGTTTGAACTTAAACTTGGTGAGCCCAAGCTCCACGAGAAAGCTATCACTGGACGAACAAGGAGAGTGACTGCAGGGGGTGGGCGGTGGGGTGCAGCACGGGAAGGGACAGGGAGACAGACATGGATGGACACGGAGGACGACACACGCGATGCTTACCCATGGCATACAGTGCACACCCACCCACTCACCCACCTACAGTGCACATACAAAATTTAAAAAATAATTAAAAATCAGAATAAATCAGCATCCTCTGAGGCTCACAGCCATTGTCAGAAAAGCAGAAAGGTGAGACTCAAACATGTTTGGTACCTAAAACTCGAAGCAGGCTTGTGTCTTCCAGAGCTGAGGACACATACGCTATGTGAACACCATATCAATGATCCGTGCACTCACCTTTCAAGGATCTCATAGTCGCTCTCTTGTTTATAGAGGGCTGACAATCTGGCTTCCATCAAAATGAACGACTTCCCCCTGGAAACGTCTATGAGCAGGAAGAAAAAGAGGGCATTGGTGGCATTCAGACTGGTTGGCTGTGAAGACATACACCAGGCATATTTCTTGTGCCAAGAAGCTGTGTCCCCTGTATGTACTGTGTGCCCTGGACGCAGAGAGGACACTGCAGAGCCAGACGTGCCGAGACATCAGAGGCAGCAAGGTAGGTGGCCATTATTGACCGCATCCAAGTCCATTTGGGAAAAATTAATCGGTACTTTCTCGTTCTAAAAACTGTACGTGAATGTTTTTTTAAGAATACTAAAATTAAGTCACATGCCTTTAATCCCAGCATCTGGAAGTGGCTCTCTGAGTTCCAGGCCAGCCTGGTCTACACAGTGAGTTCCAGGCTAACAAGCAGTGAGACTGTGTCTCACAACTAACAAGCACTTTCCACCCAAATCTTAGCATTAACAACGCAGGGGGCTCGCGAGGTCACAGCTCCATGTGCTCTCGTCACTTCAGAGGCTAAATCCACTGTTGTGTTGTAATCCAGATGACTCTCAGTGCACAGTGACGTGTGTATGTGTGCGAGCCTGTGTGTGTGTGAGCCTGTGTGTGTGTGAGCGTGTATGTGAGTGTGAGTGTGTGTGTGTGTGTGTGTGTCAGTATGAAGAGTTACACTTGCAACATCTGTCTGAAACCTACTGTGCCATTGACTCGTGGGTTACCTAGGAAAAGTCCTAAGGGCACCACCGTACCTCCCTGAGGGAAGCAGCTACAGTCACTGGGCCAGGCACCTACACGGACACAGCTCTTCTCCAAGGTTCAGGAAGAAACCGAAGGAAGCCGCCCACACATAGTTTAAGGCTGGATGGATGATGTTCCCCGTGCATCTACATGGCAGCCTCCGTGCCTGGGCTACTGTGAACAGGGTCCACACAAACACAGGCCTAACACCATCTGAACGAGCCCCTGTTTTCACTGCTCAGCTCCTCTTCCTGTTCTCCTCTTGTGAGCCTGCCTGCTTCCAGAGCAGCTGTTCCCAGACGCGGCCCTGCCCTGCCTGCCTGATGTGTTTTTCTTTCTTTTCCTCCCTACAATCTCTCCAAATCCGAAAGTGTATGTGCTCAAGAAGTAACAACTGTCATATTTCATATAAATCTCTAAGGGAGGACCTAACTGAGAGTATAAGAAGAATTCTCTACCATGGAATAGGTCAATGAGGTACAAAAATTGCATTGAAACTGAAAATTACAAAAATTTGTGTCACGTCCACGCAGAAATGAAACAGCTTCTCAGGCTGCCGTTCTGTTCTGCCCTCTCCTGTTTTCCTCCCCACTCTGCCTACTTTCGGGATAGAATCTTGCCATGTTGTTCAGTGTAGCCAAAAATTCATAATGTTCCTGCCAGTTCACTGTGTCCTGAGACTTACAGGCATGAGTCACCATACCTGTCTTTATAGCTTGTCTTTAGTAAGACTTTTTGTACAAAATCGTTTTGTATCTACAAATAATCAAAAGCTTTTGTGTCTATACAAAATCACTCCATCGGCATTAATCACCAGTCACTGTTAGCCCAGTAGTTACCTTTGATCTTCACATACTGTATTTCTGGATTGACACATAGTGCAAGGTTACTGGGTAGGGTCCACGGAGTGGTTGTCCAAGCAACTAAGGATGTGTTTTCATCTTCCTCCAAAGGGAACGTTACAAATACTGAAGGGTCCTGAACGTCCTGTAAGACATTGAGGGAAAGCAGTGTTTCACAAACCCGTAAGGGTCAGAATAATAAGAGACTGATCTGAAAGGGGACTGAAATAAATTCTAGGATAAAAATGAGCTCAAACGCCAGGCAGTGGTGGTGCACGCCTTTAATCCCAGCAGGGGCAGATGGATCTCTGAGTTCGAGGCCAGCTTGGTCTACAGAGAGAGTTCCACAGAACCGGAAATACAGAGAAACCCTGTCTTGAAAAACAAAACAAAAAAACAAAAACCCAAACAAAAACTAACAAGAAAGAGGAATAATGAACAGAAGAGCTGGGGGGCACGAATGCTAAGTCCGCTCATAACTAATAAGAACGTAAGTTACACTATTATAGCAATCTAATCTACGCTAAGTATATGGTGAATTAAATAACAGCTTTGGAAAAAATAATTTCTGTATCTTGTAGTGTCTATTTCTATGCGCTTAAATATTTTATTAAATATGCATGAGCCAATAACAAAGGCAATCGGGAGACAAAAAAGGGGTCATCCCAGCCAATAGGGTCATCCAACAGGGACTTGAAAGATCAAATGGAAGAACAGGAAACACATTCGCTACCATGAGGATGAAAACGCTTCTCAAGTGTAGCAATTTCCAAACCTGGGCATGAACAAGGCTTCCACAGTTGGCATCCCTTTAACAATGAGGGTCCCGTGAACTAGCCAGAGCGAAGGATGAGCAGACACGTAAGACGTGAGACAGTTCACGTCCTGAGATTCTCTACCTCACCCTCTAGAGGACAAAGAGCGGCTGTACCAATGACACAATCCTGTGCAGCAGGGAAAAGACCACAACACAGCTTGGCATCTCAACTACATTTCCTTCCAATAACTCTAACAAAGGAGTCTACAGGTGACAGAGAAGATATAAAGTCACCAAGGGCGGGATCCCTGAAGAATAGTAGCTGGGAAAGGCTGTGTCAGAGACAGACGAGAGCAGGCACCAAGTATGGCCAAAACAGGAAGAATCCATCACACGGAGCCCATGATAAACCCGGTGGAGAGAAAATATTCCCATTCTAACCTAGCACAGCCTCCACGCGGCGAGTGGCTGTACCGTCAGCACTCCTTCGGGACAGGCGCCTGGCACCACCAGCCATGATGGCAACAACGGGGAACAGTCACCTTAATTGTAATCGATCAACAATCGTCACGGACTACGCTAGGGCTCGGCACGTCACGCACCTTGTAATTCTGGTTCGACTCGAAGTTGGAGAGTGGAGTTCCGCACGCGGTGGAGAAGGGCATGACTTTCACGCCTCTGTACACGAGGCCTTTGTCATACAGCTGCTTGAAGACCCACCTGGCAAGGTAAGAGATGGGGCTATTCAACTGCGGAACCCAAATCTGCCTTCAGACGCCAACCTCCATGCCAAGTCTAAGGTTCTCTTCCAGTAAAGAGGAGGGGGGAAATGCATCAGGTAGGAGCTTGCTGGTCAGAAACACTTAACCGCCGAATGTAACTACCATTGTAATTACTGAGGCTGGGGTGCGGCTTAGCCTGTCCTAGCACGGGTAAGGCTGGAGCTCAACCACCATCTTGGGGTGTGGCCACCATCTGCTGACATGGAAAGATATTTACGATTAAGGCAAATGCTCGTGCACACTGCACACACAGCACATTATCAATGAATAAATCTGTAACTATGGACATACAGATTTTACACTGAAATTCTTAGAGCTTTGGTAAAACAACTTTTTTTAAAGATTTATTTATTTATTTTATGTATATGAGCACACTGTTGCTGACACGCCAGAAGTGGGCATCAGATCCCATTACAGATGGTTGTGAGCCACCATGTGGTTGCTGGGATTTGAACTCAGGACCTCTGGAAGAGCAGTCAGTGCTCTTAACCTCTGAGCCATCTCTCCAGCCCCCAATAAAACAACTTTTTACCATCACTACTTGGATTTTGGGATTTTCTTTGGGTTTCTGGCACATTACTTAACCTATGCCACAGGCAGCTTTTATAGAAGCAAATTAAAAAGTACAACCCCAACTTACTAAAATGTTTTAATGAAGATGTTAAATACCAGGACACCAGAGATCAATCCCGACTCCTCACGTCGACTACTCACATCTCCCAAATGGCAAAGGTGCCTTACTCACGTCTGCCTTTTCTCGTTAAAACCTTCACAGGACTTATAATACCCCTAAGATGTTTTCTGTTCTGTGAGACAGGGGTCTCTTTCTTACTAAGTAGCCCAGGCAGGCCTTGAACTCATAATCTTCCTCCATTACTGCTGCTTGGATTGTACATATGGGCTCCGACCCTCAACTACAGGAATAAGTGGATTAAATGCTCTCCCACAGGGCTCAATGGTAGAGTATTTGCCCAATGTGTAAGGACTTTGAGTAGGGTCTCCTACTTGCCAAAATGTCATTTTCATGGAACAAATGGTGGAGGAGAGGTGTAAATCATTTTCACAGCATTAGAAAAAAATTAGAAGATATCACATTTGCTCTAAAAAGCAAATGATGAACTTGTAAACAAACTTCTCCACTCCTCTGACCAAAGAAAGAGAATGTTTATCATTCCTACAGTTTAAAATGAACCTACCAGACTGATTCCATGAATTGTGGGTACAGGGTTTTGTAGTCATTGTCAAAGTCGATCCATCGGCCAAGCCTGGTAACAGTAGACTTAAAAATACAAAGCAATCAATCTAAGGTCCAAGTAAACATTATTTCAAACGACACCTAAGGTTAACAAGTTTTCTTAGTATTCATTTCTTATACATAGGTATTGCTAATTCTAACTATTAAATATTTACTTAAGCCATTATGGTTGGGGGTGTGTGGGGCTCACAATGTATTTCTAGTTCGAAAGTTGTTATATAAACCAGGCTAGCCTCGAACTTAGAATAATCCTCTTTCTGTCTTCCCAGTATTGAGATTACGAGTGCGTTCCACCATGCCCGGCAATATTAATTGGCAACTATTACTTGGCAAACATCAGAGAAATAGCTCTAGCTAGAAGAATTTACCAATAGTTGCTAAAATTAATGACTAGAAGTATCCTAAGAAAGAGCATAACAGGAATAGTATTCCCATAGGATATTTATCAACCACAAAGCAAGACCCACACTTCGCCAAGGGAAAACTAGACAGCCAGGCAACGCCTTGATGAAGCACATAATTAATTGGTCATGCATGCACAATACTAGATTCAATCCCTAGCAACCCTGCTCCCCAAGGTGACACGATCCTAAAAGACAAAGAAAGACTAAATGAACAAATGAACGTTGTACATCCAAGGAAACTGAGGGCTTGGCCACTAAAGGCAAGGGCTGATGCCGGATGGACTTCAGGGTCAGAAGGATCAGTGAGTGGTACAAGTGGATGGTATCTTGTTCACGTTAACTCACTGCTTTTGGGTTACTGAGGATGTCAGCAGTTGGAGAAGGGTAGGTGCAGGGCATAGGGGACTGCTTTGTACCAGACGGACAGTGCTGTGCATGGCTTACACCTTTAATCCCAGCACTCCGAGACAGAGGCAGGCAGATCTCTCTGGTCTGCACATTAAGTTTCAGGCCAGCCAGGACTACACAATGAGACCTTGCCCTAAGGGGGCAGGGCTGGGCAGGGGAGTAGAATCAGGGTAAAAAAAAGATTTTAAAAGCAGATCTATATTAAGGCGACATTCATCCCAGCAGGATTCCCCCCCACCTCCACCCCACCCCTGCTGGATTAGTCATGAAAGTGAAGTTGGGAGAAACGTGAGCTCCAGCTTTTGTGCTAATGAAACTGGACTCTATAGGCTCATAGGCTGAAGTCACTTGGGGTCACAACAGAAGAGCACTAAGGGGAACCCTGTGGGAGGGGGAACACAGCAGCCTGCATGAAGACCAGGAAGAGAACCAGGCTAGTGCTGTGTGCCTGTAACTCCAGCATGCGGGCTACCGAGTCCAAAGGACTTGAGTGTCAGGCCACCAAGAACACCAGGAGCTAAGTACAAAGACCTTTAAAAAAAAAGGCTCATTTATTTAATAAGTGAGTACACTATCGCTGTCTTCAGACACGCCAGAAGAGGGCATCAGATCCCACTGCAGATGGTTGTGAGCCACCGTGTGGTTGCTGGGAATGGAACTCTGGACTTCCTAATAAGCAGCCCATTCTCTTAACCGCTGAGCCATTCCTCCATCCACGAGACTATGGAGAGGGGATAGAGGGGAAATAAAAGAAAAAGAACCAGACCCGAAAGCAACACCAGGATGTAATTCTACATCACGGGGATTAACGTTAAAAGGGTAGGGGGATCCAGGCCTTCTTGTGACACAAGCTCACACGGGCAGCCGTACTTTGGGGGAATATTTCATAAAGAGCGCAAAGGAGGACTAACCATGTCTGTCTAGTCCACCTCAAAGCCCAGCCTCACATTAGTCCTTCTGAAGCGTGTGGCTTACCTTCCACTCGGCGGAGTACCTCATCACAATAGCTCGGCACTGCTTGTTGTACTCTGCGATCCCCATCTTGGCCACGTCCTCTGGCCCTTTGATCCCCAGGGTCTTGTCAATCTCATACTCCTGAAAATATTGAATGAGACAGTCATGTCAGCGGCCATGCCTTGTGAAACAAATACATGTAAGCCGCACCGGAAACCCAAGTAGCTAAAATAAGTAAGCACAGAAGGAAACTCTACCTCGAGACCACACGATACACAGTGACATGGAAAAGGACTCAAAGGGGACATGGGACAGACTCACAGACAATGAGAACATCACCAGACTGGAGACTCAGACGTACCACAGGTAAGCCGTGACAATCCCACCCGAATCTTCTGTCGACGTGAAACCCGCTCTGGTGAGCGTATCTTGTAACTATATCTTTAATTGTCCCCGCAAGTATGTGTCCGTAGTGAGGCAGTCCAGTAGCGAAGGGAGGCCCATCATAGAAGGTAAACCTAACAGATAATACGAAATTATGAGTTAGTCATTTAAAAGCAGCAAAAATTCAGGACATTTCTGTGTCAAGTAGCTATCCTATTAAAATGTTCTGGGGTGGGGGGAACTGAGATCAACAGGACTGGAAAAAGGACATAATTGATTAGAAATTTACGGGAGGTCTAGCTTTCAGAAAGGCCACTCAGACAGAGCTGAGAGAGCTGCTGTCCAGTCATCCGCTCTTCTTTAGTATCGGGATTGCGAATGGCCCCGAGGCCCCTCATCAATTAAGCAGGGCAGTGGACACCCATCATAAAATGCTCAAACAGGGAAGGTCCGTAATGAAATCAGTGATTTATCATTGGTCGCCTTTCCCATGAATAGAGACTGAGGCAGGAAATACTGTAGGGCCCGCCCACCCGTCCACGGAGGCTGATGGGAAGGCATGGACGGTGAGAACACACAGGGGAAGGAAGGGTGTGCATTAAGGGAGCTCGGTAGGAGAAATGGCTATAGTGCCAGGGACTCTGTCTTCACTGCGGAAACTCACGTACTTTGGCCTGAGTTTTGACTGCTTTAGGCATTCCTGGAAACAGTTGTATTTGGACCAGAACTGTAAGATTTTTTCTTCTTCAGCAGGAAAACTGATGTTTTCCGGAACTTGTTGAACCATTCTGTTTCTGCAAGAGAAATCAAATTTGCTACAGCCGTGGCAATTCCTAGTTTAGGACTAGCAGGCTAAGGGGTTATTAAAGTGTACATACGCATGGTGTGTTAAAGCAAAGCTTCACTCGGTGTGGATGTGTATAATACACGGTGCGCTCTTTTAAAGGATTCAAGCCAGCTGGTTTTTAGGATATTTAAAGGCATATAACCACCGCCATTATCTGTTTCAGGATATTTTCAATTGTCCCCACAATCATTAGCAATCACGCTCTCTAGTTTATCCCCGTGAGGAATCTTGTCACCTCTGCAACCATTTGTCTATTTATATTCATATAGGACACGACCTTCAGGCTGTGCGGTGGTGGCTCATGCCTTTAGTCCTAGCACCTAGAGGGCAGATGCAGGTGGATCTCTGGGCCAGCCTGCTCTACGAAGTGAGTTCCAGGACAGCCAGGGCTACCCAGAGAAACCCTGTCTTCAAAAACAAACAAACAAACTAAAACAATCCACCTCCACCACCACCACCACCACCACCACCACCCCCTGAAAATTTTCACACGCATTACCCTACGTCAGTCAGGCTGTAAGACACATTCCTACTCCATACAGCTCTGCCACAATTTATCAATCTGTCAGTTTTCACATGCGAATTGATTTGCCTGCTTGGCTAGTTCCTAAGGTTGTTACGAACATTAAGTTCTAACTTCTACATGGACATGTTTTCTTTCTTCTTGTACATATGGCTAGCTATGAGTAGAATCCACGGGTCATGTGACCCAGTTTCTAAATTTCTGACGAACCACAAAATGTTTTCCACAGGTACTGCATCATTCACCTCCCATTAACACCAAATGGGGTGACCACTTCTCTATACCCTTCTGACCACTCCACACTACAGATCAGAGCCACCTCACAGGGCACAAAGTAGCAAGCAATCTTTTTCGCATGCTTGTCGTCCATGTATATCGTCTGAAGATTAATGTTTATTCGCCTCTTGCCCTCTTTGACTTAGACTAACTTTTCGCGGCTGAATTTCACAAATTCTAAATTCTGGATACAGCCCTTCTCTGGGGAGTTCCCTGGGTGTTTGCATTTAAGTCCTGGTGCTTGTAAGGGGCCAGAGGGACGTCTCACCTCAACCACTTCTTGTGCTGGATGGCTTTCCGTCAAGCTAAAGTTATCTGAGAGAAAGGAACCTCAGTTAAGAAAATGCTTCTATAAGATTGGGTGTAGTCAGGTCTGTAGGGCATTTCCTTAATCAGTGATTGATGGGAGAGGACGCAGCCCACCGTGGGTGGTGCCATTCCCTAGGGCGGTGGTCCTAAGTTCTATAAGAAAGCAGGCTGAGCAAACCACAGGGAGCAAGCCAGTAAGCAGCACCCCTCCATGGCCTCATCAGTTCCTGCCTCCCTTCAGGATCCGGCCCTGTTTGAGTTTCTGTCTCGACTTCCTTCAGTGATGAAAAGACATGGAATTATAGTCAAATAAACTTTTTTTTTTGGTCATGGTGTCTTGTCAATAGAAACCCAAACTAAGACACATCATCATTATTCTTCTTTTGTAGTTTTAAAACCTTAGGCCAGGCATAGCGGTTCATGCCTTTACTCAAGGGCTTGGAAGGCAGAGGCAGGCAGTCCAAGGCCAAGCCTGGTCTATATACTGAGTTCCAAGCCAGCCAGAACTATACACTGAGATCCTGCCTCAAAACAAAAACCCCGCTCTATTTATTAATATGTATGATGCGTGTGCGAACTCTCATTTAAATTCTAAACGAGCCGGTGATCAGATTTTCAAGCCAAAATCTAATTAGAAGGGGACAGGATTGCTACTGATGAAAGAATAGAGGAGACAGAAACCTATGTCTTCAGGAATCCCAGCAGCCGAGTGTGACTGATCTAGGCGAGAAGGCCCAAACGCCTCAACCAGACTTGAAAGCAGCAGAATTTATGCCTGAGGCTTCCAAGACATGTTTGTGACCAAAATAATAAAAAAAGACATGTTTCTTAAATGTTCATTAATTTTTCATATTCAAGTACCTCTTGAGTGTTTGAGAGAGAGAGAGAGAGAGAGAGAGAGAGAGAGAGAGAGAGAGAAGAGAGAGAGAGAGAACAGAACAGGTGGGACATTTATCTAAAATAGCCCTTTTCAACCAGAGCACAGAATTGAACAGTACTGAGAAGTACGTGGTGTTTTGGATCAGCCGTTACTTCAGCATTCCGCCTTTCACAGACTGAAAGAGGTTTCTGCATTTATTGATTTACCAAGGGTCCTTCAGTTCCGTGAGTAAGAGGTTGGTAAGAGAGCGTTAGGTCTCTGTGCATTCACTTTGCCACCTCTAATCTCCTGCTGTGACTGCTCTTGGCTCTGGGAGCCATCAGAGAGGCACACTCATCAGGGGTCAGAATGCGCACTTTAATTAGAACCCTACCAGAGGCTCCCGCAGAACACACTTGGAACAGTGTCTGTCGTTCAGTGTCCTGACGACTAATGACTCGAGATCTAAACTTTCTGGGAGGCGAGAGGAGAGCTTTTATTGGACTTGCTATGTTGCTTCTGCTGTTCTCCAAAGATTGAGAACCACGGTATTGTGGTAGCAAACACAAAGGCGGGGTACAACAGCACAGACTGTTTAAGGAAGAACAATGTACCAATGACCGGGCTATGGCAGCTGCTGAGAAGAAGCAGCTCCCATGCATAAATCAAAGGGTTTTTCTAGCCCATTGTATCCACTGGAGAACTGTACGGGCACAACAGCCTCCAGCAACCACAGGGCGGTGGGGGGCAGAACAGGGTGGGTGGAGAAGGCCCAGTAAGACTGCCAGGTTATGCACAGAAAGGCCACCCATCTTCTTCCACACACAATCCAGGCCTTTGGGAGTTACAGCTTCCTCCTCTGAGATTTCGTTTCCTTTTTGAGGCAGTCCCATACAGTTCAGGGTGCTTTTGAACTCTGGGTAGCTGAGGATAACTCAGACCTTCTGATCTGCTGGCCTCCTTCCCCCCGAATGTTGGGATTACAAGTGCTTTGGGTTTTTGGGTTTGCTTGCTTGTTATCTGTTTTGGTGAGAGTTCAGCCTGCCTCTGCTTCCTAAGTCTTGGGATCAAACTTGACAGCTCACAAGTGTGCTTTTGATCCCAGAACTTCCTGCACGCAAGACAGACCCTCCATCTACTGAACCACACATCCTTACTTGTCCACTTAGCTACTTCTGCACTATTTCCACGAACCTTCACTTAGGATGATCTCAACTTATCTTGAGAAAGCATCTATCCCACAACGTCAAGGAAACTGCTGCTTATGTTGGCACAAACCTACCATACCATCCCTTGGGAGGCTGAGGCAGGATGACAATTTGAAGCCAGGCCAGGCTCCATGGGAGAGCCATACATCGCCATCGTACTTTTACACCTGACTTCTCTTTTAACTCTGCTAAAGGGTTCCACTACCCATCTCACTCTTTCCAGTGTACATAGGTATTATCTGCATCTATGTTTTATGCACCATGCGTGTTCTGTATTCCACCACATGACATTTCATTGTCACTCAGGGTGTCTCTTCACAGGAACAAATTGCCTAAGACATCATCAACAACAACAATCAAAAACCACACACCAGTCCAACAGAACCGTCCCTCCACATCCACAGGGCGTTGGATTCAGGATCTATTGGAATACCCAATATAAGCACGCTCAAGTCTCTTACAAATATAGTATTAGGATATAATTTACATGCATCTGCCTGTGTATTTTAACTAATCCTTAGATTACTTACCATACCTACTACATTTAAATCCTAGATACACAATAGCTATACTATATTGCTTAGGAAATAATGACCCAAAACCAAAATTTGTAGATGTACGGTACATGTCACCACCACAGTCCTAACCCCATAGCATGACCACTGGTTGGTTGAAACCCCAGGTGCAGAACTAGTAGTTAGAGAAGACCAACTCTATGCTTTCTACCTATACATTGAGAAACAAAAGAGCAAGTCTCAGACACGCCAACTGGTATTATGTGAGTTTTTCAATGGTTTTGTTGTCGTAAATAAATAAAAATAAAGTAAAAGTAAAAATGTATAAACGAAAACCGGGGTGGAATGTTTTCCCTCAGGGTGTTTTTCCTGCTAGGGTTCCACACTCGCTTCCCAGATATCTTCTGGATATCTTGGCAGAAACACAACCCAGCCACACACTTTCTTATACTGAGACTCTTACACAAAAGAGCATACAACTGGTGTTTTTACCCTGCTAGGGTTCCACACCTCAGTGCCCCAGATATCTGCTGGATATCTTGGCAGAAACACAACCCAGCCACACACTTTCTTATACTGAGACTCTTTCTTAAAAAAAAAACACACTCATTTAGCATTAAAGCAATCCAGCGTCTAGATTTGGCAGATCCACATTACACTGTCCTAATCCCAGTTCCCAAATTACTCATCCCTGCACCTTTTATTTACCAAGTCTCCAGTTCTCCCCCCTGGTACCTCTAACTCCTCTCAGTTCCCATCGTCTCTCCAACTCCCCTCTTCTTCCTCCTGGCTTCCTTCTCTAACCCCTCCTCCTCAACTGTCAATCCTCACCCCCCCCTCCTCAGGTTCCACTCGCTCAACTGTCTCCAACTGTCAACTGTCAACCTAACCTCTGAATCTAATCCCCTCTCAAACTCCTACCTCTGCCCAAATCTCACGCTCTTGCCTTTATTTAACAAATTCAGAGAAACCCCAAGGCAAACCACAACATTTCCCCTTTTGTCCAGTTAAAAAACTTTTCCTATACATAGGTGAACTAAGCATCATTATTACCATTCTGCAATTTATAAAACCAACAATATGCTGATCACCCAGTCCACCAACTCTGTTCACCAACCATATTATCCACACCACATCTTGGCAAGGCAAACCACAACATTTCCCCTTTTGTCCAGTTAAAAACTTTTCCTATACATAGTGAACTAAGCATCATTATTACCATTCTGCAATTTATAAAACCAATAATACGCTGATCACCCAGTCCATCAATTTTGTTCATTAACCATGTCATCTATACTAAAAACTATACTTGACTATATCCTGGTTCTAGATCCTATGCCACCCTAAAACTACTCTAACAGATTTATCATCTTTCTCAATACTAAACCATTCGGGTTGTCTATGAGACTACTAGTCTCCAACCACATCAGAAATCCAAGAATGATTAATATTACCTGAAAACCTAGGAAGCACAAAACATGGCTTCCAAGCTTAGCCAATTTTATAAAGACTAATGATGCTTAGTTCACCTATGTATATTTTTAACTGGACAAAAAGGGGAAATGTTGTGGTTTGCCTTAGGGTTTTCTCTGAATTTGTTAAATAAAGGCAAGAGCGTGAGATTTGGGCAGAGGTAGGAGTTGGAGAGACGATGGGGAACTGAGAGGAGTTAGAGGTACCAGGGGGGAGAAGAAGCTGGAGACTTGGTAAATAAAAGGTGCAGGGATGAGTAATTTGGGAACTGGGATTAGGACAGTGTAATGTGGATCTGCCAAATCTAGACGCATTGCTTTAATGCTAAAATGAGTGTGTTTTTTTTAAGAAAGAGTCTCAATTTAAGTAAGTGTGGCTGGGCTGAGTTTCTGCCAAGATATCCAGCAGATATCTGGGGTACTGAGGTGTGGAACCCAATGCTCTTTTGTAAGAGTCCTGCATAAGAAAGTGTGTGGCTGGGTTGTGTTTCAAGATATCCAGAAGATATCTGGGGAAGGAGGTGTGGAACCCTAGCAGGGAAAACACCCTGAGGGAAAAACATTCCACCCCGGTTTTCGTTTACATTTTTACTTTTACTTTATTTTTTATTTATTTACGAAACATGGTTTTTTTTTCTTATGTCCCTAACACACTAAAAATGAGAAAACAAATTCACTAGGTTGGAAACCAAGTTATACTCACAAACTCATCACACGCATATCCTAAGCCAAAAGGACAACGACCCCCTCATCTTCTGTGCGGACAGGATGGGTTCATACAAACCTTTGAGTATGATCTCTGCTCACCTTCAGTCCAAGCCTATAGGAGACCCTGATATGGCATCTCTTCTCACCTCCAAACCCCAATAGTTTGTTTGTTCTGTAGGGCCGCCAACCGTGAGCTTAAACTGCATTACCAGATTCTATGAGCCCAGGACAAGAGCATGCAGAGCATAACCTACCTTGGTACCCAAGGATAAGTGCGTGCGAATCCCGGAACAGTTGGGAGAAACCCGGAATCCAGAAAGGCTCCTAGGTTAGTTCTTTTAAACACCTAACTTGGCAGATACCTCAACCACCTTCCGATCTTCTCCCGGATACTATATCACTCTGCATTCTCACACCTCCCTGCTCATAAGCCACCACGGTACTAAGTGGGATACTTCTAAGGATCTCAGTCCTCCACCCAATGAGTCAGGCCGGAGTCTCTGCGCAGCTCTGAGTTCTGCAATGTTACTTACTCTCCCTCCACGAAGGCTCTATGGAAATAGCTCTGTGCCCGCAGCTCACTCACGGAGGGAATCAGCGTGCTCCTTTTTCACCGCCTGGTGCTATCCACAGATAGTTACACCGGCGGGCCTCTCTGTGAGGCCCGGTAGGGCGGAGGGTGCGGCTCACCTGGGAACCCTGAGGCGAGCGAGCTCAGGTTGCAGCCTGCGACCACGTTCCGCGTCTGGAGGTGATGCAATACTGACAGTGCCAGGCTCAGCCCCTCCGTGCCGTCCAATCAGCGTACAACATCCAACACCCACAAACAACACGTGTGGCGATTGGTCCGTACATAACTGCAGAGCAGGACGGGAGCGTCACTGCAAAGGAAGAAGGCACTCGAAAGCCCTGACAGGGCAGGGCAGTGGCAGGGCAGTGGCTGCTCACTTGTGGCAAGATTTTTTTTGCCTCCCCCAGGTAGCTCCGTTCCCAAATCTTGGTCCTATGAACGAGAGACACCCATTCGTCTTGGGTCCTTATGTCAGTATTCTCTCTCTTTTATAAAGGCTTATTATGTACACAGTCTCTTGCCTGCATGCATGCCTTGTAGGCCAGAAGGAGCTACGTCTCATTATGGATGGTCATGAGCCACCATGTGAAAGCTAGGGATTGAACTTAGGACCTCTGGAAGGGCAGCCAGTGCTCCTAACCACTGAGCCATCTCTCCAGCCCCAGTATTCTTAAATATATGTCAATATATGTGAGTATTCTTAAACATACGTGAGTATATTTAAGATCTGGACATGACACTATATAAAATTACTTAAGACTTAGGGTATCTTGTATCTCCTGCTGGTTCCAGAACTCCTAAGCAACCAAGGAAAGACCTTAAACTTCAGATCTTCCTGCCTCCGCCTCAAGGTGGTGGAGTTACAGAAATGTCCCGTCACGCCTGTTTTATATGGTGCTGTGGATGAACCGGGCATTTGCGCACCATCGCCACACACTGCCAACCGAGTTAGATTAGATTGACAGCTGCGATGACATCTAAAATTTGTTACAAATGAAACTAATGACAAGTGACTCCCACAGTTATTTTGGGGAACAATACAAATTAACCTGGAGACTGCTTACCATGTGGTAAATGGCAAGAGAAAGGAAGAGGGTCTGACAACAATCTGAACCCTTTATGGGACATCATTTAGAATGGCTCTTTTCATTTTAAAATTTTGCTTATTATTAGATATCTACTTAGTACCCTTCAGATCTGGTCTAGAACAAATAAGAACGTTGACCAATCATGAAAGTACGTTTTGGCTTTGATAAGTTAATAGGGTTAATTAGATGAATAAGTGCCTATTTTATTCATTAGTGATAGAAAAACCAAACAAAACGTGAATTTGGCCTAAGTAGTTAGCTCAGCAAGTTTTAGACCATTCTGATAACTGCTGAACATTTACTCAACAGTTCCAGGCCCTGTTGCGTCAAAAATTTGATGCAGTGTTTGCCTGGGCTCTTTGCTTTCTTATCTTTATTAACCAAAAATATCTGCAGTTTTAAGTTTTGTATTCTTTAAATTGCCAATTGGTTAACCTCATGTCTGTCCTCTATCCAGTATGCAGAAACAGAACAAAGGTCTCTTGCACAAAGGAAGAGAAAGCTGTGGGTAGTGTAGACCGAACCGGACTGTTAAAAATTGGATTGAAAAACACCATAAACTACTGCTGGGAAGTAAAGGAAGTTTGTCTAGAAAATGAGTAATTAAAATCTTAAGGTTGGGTGGCGGCGGTGCACGCCTTTAATTCCAACGTTTGGAAGGCAGAGGTAGGCTGACCTCTGAGTTTGAGGCCAGCATAGTCTACAGAGCCAGTTCCAGGAAAGCCAAGGGCTACACAGGGAAACCCTATCTCAAAATAAAATAAAATAAAATAAAATAAAATAAAATAAAATCAGTCAATGAGTTCTGGAAGATGTTGGCTGTGGCCAAAATACTACTACTTGGGTTCAAGAGTAATTTTTTTTTCAAGAAGCCAGTCAGGTAGAGCTGGCTGGGAATATATTTCAGTGATAGAGTGCTTGCCAAGTCTGCGGAGACCCCAAACAAGACAGCAAACACAAGTAGTCAGAGTGTAAGATTGGCACTGTGGAGAGGACTACTGGAAGAAGCCGCCCCGTTACAGCTCACGACAGGAAAAGCGAATGGGGAAGGCATCAATATTAATGCTTTGAAATGGAGTCCTTGGAAGACTTAAGCATGGGCACAAGCTCTTTGGTTCTTCCCACTGTCTTTTTTTTTTTTTTTTTTTTTTTTTTTTTTTGGAGCTGGGGACCGAACCCAGGGCCTTCTGGGTTGCTAGGGCAAGCGCTCTACCGCTGAGCTAAATCCCAACCCCTCTTCCCACTGTCTTAACCTGTAGAAAATGCAAGCAGTGGCTGAGTTTATTTTTGGCCCAGACCTTGAGAGACTGGCAGCTTGCTTCCTGCCTCTGGGAACTCTTGCCCTTGACTTCTAACTGCCACACTTTAAAAGAAGCCCTTGTCTAGACATTGAGTGGGCCAGGCTTCTAAGCAGAAACTCTGTCCCCAGCTAACGCACCCCAATGACTATATTGGGGGCAGAAAATCCTAACCAGATGAAGTATACATGAGCAAAACTGTGACTTTTACTAGGATCATCTGCTATGAAATGATGAGGTATGGTTTATATCAGAAGATATAACACTGCAAGTATCTTTCCACGGAGCTTTAATCTCTAAGTCCGAAATGTTCGAAACAGAAATCTGTAACAGGTCTTCCAATTGCTTAGCTCTTTGCAGTCTATTTTAATTATTCAATGATTTCCTCTCTTCAGTTACTGTGTACTATCTTACTAAATACAGTAACAACAAAACCCCATAGGAATCAAGCATCTGTGTGACAGATACAAAAAGTGCAGGCATAATGGTTAACAACCCAAGAACAGAGCACAATAGATGTTTGTACTCAAGGAAAATGTGCATCAATAAATACTACAATGACTAAGTTGCACATAACAGTTCAATAAGACTCTTAAGACTAACACATTTGTACTGCCCATTTTAATAGGAGGCCTGTCTGTGTTGCATATTGGCTAGACTTAGTGAAATTTCAAACCTGCACTCCTAGCTGGACTTAGGATCTGACTCCTGTATTGAGTATAAGTGGTCTTTTAGATAATTAGTAGTTTTCATAAACTCAGTCTAATTGAACTTTTGGGACAGGACCATCTCCATATTAGATGAGGCTAAGGTCAAGAACACACTGTACTGTCTTTCTTCTCTGGTACCCCAGAAATCTTAGGTGTTGGTTTGAATATCCCACATTTTGGGCAATTTGTCTTCAAAATATAAGTACAGAGTTCAAAATTAACTTGAAACTTATCTTTTTTAAATAAAAGACTAAATGAAGAGTATTTAATCAGAAATACACACAAATATTCTGAACCATTTATTAAAAAGTTCTATTTTGTCTTCAGAAATTACATCAGAAACTTACATCTGTAAGTACAGAACTCAAAGTAAATTTGTAGTCGAGGTTAAAAAGATAAATAGTATAATCAAAAATATTTAAGCAAGTACATCAAACCATTTATTAAACAGGGCTTTGTGTAGCCTCCTGTTAAGAGATAACCTCTAGTGCTTCAGAGTGGAGAACAAGAGTGGGTGCTGTTCTGAAGTAGGGTGTTGCTGTGCTGCTGAGTGTGATATAAAACTCCAGGCTCAATGATCCACGCACTTCCCCTTCTAAAGTGCTGAGGCTAAATGGATCAGTTAATTTTGGGACAGTCACCAAGGAGGGAATAGAGATATCCACAGAAACAGTCATCAGAATGATACATTATCCAGGCTTTGAATACGTTTCTACTATGAAACTGCTTCTTTGTCAGCGAGCACCTTCCTGGGTTACTCTGGTGGTCTGCATGTTCAGGTCCAAACCAAAGCGGACGCCTTCCTGGGTTACTCTCTGGTGGTCTGCACGTTCAGGTCCAATCCAAAGCGGACGCCTTCCTGGGTTACTCTCTGGTGGCCTGCACATTCAGTCCTTCCTGGGTTACTCTCTGGTGGTCTGCACATTCAGTCCTTCCTGGGTTACTCTCTGGTGGGCCGCACGTTCAGTTCCCTCCAAAGCTGACAATGGTCACTTTGCTTTCACCTTCCTCTTGGCTTCTTTATGTTTCTTCCGACAATCCTAGGAAACCATAAAATAAGCAGTTTTTATCAACAATAAACACAAACTTCTCAAGGTCATCAAAGTATACTTGAAGTCATAGAAACCCATTCTACAAACACTTGCTGGATGCACTGACCTGTAGTTGGACCTTGGCTACCCTGCAGTTTTTCTTCCCCTTCCACCCTTCTCCCTTTCCACCAACCCTTCCAATCGCTAACCCTAGACAGGAGAAGGATATACCGGGAGGAGGTTATGTTATTGTAGGACTACTTCCTGCTGATTGGGCAGTCGAGTTCCCTGGGGCACCCTTCTTCACTGTGTACTGACTACTTAACAAACCATGACTAAAACAGCCACAAACCACTACCTTACCCAGTCTCTTGAGGCCCTAGTATATATACCCTCTGAAGAGTCCCCACAATTGTAATTGTTATACAAACACAGAAACCATCCACCACTGGCAAAACCACACTGCCCTGCTAGAGCACTAGGTAAATCATAGCTACTCTGGAAAGCCTGAAGCAGTCCTATATCCCACAGTTGGGATTAAAATTAAAACAGATTCTCATAATATTTCTGTGGTTTTC
Organism: Rattus rattus; assembly: GCF_011064425.1. NCBI lineage: Eukaryota > Metazoa > Chordata > Mammalia > Rodentia > Muridae > Rattus > Rattus rattus. The sequence goes on along the minus strand of NC_046167.1, from coordinate 68,648,516 downwards.
AAAGAAGCCAAAATTCTCACTACACAGAGTGTAGCCAATTTTTGGTTTAATGTGTTTAGGCTTTGAAAAATCTGATTACCTGTTCCTTAGTAGACTGGCCAGACACAGACCAGTCACTCAAATGAGCTAGTCTTTAGTGTCTTGACATGTACTTGTGTAATGTATGCTATATTGGTATACTGGGCTATTTGAGTTCACTGAGAAACTGGCTCTGGAAGCAGGGATTCCCCTACTGCCCTCACTGCACACCTAAGTATGTGTTTATCAAGTGTCCTCTAAGAACGCTTGTTTGGGATAGACTGACCCACCAACTGTGTGGCAGGAAGGAAAGAACATCAAGACACCTCAAGAGTAAAGCTGTGCTCTAGAGAACAGCTAGAAAGTGAGCCGGGCTGGGGAGATGGCTCAGGGGTTAAGAGCACTGACTGCTCTTCCAGAGGTCCTGAGTTCAATTCCCAGCAACCATATGGTGGCTCACAACCATCTGTAATGGGGTCTGACGCCCTCTTCTGGTATGTGTGAACACAGTGACAGTGTACTCATATAAATAAAATAAATAAATCTTTAAAAAAAAAAAAAAAAAAAAAAGGTGAGCCATTTCCATTAGACGTTACTATGTTTATTCTAGGGAAAATGTCTGTAGTGGGGAAGAGAAGCTGGAGGCTTAGCCATGGGAAGCTCAGGTATGTACAGAAAACTTAAAGGCTGATTACCTTAAAGGGCCTTTCTACTCTGTTTCTGCTGGAAAGTTTTGAGTACATGATTTGATGAATTAAGTCAGTCAGTCAGTCAGTCAGTCAATCTGTCTATCTTGTCATTTGTTCTTTTATTTTGGCTTTCTATATATCTAATAAGCTCAATCATTCAAAATAAAAAAATCTGCCCATGGCATCTTATTTTTCAGACAGAACATGTCATAGTTGAATTAAACCACCTCTAAGTTCTTTTTAATAGTATAATTCTAAGAGTTAAGTCATGTTCTCAGCTGCTATTACTTTATAATGCTCTTATCTTATTCTGATTGTTCTTATACTAGGGAAGAGTAACACTAATGCCGTATCTTGATTTGGAGGAAATCATTACTCACCAAAAGGAGACTACTTGTTCGGGCTTCCCACGAACTTCTGCTAATACCACCTCCCGCACCACTCCAGAATAAGTCAGAACCTAGGGGAACAGAAGCATGAGGCAATCAACTACTTCCTGTCAAATGGACAACCCGACTAGTTCATCACCAGCCTCAGAGATTCCGTTTAACTTCTAAAGCAGTGAAAACTCGTGTACAAACAAGTCCTTATACCAAGTAAGATGTGGTTGACAACAAGGAACAAGCAAGGAACACAGCCGCAGAGGCCCCCTTGGCCCTCATAATGAGCTTTACAATGATGGGAATAAATCGCACTACAGAAATGGCCAACATTTCCAGATGTAGCTACATCTGTGTGCAGTTTACAGTGAGTAAGAGTTGCGCTACTCCCTGTCCCACATCACTGAATGGAAGAATGGACCTACCACGAAGTCTGTCATCATTCTCAGAGAAAAAGAAAAACCTAACGGTCTCTTTCTCAGGAACCGCTTCTCTGAAAACAAGAGGAAGAAAAGGCAGAAATTATGTTTGATATATAAGAAGAAATTACAGCTGGGGTGACAGTCTGTGCTTATAATTTGGAAAGTAGAGGCAGGAGGATGAGGAATTCCAGGCCTCGTTGGCTATATAATGAGTTCAAGAGCAGTTTAGACAATCTAACCCTGGTCTGAAACAAAAACAAGAAACCCATGGAACAAGCAAAATAACAACAGAAGAAATAATACAGTGAAATTATAAAAAATTGCTCTGCACTTTGCTCATGTTATAAGATGACTCTGCCCCATCTCCACCCCATCTCCTATCTAGTTTTGATACTGAGGAATTAAGTACAAACTCTGGATGTCAATACTCAATCGCTCTGTTATCCTGTTTGCCAGCGTTCCCTAGCTGCTACTTAAGTTGAAGGCATCTGATTTCCACACCAGGAATGTTGCCCTGCCTTACTGCCTTGCACACTTTATCTACCACCAGTTGCCATCTAAAAAATCACTGTTTAAAAAAAATGTTGAAAGAATTCTGAACAGGGGGCTGCAGAGATGGCTTAGCAGTAAAGAGCACTGACAGCTTTTCCAGAGGTCCTGAGTTCAATTCCCAGCAACTACATGATGGTTCACAACCATCTGTAATGGGATCTGATGCCCTCTTCTGGTGTGTCTGAAGACAGCTACAGTGTACTTATATACATAAATCTTTAAAAAAAAAAAAAAAAGGATCCTGAACAGACCCTGATAAAATTTGTTCTAGATGCGTGCATCATGCTTCTGAAGCATGTCTGATACTGACTTTGTAAACCATGACACATGCCGACACATAAACTGCTTACCCAAGGCTGGTCTTTCTGTGGTCTGCTTCTTCAGTAACGTCCTCTTCTTCTGAACTACTGTCTTGGAACCGGGGATCGTTCTGACAGACTGTCTTCCCACGTCTCACTAGTTCAACTCTATAGGTGTCTATGTTATAGTTATGACAATAAAAGTCAATGCAGTTATGAGCAACCATGCATTTCTATACAGTAAAATGATTACCTGTGTTATGCAAATGTGACTACATTTCTAATATGTTAAAACCAGTACCATCATTTTTTCCCCTTTAATTTTGGAGCTAAAATCCAAATGCCTTATTACTGAGATGCAAATATGCTACCAATGACCCATGGATGTACTTCCTAAAATTAATAACATTTTTTCAACTTTAAAATACTAAAAGCCACTGTTTAGAGCCATCAGATAAGCATATAACATTATAAAAAAGCCAAAAGCTAAAGATTTATAGATGAACAATATAATTTTCAAAGAACAAGTACCCACTGCCTAAGTGCTGTTAAAGAAGCCTACAGGGCCAGGCATGGGGACACACACCTTTAGTCTTAGCACTTGGGAGGCACAGGCAGGTGAGTCTCTGTGAGTTTGAGGCCATACTGGTTTACACAATGAGTTCCAGAACAACCAGGACTATGTAAAGACCCTGTCTCAAAAGAACGTTAAGACAAAAGAAAGAGGCCTGCAACTTAAGATGCAGAAACCAGCGTCTCTTCCTGCTTATTCACACACAAGAAAAGGAACTCATGCTCATGTTCTTGTTTTCAACTCTCAAAGCTGCTTTCTAGAACTGCTGTGAGACCAGCCTGATCACTCACAAGTTTCAAACTTCTTTAAAACATAGATTGCAGGGCTGGAGAGATGGCTCAGCGGTTAAGAACAATGACTGCTCTTCCAGAGGTCCTGAGTTCAATTCCCAGCAACCACATGGTGGCTCACAACCATCTATAAAGAGATCCGATTAAAAAAAAAAAAAGAGATCCGATGCCCTCTTCTGGTGTGTCTGAAGACAGCTACAGTGTACTTATATATAATAAATGAATAAATCTTTAAAAAAAATAGATTGCATCTAAGACTGATTATAGGTTCACTTTATTTCTCACACTTGGCTTTTAAAGTTACAGTTCATATTCTACTCAACTGTCAGTCAAACTAACCACACAGAAAAACACGGAGTAGGACATAGGCCACAATGCATCTAATTTATGTTTTGGAAAAGTTACAATGGTTTCTATAACTATTTTAGGAGTAGCACAGTGCTGAAATTTGACATGTATCTGTAAACACACAGTGCTTTTAAAGTTTTTAAATATGTACATGTGCCAGTAAGAATACATGCCCTCAGAAGGCAGAGGAATTCGATCCCCTTGGAGCTGGAGTTACAGGCGGTCATGAGCCACCCAATGTGGGTGCTGGAACCAAACCTGGGTACTCTGCAAGAATAAAACATGCTCCTACCTGCTGGGCTACCTCTCAGCCCCATGTACTTCTATTTTAAATGTTCGTCTTTGAAGTACATCACCGACACTAGCTGTGCATATCTGATGCTGGATAGATTCATCTTGCCTTTCATAGCAAACTCCCACAATGCTGGACATACATCTTGAATCTGGCTAAGGAACAGTTTTCTACACAAAGTCTTACCCAGGTATGGCATGCATGTATCATCTTGGCACTCTGAGAGGCCGGGACAAAAAAAAAAAAACAAAAAAACAAAAAACAAAAACCCAAAAACAAAAACAAAACCCTCCTAAGTTTGAGGCCAGCCTGAGCTACATAGTAAGTTCCATGGCATCCTGGGATGCACAGTCAGACCCTGTCTTCAAAAGGAAAGAGAGGCTAGAGATGGTTTAGTGTTTAAGAGCACTTTGTGATCTTCAGGAAGACCTGAATTTGGTATGCAGCACTTGTACCAGACAGTTCACAGCAGTAGCTGCCTGTAACTCCTGCTCCAAAGGATCCTACCCTCTATTCTAGCATTTAGACATACATACACATACACACACACACACACACACACACACACACACACACACACACAATTTGAAGAAAGAAAATGGGAGATTTTCCATTTTCTTGCTTATTTTTAAATCTATGAACTTTTTGGTCTTTAGGGGTAGATCTCCTGAAATAGGATATAAAATTGTAGGACTTGCTTTTACACTTTCCTCTACATTCTGTCAAGTCTAAAACAATAAGCTTTGAAATAAATGGCATATTGATGACATGGTGTATTTGTATAAAACCAAAAAGGCCATCTTTTTCTCCCTTTTTGTAGGTCCCAACATCTCCAGCTGAAATAAGAAAAAGGACGATTTAAATGATGTGGTTTACTTGTTCCAGACTGTTTCTATGTAAACAAGGAACACAGGGCATTAATGTCTGCCTCCACTCATACAGCAGCTAGCTTGAGCAGTCTGCTCCCTCTAATACAAAACAGCTTCTCATACCTGTAGGAATGTCATGTTTACAATCAGGACACACTAAATCTCATACTGTTTATGCAGACTGAAAGAAGGATCCTTCACTGAGGCAACGCAAAGTTCATTAATTTACTGTAAGTTCAATCAAATTCAATTTGCCTGAAATAAAAAAGTAGAAAAACAAAACAAAACAAAAAACATACCATCCTTTACATCTTTGGTGGCCGAATCAAAAAAAGAGAATGTAAAGCCAGCGGTCTGCTCGGACCCACATGTCAGTGTCTCAGCGTTCCCGATTTCCCCAGTTCCCTCTCTAGCATAAGCCTCATTCCTGGACGTGTCTTCTTCCTTTTCATCTGTGTTTTTCATACTTTGGAATATTTCTTTCAAATCTGTAGCAATGTTATAATACATGTCTCGGGATACCTCAGGCAGCTTTTCAGCTTCTTGCTTTTTCTTCTTCCGTTTTGCCTTACTGAAATGACATACAGAACGTGCACATAACAAAGACAAGCTCTGAAAATTCTCAACATCAGGAAGGGTAAACTACTTAGATACTTCTAACTTTGTCATTCAATTTTGGACGGAAAGAATTTTCTTTTACACACTTTACCTCTGACAATGCAAACACTACGTACACATGAGCGCTTTCACTCTGTAAACTACACCACAGGGACTGAGCCATCATTCATTCAGCTTTCATGAGTGTATTCTCTTCTGCAAAACGAACGTGTTAAACCAGATGGCTTCTAAGATCATTTTATGTTTTAGACTTCTGCAGTTTTTATTAAAGCAATGGAGAAGAAATCAATTAAAAATCTTTTAAAGGTGAACTGTAAGTTTGATAAGTCTACTATCTTTTGCAAATATTTTTTAGATTGTTACCTTTCCTATATTTAGAAATGAATATATTTTGTTTGTTCTTAGACACATAGCATGTTTACAATATTTGTTTTTAGATAGTAGTATAAAATGTTTACCAAGTAAGAATCTATTCCACATAGTACATATAAGAAAAAGCAAAACTATTTAAAATGAAAAATGAGTGAGATTGCTCTATTTAACTATCTTTTGTTGTTGTTGTTGTTGTTGTTGTTGTTGTTGTTTTTGGGTCTTTGTTTGGTTTTGTTTTTCAGACAGGGTTTCTCTGTATAGTTCTAGCTGCCCTGGAACTTACTCTGTAGACTAGGCTGGCTTTGGAACTCTCATAGATCCAACTGCCTCTGACTTCTAAGGGCTGAGATTAAAGGCATGCCTAGCCAAAAACTTTTCATAAATATATTCTGATCATGTTTTCCCTTTCCCCAATTCTTCTAATTTCTCCCCACCCAGCTTTATGTTCCTTTTCTCTTTCAACAAACAAAAACATAAAAAAAAAACCCTATAAAACAAACAAACACACACAAAAAACAAAATCTACAAAATATACTATTGCATTTGTGTTGTACTGGCCAACTACTCTTGGATATGGGGCCTGCCTTGAAGTATGGTTAATATACCCAGTGAGACAACATAGAAGAAAATGGGTTTTTCTTTGGTTAGCAAGTATCAACTGCAGATAGTTCCTTGGTTAGGGGTGGCAGTTCTTCATGCCCACATCTCCCTCTTAGGGCCGGGACACCATCTGACTTGAACTGGTGCAGGCCTTGTGAGTGTTGCCACACTCCTTGAGTTCATGTGTATCAGCCCAATCATGTCTAGAAGATACTGTTACCTTGGAGTGACCATCACCTCTGCCCACTGTAGCTATACTACCATACGGTAACTTTTAAAATGGTCCTTCATATTTTTAAGTGTTGGAAGTAAATTTTCCATTCCTGGAGCAGACTCAACTTAGCTATTTCTAGCTTGTAATTTCTGAGATTAGGGTCATGGCAAAAACCTGAAAGGTCTTGAAGCAGTTAGTTGAAACCACATGGCTTTTAAGAAGGTTATAAGTAAAGGCTGGTAAAGTGAGGGTAACTATATTGGGAATTAGAAGAGGAAAATTCTAGAAACACTGATACCTGTGGTAATATAGAAAACAGAGCATATACCTAAATGGCATGGAAATCTAGCTGAAGTGACATCCAGGAAATCACTGAAGATATTTTTCCGGTTTTTTTCCTCCTTGTTACAGTAAAATGTTAAGAGAGAAGAGTAAAAATAAGAGAGATTTTTCCTTTTCCTTCTTAAGCAAATATCAGATCTGCGAAGACATCTAAAGCATGAGTTGGAAACTTCAGTAGCCAACTTCAGTCAAATCCAGGCCACTGCTTATTTATCACTTAACTGCATGGTGAGAATGCAGTTCCTTTTTCAAAGGTTTATTTTTACATATATGAGTGTGTTACCTGCAATGTAGGCTACGTGTACCATATGTGTGCCTGGTGTTCATACAGGTCAAAAGACAGCATAGTGTCCCCTGGAACCAGAGTTACAGACAGCAATGAGCTGCCCTGTGGGAATCAAACATGGCGCATGGGCAAGCACAACAAGTGCCCTAAAACATTGAGCCATCTCTCCAGTCCCCAAGAATGACTTGGATAGGTTGGAACAATTGAGAAATATTTCACATTATGCAAAAATTATACACGGGAGCGGGCTCAGCAGTTAAGGTCATTGACTATTCTTCCAGAGGACTTGGGCTCAATTCTCAGCACACACAAGACAGCTCACCACTGTCTATAACTTCAGTTCCCAGGACCCAACACTCTCTCTCTTCTGGCTTCACAGGCACCAGGTGTGATAAGATGCATGGATGTGCATGCAGGCAGGGCAGCCATACACAAAAAGTTACACAGGACACAAATTTCAATGTCTACATGCTTTTCTACAATCAAAGTAAAGAGAAATCTTTATAACAGAACTTTCTGACCTGCAAAGCCTCATTTCATTAACAATTATTCCCTTTACAGAAAACCTACAGACTTCAGTTTAAGAATAAAACAAAGGGCTGGAGAGATGGCTCAGCGGTTAAGAGCACCCGACTACTCTTCCAGAGGTCTTGAGTTCAATTCCCAGCAACCACATGGTGGCTCACAACCATCTGTAAAGAGATCCGATGCCCTCTTCTGTTGTGTCTGAAGACAGCTACAGTGTATTTATATGTAATAAAATGAATAAATCTTTAAACAAAAACAAAAAAGAGCTTTATTGATATTCTCAGAACAATTTAGCTTTGAAAGCACAGGTAGATGTACTAAGGGTAGTTTTTTTTAAAAAAAAAAAAAAGGAATAAAACAAAATTCTTTGATAAAGCCTTGCACATAGCTAAGGAACTTCACTTATTCAAAAAGACGAGTTTTATGTAGCTCATTAAAGTCACTAACTCTGCAGCTTCAGTAGAATTTGAATGGAAAACAGACTCCAATTTACCTTTCTTTTTCTTTATCTTCTTGTTTTCTTTCGTAAATGGCATGGTCATGCTTTGTTGGGTCATAATGTACGATGTCCCTGTGTAAAATGAATAACGGTTGGAAAAGATGAACTGAAACATTAATAGCAATTCATAAATTGTCACTACAAAGACTCTAATTTAGGGGCTGTGAGGATTAATTTTAATTGTTAGCTTGACACAATGCAGAATCACCTTGAGAGAGTCTCAGTGAAGGAATGTCTATAAACTACATTGAGCTGTGGGCATGCTGGTGGACAATTATTTTGATTACATCAATTGGGTGAGAAGATTCATGTGGACATCACCACTCTCTAGGCAAGAGACACTGACCCACAGAGGACAGACAGTTAGCTGACTAAAAGTATGCACGCACTCATTGCTCTGTTTCTGACTATGGGTGTGAGTCAGCCCATTCCGTCAATACTTTTGCCTCTCGGTTTCTACCATGATGGATCGCAATCTCAGATTGAATGGAAAGAATCACCTTTTCCTTTATGTAACTGTTATCAGGATTCTTTTTTTGCCAGCAATTTGCAAGTAAACTAAGACAAGGGCAAAAAATAAGGCTAAATGATGTTCATCAAAAGGAATTATCATCTTGTTATAAACATTTAAAACAATCTATGAGTTTTCCTGGATCCCTTTTAACCTTAAAAATTACAACCAGGAGTGATGGTACACATCTTTAATCTCAGCAGCACTCAGGAGGCAGAGGCAGGCACACTTCAGTAAATTCCAAGCCAACCAGGACTACATAGAGACCCTAGCCCAAAAAGAACAAAAATTAATATCAGTATTTTGTCCCACAAGGTACCTGCTACTATGATGACCTGAATTTGAGCCTCAGGACCCACATAGTGAAAGGGAAGAGGGATTTCAAAGCTACCCTCTGATACACACACGCACACACTCTTAAAAAAAATCATCTTAAAGCTGGATGTCATGGGTACACACTTGTAATCTCAGAACTCATGCAGTGATGGCAAGACTACTGTCACATATTTGGCAACAGTCTGGGTGGCACAGTGAAATCTTATTTCAATAACCATACTTAAGGAAAAAAATGTTTTGAACATATAGAGGCATATACAAAGTACCTATACTTCCACAGTTTGCACAAAATAAATCTCAAAAGACAGACAAGCTTAAATGAGGTACAGAAGAGAAAACTAATCACATGCTGACAACCAATTAGAAGCTGGATCCATGGTATCCTGAAGTCACACTAATTCTGTGGTCCAACCTTCATAATGCTGTGACCCTTTAAGAAAGCTCATGTTGTGGTAATTATTTTGTTACTACTTCATAGCTAATTTTGCTACTGTTATGAATCATAATGTAAATATCTGGTATGCAGGATATCTGATATGTGACCCCCCACCCCCTCAGGGAGAAGTAGTGCAACTAAATCTCTTTAAAGCCCACATTTGAAAATGTTTATAATAGTTATATTTATACAGCTTAATAATTTCATACTTAATTTAAGTCACTTCCAATTGGTTAACCAGTAAAGCAGTGATGCTATAACATCATGAATGCTATATAGAAACTATTTTAAAGTAGTTTTTTCTTTTTTTTTTTCTTTCTTCTTATTTTAAAATTTATTTGTTTTGTGAGACAAGGTTTCTCTGTGTAGCCTTGGTTGTCCTGGAACTTGCTCTGTAGAACAAGCTGGCCTTGAACTGAAGAGATCAATCTGCTCAGCCTCCCAAATGCTGGGACTAAAGCTGGTAACTATCACACCTGGACTTAAAATTAGTTTCTTAAAGGGAATAACTGGTTAAAGAAGAGAACTTTTTTGAAAGTCTCATATATGTTGACAACTGCTCTCTCCAGTAGTTTATAAAGGACTCATTCATCTGCTCAGGGGAAAAGCAACTGACTAGGCATATGCAAGGTACTAGGTTAGACCACTAGCATCTCAAGAACAAAACAACAGAAAAAATTAATTTTAAATTAAGTTCACTAGGCATTTCTGGCAAGCGAAAACATCATGAATGTGACATGCCGTAAGCCATACTTAAATTTCTTAGCAGCCACTGATCCTTTGCTGGTAGGGTTGTTTACACTGATGTTCAGAACACTTTGCACAACACTCAGGGTTTTCTTTTTTTCTGCAGCAAGCTCGTCTTCGTCCACTGTATTTTCATTTAACTCTGAGGAAAAAGAACAACCAGTGATCTCTTGACAAGCATCGCTAGAGAAATCTCAATCATCAAGGATGCAACCAAACATATCCAAAGTACAGCGAACGACAAGTTTAGCCTTGTATTTGTTAGTATCCCTTTCTCCGAGACTTCTTGCCACAAACACTTAGAAATCAAATGATTAGCAAATGAAATATCCAACTTCTAACTGCAACCGAGAAAATAAAATCTAGATTTAATAATGTCTTTGGTGGCAAATCTAAAAATTTATAAGGACTAAAAAATATAACACACAGGTATATAACAAAAAATATAGACCCAAAGTGATTACAGACTCTGATATTTCTTAACACTGTAAGTAAAAGTATTATCTAGATTACATGCAAAGTTTAAAACTGACAAGCAGTGAGTCCACTTTAATGACTACTAATGTGACATTTGCTTCGGTCTTTAATACAGTAGGGAATACTAAAGAAAGACGACCCTGTAGTTTACACACATCAACGCCATAAGTTGCTACCCATAACTGACACAGACAGATAAATACTAGATGGAGAACCAAAGTTCAATAGCTACTTTAGTTAGAAGCAGCGTAAGAAAGTCAGACGGTCATGGCATTCAGATTAATGCGGAAATTACCTAAAACAAAATCTGCAATTAATCTGATTTATGTTCTCTACAAATAAGTCTGCAAGTTTTCTAAGGTTTAAAACCTGACTATTCAGCTAGACAAAGAAATATTTTCTTTTTTCTTTTTTTTCTTTTTCTTTTTTTTTCGGAGCTGGGGACCGAACCCAGGGCCTTGGGCTCCCTAGGCAAGGGCTTTACTGCTTAGCTAAATCCCCAACCCCACAAAGAAATATTTTAAAACAAAATACAAAAGAGGTGCACATCAGATTTACTCAAGAAGCAGAGAAACAGAAAGCTTTCAAGGACTCAAGTTCTGCGACTGCAAAGGAAACAGGAAGTGCATGGGAGAGGGAGACTTATTTAAGGTGGCCAAGTGAAGGGACATCCTGTGGATAAATTTGGACTCACTACTGTGAAAGATCTCACAGGAAGTAGAATTAGGACACTTCTGATGACATCATTATTCTTACAGACACCCAAATAAGAATGAATGCAAGTGAATGGATTTAAAAAAACAAAACAAAAAACTGGGCTGGCAAGATGGCTCAGAGAATGGAGGTGCTTTCCTCCAAGCCTAGTAACTTGATCTGTGGCCCAGAATACACCTGGTAGAACAAGAGAACCAACACCAATACAACAAGTTGTTCCTCTGAATTCCACATGTATGGTGTGGCACAAAAATGATCATACACACACACTCTTTCACAATAAATAAATAATATATGTGAGAAGTGAGAAAATATAAGCATCTATCTGGAGTTGTGGTGCACGTTGTAATCTAAGCAGGAGTCTGAGGCAGCAGGATCACTAGTTTGATACCGACCATTGCATAGTAGGAACCCTATGCACAGTGGGAACAACAAATGAACCAGCATCCTAAAACAAACCAACCCATCCCAAAACAAGCACCCAGTGCATACACCAGAGGAAGCCCAAGGCCCTTCCCACTAAATGTAATTAATCATGTTCTGTGGTTTCTAATTTAAACTAATATGTATATATATATATATGAATCATTAATACACATCTGACTACAAACTCAATTCAATTTGTTTTAGAGTACAGTTTCTTATGTGAAGAAGAAATACCAGGTAACTTTTTTTTTTTTTAAAGTTTTTTTCCATCTTTATTAATTTGAGTATTTCTTTTTCTTTTTTCTTTTTTCTTTTTTTCGGAGCTGGGGACTGAACTCAGGGCCTTGCGCTTGCTAGGCAAGCGCTCTACCACTGAGCTAAATCCCCAACCCCTACATCACTAGTTTTAATACTGTTTGAGCAATGAAATAGTTACCTTTCTGTTCATCTTCACTGTCACTCTCTAAAAATCTAGAGTCCATGCGGAATCTCTCATCACTTCCAAAATGAGACTGCAGATCCATAAGCTACACAGAAAAAAAAAATCACTGTCATAAGCACATTTTTAAAAAGTCTCTAAGTATACCTCCTCAAACCCCCGAAATTCATATTATCATCTGCATAACTGCATTACCTATGAACCAGTAAGGGGTGAGAGAGAATTTACTCCCACAGTAAATACCCCACCCTAGAACTACCCTGTCTTCAGCTAGATTTTAGGACGACCTTCCAAACTTAAGACATGCTGCAACTGCTATTTTCAGTCTTCACTAACCTTCTGGCCAGCTCTTCCCTCAAACTGAGGTTTAATGCTGAACCTGGTGCTGTCCTCCTTGGAATCTGATTCTTCATCATCACTGCTGTCAAACAGCTTCCCAGATGCTTTCCTCACAGACTCCTGCTATGTAGATAGAAACAGGGATGGATATTAGCCAAGGCAGACAATCACCATTTTCTTCATAAAGTACTTACCCCACATTTAAAAACCAACAATCCAAATGCATCCAGAGGAACAAATGTGTGGTGGGCCAGACAAAAACTCTTGACTCAGGGGTAGTTAACTGGACTCCTGGATCAATAGTCCACACACTCCCTATTGCCACTTCGATTAAAGGAATAATTATTCTATGCAAGGACACTTCTTACAGTCTAGCATATGAGGTAACAGTTTCATGGGTGAGGAAAGTCTCCAAGACCCCTGACATCTCAGGGTGTCGTGGCTTAGGCAACTCTGGTTCCTACCCTAGGATTTTACACAAAGTGGTAGTTGTGTGGAGCTCTTGTTATGCTACAGACTTTACAGCTGGGTTAGGGAAACACTGTAGTACCAGATGGACACAGAAGTTTTCAAAGTCTAAAGGCACCCTGGGCTACACAGCATCCTCACCACAAAAAGAAAAGCAAAGCAGGGCAATCTACAAAGTAGATAAATGTTTAGAAGGCCTTACTTTCACCAGCTCCTTTTCTGGACAGCTTTGCTCATGAGTGGACGTCTCTTCCGTTTCACTTTCATTATCAGAAGCAAAGACAATATGTGTTTTTCTGTTCTCTGGACGACCATCCTAGTGAAACACAGCAGCATTACACTCCAGGACAGCCAACTGCATATTGACATTCACATCCACCATCCTCTTCTCCTTCTCTTACCCTTCTTTTCTCTCTTCATAGAATAATATCATCTGCTATTTTTCCAAAACAGCCTCAGGTTTCCTTTCTCTCTGAATTCAGTAACAAGAAAATTCTATTGACTTAATCTCGGTGTTAAAGAACCACCACTGCTGTGGTTGTGGACTTGTGGACCCTGACCTCTGAAAGGAAGGCTCTTCTCGCTTCCAGATTGAACTCCATTATATTTATTTCTTATGCAAGGATCTTAATACAAGAGGCTGACAAACTTGTCTGTAAAGGTTCAGAGTAAACATTTTAGACATTGTAGGCCACAGACAGTGTTTGTTGTATATTAAAAACTATGAGGGCTGGATGATCCGTGTATTATAATATGTTAATTCCCATTACAAAATGTACACATCTAATCTGTAATGCCATGATTAAAGTTCTTCAGTTTTTCACAGGTTTAGGAATAAAATCCCACGCCCTGCAGTATCTGTATAATCCATCCTTCCTAATCACTGTTGCTTCAGTTTTTTTTTTTTTCGTTGATACTGTCTATAAACACTAATGTCAATGAAAAAAATTTACTTTTAGACAAATGGCTTACTTTTGCAGTAAGACCTTTCCTTTCTCTTGTTGCCTTCCCACATCAGTCCAATTCCTAGTAATCCTTTCACATTACTCCTTATAGGTTGAGGAAACCTAGCTTCTTTGGTGTTCTAAGGGACTGTGACTGCCTGCTTGCCATATGATGCACCAAGAGCTACCTGGGTCTCAGCATTTAACCATTATTCAGTGCTGTTGCAGGAAGGAACCAAGACTCACTACAGTAAACGCAATCAAGCCGTATACTACTCTTGTGTAATCATTATACAAGGTAGTTTCTTAATGAAGTGATCAATTACAGATAACTTTAAAATGTTTCCAATTTAATTTTGCAACGTTTTAGTATAGACTCAATAGCACTGGTGAAAAGTAGTGAATGTGAAAAGGACAATGAGTTCTATGAGGACACATCCACCTACACGAGAAGGAAAGCCTGGATCTTGACAACATTCTTTTTAGATCCATAGAATGAAAATACACTCACCAAATTTGCCAATGCACTGTGCACCAGTTTCTTCTGCACTTCTCTGGTGTTCTGCCACGCTGCCAAGGCTGCCAATCGCTTCTGGTTGTCTTCAGCATGTTTATCCTTAGCAGTTATACAAGATGCATTACTAACAGAAAGTGAGAAACCAGCTGTGCTTTTCTGACGGTCTTTCCTGGGAGATACCTTTGGTGGTTTCTCAAGAGATGTGAAGTTGCTTAAATTGGTCCTCTCTTTCTCTAAAGCTTTTCTACTTTCAGGCCAGTGGCAAGTGTCTCCATCAGAGTCTATCTTGTGACTCTCTGTGCTAAGATTTAGGGATGTTTTAGCTTTTAATGGCAATGGACATGGCAGAGGATTTGTACTTCCCTTGTCAAAACTCGTAGAGTTCTGGTTCTGTTTTTTTGGAGGCTGAATGTGGTTTGGGTCGTTCACCTTCTTTGAAGGTTGGCATGAAGTCAGTTTGCTTGATGAGCCATTAACACACTTGAATCCATTTTCCATAAAACTTCTACTGTGATCTTCCTGTTTCAAGGAACTGTGATGCTCACTGACAGTACTAAAGGCAGTATTCTCTTTCAAAGTTTTGTCCACTGACTCCTTTGCATAGAGACAGCCTATTCCCTTGAAGGCCTGGAATTTTGGCTTTAAGATATTTTCCTCTGATTTTTGTTTGCTGTAACTGTTCTCTTCCTCTAAAAGGGAGGCCACAATCTCCTCAGGAAGAATGCACTGTCGGCCATTGTACAAGTCACCAGAAGTCTTGGAACTCTTGGAGGTTGTGTCAAATTTGCAGTGACTGACATTTTGTGGACCACTAGTCTCTGTATCTTTTCCTGGAAACTTCTGATGACTGCCAGCCATCTGCTCCAAGTCAGCCAGAGTGAGACTCACACGGGGACAGTTTTTCATCAAGGTTTTATATTCTTCATCTTCCTCGGACTCTTCACTGTCACTGCTATTCGAGTCAGGTGGAAATTTGGGATTTACAAACTTTATTCCATGACATGGGGCTGATTCTTTGTTGCTTTTAGTTCCTTGTACCTTTACACAGTCATTAGAAGGTTCTATCTTTTGAAAAGAACTTCTCTGGCTTATAGCCCTTTCTGGTTGTGAAAATCCTGTACTGTTTTTGACCTTACCAATGCTTTTCATTGCAATAATTTCATCTGTATCACTTGAGTCATAGTCATGGTTATTTTCTAAACTAGCTGAAGAAGGAAGTTTATGAACATGTGATTTGAAATTATCCCTAACAACTTCAAAAGTGTCATGTTCAGACTCACTGACTGAGGGATGCCCAGGTTTCTCTCTGTTTTCCTCTTCTGCAATGATCATTTTCAATTCATCTTCTGAGTCAATGTCATCATCAGACATGCTACTTTTATTCAAGATAATTTCAAAGTCAGAAGTATGAAAAACTACATGTTTAGGTCTCTGAGTACCAGAACTGGATACAAGGAGTGGTTTGGAAGGAGTAACAGTACTTGGAGCTGTGCTGTGTGCAGTCATAGGCTGTGCTGACTTGTTCCTCTCCAATACCTGATTAGTCCTTAGACCAGTATCAGAAACCTTGCACTCCATGGGATCAATGCTCTTCTGCACTTTCTTAACCTTTTGAGGAAGAAAGTCAGAAAACTCTCCTCGACGTTTCTTGCTCATAGGGTCATTGCCTCCTTCCAATTCCCAAGTGAGGTCAGTTATGGGAATGGTTTCTGTCAAATTCTCTGGTATCTTTTTTATATTGTGGCAGTATTTTGATGGATCATATTTCATAATGTTACTCAGTCAAAGAAAAAGCAAAAGCATCAGGTGTTAGGTAAACCTCCCAATCTTATGAAACAGGAAAACAGTTTAACCTTGAGTAGTCCTTTATGCTATCTCCTCCCTTCAATTTCCCATCAAACTAAATGAGGACTCCACACGGTAAGCTTCTAGGCTCTATGAAAGTGAACTATAACATATCCAAAGCTAAAATCAAGCACCATAACTATCAAATCAGAGAAATTACTTGGATGATACACATTACAGCAAACTCTCTGATACATATGCACACCTGTACAGATAGCCAAAGTGTCAGGTTTTCAAAGTCTCAGATAACTGACCTCATGGAGCAGAAGTCATAATTTGCTCACTTTGGATTCCATATTCTTTCTCCATATGCTATTTCTTGCTGATCAGCCAGCCTATTTGTATCTAGTATCTTCTTTTTAGAACTAATTTATACTATCAGTTTTCTATCAATTCCTCCTAAGTTTTCTTTAACAATGATTTCAGTTTTTATTCTTGCACTACCCCATGAGCAATGCCTTGTGAATCCCTATATAGTAAGATTTTGTTTTGTTTTGTTTTTTTTTTCCTTTTTTCTATTTTTCAGAGCTGGGGACCGAACCCAGGGCCTTGCGCTTGCTAGGCAAGCGCTCTGCCACTGAGCTAAATCCCCAACCCCAAGATTTTGTTTTTTGAGACAGGATCTTAGTACACAGTCCCAGTTGGCTTGGAATTTGTCATGTAGACCAGAGTAGACATGAACTCACAGAGATCTGTCTGCCTCAGCTTCCCAAGTACTGGGATTAAAGGTACAAAAACAATGCCAGCTTATAATAAGATTTTTACATTAACAAATAACAATGTTTCCTTGGCAATCATAATTCATATCACCTCCCTACATAAAACTTCATGTCACCCTTCATTCTCCAAGTGCTTTCTACATGTAGATGACTTAGAGCTAACCTTGCAGAGAAAGGTAACAATATGCTGAAACAATTCAAACTTATTGATAGGGGCAGTGAAATCCCAAAGCTAGTCTGCCATCACTCTGGGAAATAAGTTACTGTGAAATGCCAACCAAAGGATATTTTCTGTTTATGTTGATTCTTAAGGTGAAGAACAGGTAAGACTCTTCCAAATTTACTCACAACCCAATTCTAAAAGACAAAAAATAAAAAAATAAAATAAAAAAAATAAAAAAAGAGAGGACTTATAATTGTCTCAATGTAAGCAAAATAATAATACATGAATGTTACTTTTAAATGTTGAACTCACAAGGGGCTACTACTATAGTGAAGCTTAGTTTTTTGATAATAAAAGGTATTAAAGAAGAAAAATATGAGGAAACAAAAAGAAAAAAGAAACTTCCAACTATGTTGTGGATAGTACTTCACACACACACACAGACACATACAGCTATTAAAAAGCCAGCCACAGGCTGGACAGGTGGCTCAGTGGTTAAGAGCGCTGACTGATCTTCAAGAGGTCCTGAGTTCAATTCCCAGCAACCACCTGGCGGCTCACAACCATCTGTAATGGGATCAGATGCCCTCTTCTGGTGTGTCTGAAGACAGCTACAGTGTACTCATATACATAAAATAAATAAACAAATCTTTAAAAAAAAAAAAAAAAAGCCAGCCATAGCCACATATATACCCTAGTTGACAGGGCATTTGGCTAGCATGCCCAAAGTCCTGAGTTCTATCCCCGGCACCTTATGAACTGGAATATGGTTGGGACACACCTGTAACCCTAGTACCTAAGGGACAGTTAGAAGGATCAGAAGCTCAAGGTCATCCTCAGTTGATATGTATGCCATCAAACCAGCCAAAGCTCAGCATGGATGGGATAAGAGCTCTAGAAGTCTCATCCCTGCCAAGAAGCTGCTGGCAACTGATAGCTCCTGGGAGAGGAGAGTTCAGTTTCCTTCTGGATATGACAACTGAACAGCTCTAGCAGACAGCCCTGAACCTGTGTGCATACACATTACTACTAATCATGGATAGTGGGGAGGGAGAGCGTGAGCGAGCAAGCGAGCACGCGATCACGGGATCACACGAGCACACATTAAGTTGGGAGGAAATGTAGTGGCAGGGATACAGAGAAATTAGAGGGGAAGTATGAAATCCTAAAAGTAACCAAACCCACAAACAGAGCTGAAGCAAGTGAGAAAATAAATAGCAAACCTGGGACCTGTCTGTCCATCTTATCACCTGTCCTTAGGAAGAGTCTTGAACTGATTTGGATTTCTATTTAAAATGGTGAGGAAGTTGTGCTTACTGTAGACTTATAAACACATGTTGAAAATGAAAACCGGGGCTGGAGAGACGGCTCAGCAGTTAAGAGCACTGACTGCTCTTCCAGAGGTCCTGAGTTCAATTCCCAGCAACCACATGGTGGCTCACATCTGCAATGGGATCTGATGCCCTCTTCTGGTGTGTCTGAAGACAGCTACAGTGTACTCTTATAAATAAAATAAATAAATCTTAAAAAAAAAAAAAAAAAAAGAAAATGAAAAACAAACAGGCAAAACCCCCAACCTATAGGCCAACTGCTCCAAAGTGGAGAAAAAGATCTGCTGTGGCTGTCACAACTACAAATCTGAGGTCTCAGGAGACACAACTGACACAGTCTACGGAAGGAGACTCACTTTATGTCCTGGTACCTCTGTTCCAGGCACAGCCTTCATATGGAAATCTATTCCTCCCATCTTTTCCAATAAGGAGGTATTGCCTGTGCTTGACTTTTCTTTCTTTGCTTTTGCTTCTTCTCTTTCTTGGGCCAATCTGCAGTGAAGTGGAAGTAAAACCAAATCAGCTAAGAAACTGTCTAGGGATGGCACTCAGATAACCCCATGAGCCCCAAATAGCTTTACAGTATTCAAAGAACAAAATAAAATAATTCTTTTGTTTGCATATTTGTTTTTCCAAGCCAGGTTTCACTGTGTGGCCCTGGCTGTTCTAGAACTTTCTCTGTAGACCACACTGGTCTCAAACTCTCAAAGACCCACCTGCCTCTACCTCCTGAGTGCTAGGATTAAAGGCATGTATGCTACCACTGCCCAGCTAAAATACTTCTTTAAAAGAATAATTATTTATACTATTTCTAAACACACAAAACATTTTCATTGTAGAGTAACTAGAAAATACTGAAAAGTGAAGCAAATCAAGTATTTCTTTAATCCCACATTTTATTAACACTTTTCTACATCAGCTCCCATTTTATTCACAAAAATGTAAAATACTCACATCCACAGTAAAGAGTAGAGACAGAAGGAATGAATGCATTCATAGTCCTTAACTACCTGTCTACTCTTATACATTCTAAGGCTCCAAACTAGAAAAGGGCGCCATCCATTTCAGGCCCAGACTTCCCACATCAATGAAAGAATCTAAACAACCTGCCACAAAGAACTACAAGCCAACTAGACACAGAGAGTAATACTACATTAAAATTCTCTTCAGGGCTTACTCTAGGATCGTCAAGTTGAGAAGCTAATCATGACAACTAGTATATATTACTCAATCACTTCAAATTAGTTAGGTAAACTTATAAAAACAATTACACTATAAAGAAATGGTTTAAATATATGTGAGGCAAATCTTACCTGTGTAAAAAGCTTTCTTTTGCTAGCTGAATTTGTAGTGTTCCACCTTTCCATTTTGTTTTGTTTAAGATAGACATACCTATAAGGTAAAGAATTGTCAAAGTTCATTGCAGTACAGAACTGTATTTCAGCAAGTTTTTTTCCTAATTACTTAGTACTAGAAAGAAAAACAAGCCAATAAATAGATAAGCTTATTTTTATTTCATGCATGAGTGAATTTCATGCATATGTGGATGTTAGTATGCTCCTTTGTGTGTGGGTACCCTGGAGGCCAAAGAGGGCATCAGATCCTTCCCTGGAATCTATGATTGTGATCCACCCACCTATATGCTAGGGACTGAACTGGGGTCCTTGCAAGAGTAGCAAGCATTCTAAACTACTGAGCCATCCCTTCAGGCCCAGCTTATAGGTTTCTTATGATCCTATTTCTCAGTTACCTGAGGACTAACAGAAAATAATGTATAAACTATAAGGCAAAACTTATGTGGACTTGTTTATACTCATTTTAGGAACTTCTGGTACATAATTATTCACGACTATTTTCCACATGACAAATAATCAATTAAATCTTTTCAGGGTGAACTAGAGCACATTTTGAGATCTTGTAGCATTTTAATTGTTCACCTCAATCCAAGTCTCACTGCAATGCAGGCAGGTACACATTAGCTAGTGATTGTGCTCTGCTTCAACTGCTGTTCCCGAGAATCCGATTTTCTAATAGCTACTGTCAGCTTCCTTAATGTAAGCACTAACAGAATTTTCCCAGCAGTCGATTTACTATGCACAAATGTATTACTTAATTTACTCCTTATAGTAACATTATTAGCTAAGGCACTGTATCTTTTCATTTACTGGACTTAAAAGTTTAAATAAACTATCTCGATATATTCTTAGCAAGGATAATCTTTTCACAAATGAAATGATAAAAGGCTGACTGTCCTCTCCCAGCCTCACATTCCTTTCTCTTACTTTTTGGTACCTTTTTCATTTTTGACTTCCAAGACACTGCAGTACATCAACTGCTTCAACAAACCAATCAATCATCTCCTCTTTTTAATCACCGAAAGCTAGTATTTATCCTTATCTTTACTAATCTTATATTAAGAATATCAGCGTTTTGAAGATATAGTCTGACAAGGTCATATTCTAATGTCCTTTCATAACAGATCTTAATGATAAACTAGTGGCTGCCCATAAAACAAAGAGTCTGAGAAAGTGTGAAATAGGCAATTTCTGTCAAAGTTTGGTCCTTTGTTCAAATTATTTGAAAACGCCAGTTTCCAAGCAAACTTACCAGCATGTGATACCATGCCTTCTGACACAAACAGAATGATCTGAAACCTGAGATATAGGGCTCCAGAGCCCTCTTGATCATGGTTGTCCATCCACGAAACTTCTAAGTGACTAGCGAGGCTTAGATATGGAACCAAAGTCATTTCAAGTTATACAACGACACTAACAATTAGAATAAAAAAATACATGATGATCTTACATTTTTTCAGGTCCGATTCTGTTATTTGGATATTAACATATGCAAAGACTTTCTGGGAATTTCCTACAAAAAGAAAATTAAGCTGCTTTAAATTCTTATCCAGAGAACAATGTAAATCTTAATAGCTCTCTCTTCGATTTTTTTTCTGAGACAGGTTCTCTCTATAATTTAGGACTGGCTATCCTATAACTCACTATGTAGACCAGGTTGGGTCTTGAATAAACACCTTCCTCAGCCCTGAGTTCTAGATCAAAAAATGTGTGCCACCATACCTAGCCTTAAAAAGCTTTTCTAATTCCAAAAGTGGATTCATAGATATTTATTTTTTGAAAAAAAAAATGCTTTTTGCCTCACCTGAGTAAAGTCTGCTTTTTTTTTTTTTTTTTTTTTGGTTCTTTTTTTCGGAGCTGGGGACCGAACCCAGGGCCTTGAGCTTCCTAGGCAAGTGCTCTACCACTGAGCTAAATCCCCAACCCCTAAAGTCTGCATTTTTATAAACATGATCAAAGTATTTCAAAATAAAATGAGTAAGAAAAAAAGCATGAAGTAATCAGTTAAGAGACCTCATGATAGTATGTTCAGACATTGTAATTGTATGTTAGTGACATTCTACTTAAAAGATAATGTTAGAATGTTGACTCCTAAAATTCAAATTACAGATGTTTTAGAAATTCAAATGTTTTATAACTTTCCTGGTTTCAAAATTAATTTTCACATGCAACAATTCCAGGACACCATATGTAATGTTTTGTACTAATATCGAACTCTGGAGTTGCTTTCTCCTTTCATATCTGAGTTGTCTGTCTTTAACTACTCAGGGCTATAGACTTACCTTGGTCATCTCTCCGAGTGATGATCTCCACATCAGAAACTTCTCCAAATCTGCTCAACTGACTTTGTAGGTCTGTCTCAGAAATGCCCTGCCCAAGTCCACCCACAAAGAGGCGCTTCATTTCTCTGCTGGCTTTCGGGAATGTTGGGCATCTATCTGGAAAAATAATTTTGTTCGGAAAAACACTTTAACAGTTTTTCAGAAATATAAGCACACCTCTTTCCCTTGGAACGTCTGTGCCAAGTTCATCTTATGAAGCTATGTCATTTCATTTGTATTGCTTTCAGATTTTATCACTGGAAGATTTAAAGTCCCTACGTCCACATTTTCAGTGAACCACCGCAACTGGACCTAAGCGCAGCACACCCACATATCCGCACCCAGATGTTTTCTCTAAAAACAACCACAGCTCTTATTCACAGTACTGGTGTCCTCCCCCCCGCCCCCATTCATTTCTACATTTTTTTTAATCTTTTTTTTTTTTTTTTTTTTTTTTTTTTTTTTTGTTTACACTGTAGCTGTCTTTAGACACACAGAAGAGGGCATCGGATCCCATTTCAGATGGTTATGAGCCACCATGTGGTTGCTGGGAATTGAACTCAGGACCTCTGGAAGAGCAGACAGTGCTCTTAACCGCTGAGCCAACTCTCCAGCCCTCTACATTTATTTTTACCTTAACAGATATTGGCAAAAAATAGTATGCTAGAGGATAAAAATGTCTCCATCCTGGAGTTCCATAGTCATAACAAAGTCTGCAATTACAATACTATGGCAAAATATAAGTGTTCCCAAAGCGCTGTTCAGTCACAAAGAGGGCAACTTATGTTATACCTAAAATATATTTCCCCACTGTGTGCCTGTATTGTTCAGTTTGAGTGCATCTCATCGGTCAGAAGAGTAGGAAGTCCCAGTGCCATTTAGAAAACAGCAGTGGTGAACCAAGGATCATAATGAGGTCTAATTTCAGACCCCGGAACTGTTAACAATGTCCTACCAAGGTTGCTGGAAAAGTTTTCGAGGGGTCTCTCCATCTCGTTAAGCCCTCGGCAGATGCTCAGCTCTCATTCAAACCTTCCTCAAAAGCTGGCTGACTCCTTCCAAGCGAGATCACAAGACGGCAGCGGCAGGAGCCTAGAGCAAAGACCTGCAGTCTGGGAAAGACCTACAGTGTACCACTTCTTGGTAGCCGCCGCCCCATCCTTCCAACCCCGCCTTCTCCCTCCGAGAAACCCCAAGGAAAGAGAGGAGAGGCTAGGAGCAACAGTCCATCACTTCTCACGCGCAAACACTCTCCTCAGGACGCTTGCTCCTCAGCTCAAGCGCAGAGTAGCCCCTAACGTCTAATAACACGTGCGGGCGGGTGCATTTTCTTTTCCTTCCTACAGGGTTTCTAACCCAATCTCCTAAGGTTCCGTTATCACGCAGTTCCAGAGGGCTCTTTATTTCGTCTGCCTTCGCTTTCACGAACGTTCTGTTAGTTCTCCTCCACGTTGTAAAGTTTCCAGAGGGGTTAAAAAATCCATAATTCCTACAGAAAACTTCCTACAGAAAAGACTCTCCGCCGCATGATTCCTGATTTCCGGGACAAGTTGGCGGAAGTGAAGACCCGGAACCAAAATAAAGAGACTCTTTTCCTCGTGCTTCCCAGCACCACCTCTTCAGTGACGCTAGGGTTCGGCTAGCCCAGTGGCAGTTAGAGGGAGTGGGCGGTCGTTGGAGCTTGACGTTCGGTTTGGAACGAACCAACTCTCAGAAGCGTCGGGAGCGTCTAGACACTTTCTGAGGGACCTAAGGCTCTGGAACGTTGTTTGAGGCAGTAGGGGTGGACGCGGGTCTCCCAGCAGCCTCTCCCCGGCGAGTTCTCGAATGGTCCGCGCCCGGAGCGCGCGCGCCGCTTGAAGCGTCCAGCTCTTGAGGCGCCCAGACTGCTGAGTCTTGGCTTCACCCTCGGGGCTCCTTGTTGGTGGCCATGGATCCGGAGACCCGCGAACTGCGCGCCTTGGAGGAGGAGGTCGCAGCGCTGCAGCGAGAATGCAGAATGCTGCAAAACCTCGAGGAGAAGACCTCCGGAGCCTGGTACGTGGCTCGGGTCCATCCCTCCGGCCCATGCATCTTTGCACCCGGCGGGTCTATCGATCTTCTGACAGTTCAGGGCTCCGACTCCCCCTCAAGCCCTGTGCTGAAAAATGTAGTGGGAGACATCCTGAAATGTGAACTTGAATCAGTATTCTGTGAGAACGATGACCTCAGAGTGTGAACGCTGCGTATGGGGCTTATGGCTTGATTCTAATCAACAGAAAATAGTTTTCTTAAGGGTTGTTTTCGCCCGGTTGATCAGAATCAAAGGGAAAGTCTTGGTTTCTTTAAATAATCTTGCCTTCGGGAAACAGTATCTAAATAGCTGTTTTGTTTTGTTTTTTTCTGGGTTGGAGACATTGTTACTCTGTAGGTCAGGAATTGGCTTAATTTGATTTCAAATTCAAGATCCTTCTTCCTCAGCCCCCAACTCCTACACCCAGTAGTGGGGTTATTACCTGAGCCACCATGTGTGCTCTGTCTAGTTGGAATTCCCTAACTCTGGTTTCATCGATTTGTTTTTGTGAATCACCTAACCATAGTTAAGTGATCCTAACCTTTTTTTTTTTTTTTTTGCATTATGTTAACAACATAAGAGTGAGGGTATATAACCTGTGGCAGGGCCGCCTAGCATGGACAACGATAAATTGGTATATGGCTAATGCCGTCTATAGGAAAGTGTGATAGTCCTCTGGATTAGGTGCTGTTGTTCAGCCTTATTTAAAGGTAATTGATCTGAGTGCCAGAGAAGTTAAATAGCTTGGGTAAGGTCCTAGAGAAATCCAAAGCCAGGCATTGTCTATTCAAAGAGAGAACGGAGGTTGGAACTAGCAGTAACTTAGTGTCTTAAACGAGAAAACAAACTACGTTTATTAGATACACTTTGGTACAGGTGCAGAGAATGAGATTTTTCTGTGCTACAAATAACCTTAATTGGAAAACGTGGAGAAGTGTGTGTGTGTGGGGGGGTGAATGAGAGAGAGATTGTTAACTGGTGAAAGAGGGGAACGTGTATGTGTGTCTGGCCTATGCTTGCTCTTCCACTGTGAGAATGGGAGACATTATTAATTCAGGTGTGAGCCACTTATTGGAAGCATTAGGATTACCTGGGAGTTGGTGAGACTGCCAGGCCGACTCCATCCCCACTTACTGAATTAGAATTTGTATTTTATCAACACAGCCTGCCCCTATAGCTTTTGTATATACACTAAAAAGTTTAAGAAGCTCTTTGTCAGACCACGGGGAAAAATAGTTTCTTTACTCACCACAAGGTGTCAATATAAGCCCAGTATGATGTAGTAGATTGGTGATGTAATCTGGGACTCTTCAGTAATGGAATTGAAAAGTCTGGAGAGTCCAGATTAAGGAAGACATTAAATGTCAATCCCAAATGTGTAGATTTAATACAGTATTTTTTTCTCATTTTGAAGGAAGATTGAGTTGTTTCCTGAGCTGCTTGATTTTATTATTATTATTATTGCATGTGTATGCTGTAACATCTATATGGAGGTCAGAGAACAGAAGGGACATGTCCAAGTGACAGTTCATGTCAGGCTTGTGCAGCAAGTACTTTTACCTGCAGAGCTATCCTGTCGATCCTCCAAGATACTTTTAAAATGACCTTGATAATTGGTTGGATTGGCAGCCAGAAAATTGGAACAAGTTGTTTAGTTATATCTATGTGTCTATACTCTCTGATGTCAAAATTGAGTGCCTTCAGAACTTGACTTTGCTATTGACTGATCTTGATTTGGCAATCTCTTCTCTCTCTCTCTCTCTCTCTCTCTCTCTCTCTCTCTCTCTCTCTCTCTCTCTCTCTCTCACACACACACACACACCCCCCCACATGAGGCGGGGAGTGAAGAAGAGAGAACTTTAAATATGGGTTTCACAGATGAGAAAAAAACTAGTATTTGTCTTTCTGGTTTATTTAATGTGATTTCCTGTTGCATCCATTTTCCTGAATTTCGGTCGGTCAGTCTTTCTTTCTTTCTTTCTTGGAGTAGAATCTATTTTTTTTTTCTTACCAGGACACTTCCCCTTCAGCTCATCCAAAGGCAGCCTGTAGTCTACCATTTTCCTTGGCAGTCCCTAAGTTCAACAAGCCTTGGGATGTCCTCTTCTGACTGTATGTGTCTGTGTTCTACTGGTGTCTGGTGCCCACTGGAGGCCAGAACAGGGCCTGGTTCCCCTAGAACTGGAGTTTATGAGTGCTGTAAGTAAAAATGGTGTCCTCTGAAAGAACAGCCAGTGTTCTTAGCCGCTGAGCTCTCTTTCCAAGCCCCACCTTTGGTAGTAGGGGTGGAATCTAGAGGAAAATTTATATAGTAAGTAAAACATTTACTAGTTGTTGAGTGACTATAATATTTGCTTTTCAGGAAATCATTTAAAAAATTTTCCCAGTCAGATTCTGAGGAATGGGAATCCTTGAAAGATTTGAGAAGTCAGCTTGGACATTTAAAATCTGAGCTCTCATTTCTAAGTAAACTTACTGGCTTCAATATAAGAAACTATTCCAAGATGGAGGACATTGGAAACACCGAACAGACAGAAAACGGTATGCATCATTTTTTAACTTGAGTGTGGTTTTTAAATTTTATTAGGTATGTGTTGGAGTGGGGTGCACAATACTATGCTATATTGATCAGAGGGCAACTTTCAGGGGTCTGTTTTCTCTCCACCTTGTTGAGGCAAAGTTTTTCTAGTTTCTGCATTACTTCCTGCAGACTAGCTGACTGACCCTTCAGCTCTAGCTTCTTCCCTTCCGACTCCTTGCAAATCTTTCCCTCCTTTTTTTTTTCATGTATATTCCAAGGATCTAATGTAGGTATTAATACAAGCCAAGGGTTGGGGATTTAGCTCAGTGCGCAAGGCCCTGGGTTCGGTTCCCAGCTCCGAAAAAAAGAAAAAAAAAAAAAAATACAAGCCAAAAACTCAACCAACTTAACTCAACCCTTCTTATCCTTTACTTTAAAAAAAAAAAGAATCTGTTCAAATTTTTAAAAAGTACTAAAATTAAAGTACTTTTATTGAGTGTGAATTTGCTGTGAATTCATCCCATTTAGCAAATGGATCCATCTGAAGCAAATTACTTACAGAGGTGATTATTACTAGAAGAAAGCTGTTATTCTACAGTACCTTCTATTTCATTTATTAATTCTAAACATGAGTGATAATTATTGACTTTCACTTTCTGGTTTTTATTTTACACAGTGGCATAGCACACATGGATTTAAATGAGATGTGGTAGCCAGACATGGTGACATATGTCTTAAACCCCAATGCTGGGGAGGCAGAGGCAGATGGATCTCTGTTAGTTGGAGATCAGCCTGGTCTACAAAGCAAGTTCAGGATAGCCAGGGCTATACAGAGAACTCTTGTCTTGAAAAAAAAAAAAAATGAGGTGTGGTATGAATGCACTCTAGAGACTTGAAAGAAAAGAGGCTAGAAGAGAATGTTAAGGTTTTTTTTTTTTTTTTTGTAAAACAAATGTCTTTGGATGGTGGCTTTGCTTTTCCTTGCTGCTCCCGTGTATTCCTGATTTTCTGGACTTTATGACTGAAATGAAAAAATTAGTCTGCTCAAATTTAAAAAGTATGTAAGTTAGAGTTTATTATATACTTATACACAATCTATATAGTTATTGCATACTTTGATAATGAAAAAATCAAGCTTAGATTCAAATACAGTCTGTGTGTGAGCCTGAGCTGCTTGTCTACAAAATACAGGGCCTATGTTATTTCTAGGACTCTATCTGAGTCATCTTGAAGTTTTGGCCCTTTTATTACTTTTTAAAATTATGTTCGTATGTTTGATCTGTGTATGTAGATACACATGTGCTAGAGTACTTGTGTCGAAGTCAGGGCAAATTGAAGGAGTTGGTTCTCTCCTTCCAATGTGTGGGTTCCAGATATCAAAGTTGGGTTGTTAAGCTTGGTGCCAAGTATTTTAACCCCACTAAGCCATCTTACCAGACTGGTTCATTCAGACAATGAGATATTTAAATTTTTTCAAAAAGATAGGCAAGATGGATGGCTCAGCAAATAAAGGCACTAAGACTCAGCCTAATAATGACCAGAGTTCATTTCCTGGAACCCATAAACTGATCCCTCAAGGTGTCCTCTAACTGCCACCTCTGTCTCTGTCTTATTCTCTGTCTCTCTCTGTCTCTCTGTCTCTCTCTCTCTCTCTCTCTCTCTCACACACACACACACATGCATGCACAAATAAATATGAAAAAAATTAAAATAAAGGCTGGGTATGATAGTGCACACCTCTAATACCAGTATTCTGGAGGCAGAGGTAGGCAGATCTCTGAGTTAGAGGCCGACCTGGTATACATAGTGAGTTCCAGAAGAGCAGAGACTGTATAGAGAGACCTGCAATCAAAAGTAAGTAAGTAAATAATGAAAACAAAGCATATAGCAGTTAACATGATTTAAACTTATTTAGGGTTATATTAGTATATATACACAAATGTATAAATACAAGTATGTATTTTTTGTATGTGTATATTTTTCTTAGCTTAACTATCTTGAAAGTATAAATTTTTAGTAATCCCATTTTATAAGGTCAGTTACTTTGACATGACCCAGATTTTTTTAAATGATTTTTTTTTTCTTTTTTCTTTTTTTCGGAGCTGGGGACCGAACCCAGGGCCTTGCGCTTGCTAGGCAAGCGCTCTACCACTGAACTAAATCCCCAACCCTTTAAGTGATTTCTAATGTTTACATTCATACATGTACACATAAGTAGATATTCACTTAAAGTATTCTTTTAAATGAAGTGTTTTATTTTCTAATTAACAGATACAAAGAAAGTTCTACAGAGACATCGATTATCAGGAAATTGCAATATGGTTACATTTCAACTGGAATTTGAGGTTCTGGAAATTGAGGTAACTGGAGCTTGTTTTAATAAGGGATTTTTTTTCCCATGAGAAACAGTTCCCATTCTTAACCATCACAGTGATTGAGACAAGGAAGAGTGCATAAGCCAGGGTTCCTTTATAGCACATTTGTATCATATAAAAAATTTTAAGACTATTCTCACCTGAATATGATGGAATTGGAGCTGAGCCCATATGTACCTTATTTAAGGCCAGGTCAGAGATGATTTTAGGCTCCCAATGGAAGTCTCTGAGGTTGTGGAAGCAGTGCTGTATACCACCAGCAGTTAGCTGCTGGGCAAGTGAATATCTTTTAATTATTTATTGCTGTGTAACAAATATAACTTTTCTGTGTGTCAGTTGGGTATCCTTGTGTACGGTCTCTCGGGTAGCGGTCATTTTGGGACTACACCCATGTTGAAAGACTCTTAACGTAGGATGATCCTGAAGGTTGTTCTGGACAACTAAATAACATAAAGAGGATATGCCTTTGTCCTAGACTTTCTTTAAGGTAATGAAGCAGACAGAATGATCACATAAAACCCTATTGGCTGGAATAGAATAGGTTCAAAAACCAGAGGCTTCCTCTGAGAAGATTCAAATCTAGTCATAATTTATGAGAACCAACCTCACTGGACAAATTCTTTGATAGAAGAAGTTTTAACTGGTTGGTTTTGCCATTTAGGTTTATAAAACATTTGTAGGAAGAACAGAGCCAGGAAGGATAGAAAGACTGTCTTTGTCTTCGGTAATCAGGTGAATGAAGTGGGGAAAGGCACTTGTCACCTCAAGTTCTGTAGCTAAGCTGCACTCAAGCAGTTAGCCTCAAGTTCCAGGATTCTTTATCCTAGTCAGTGTCCTCAGCCAGAAAACAAGCTCCAAATCGAGTCTCCTTGTATGGGACAGAAGTCAGTGACTGAGTCAGTACCCTGTGTCATTACATGTCAGAGAGCCATTTAATGAAAGCTGTCCAAGGATGAGGTCAGGTATCTTCTAGGCATTGAGCTTTCGCTGCTCTTTGCTGCCAGTGCCATTTGCTATCACTGTCCTGGGGTGGGCTAAGGATGGGTTATGGAATGTCTACTTCTTATTTGACGACAGAGCTCCCGACATTCATTCATTTCATTATCACCTTAAGTATTACCAATGTGACCCAGAAACCACAGTGCGGCATTTCAGAGTTGAACAAAATATATTTGTTGATTCAAAAATACATTTCTCATGTCAAAAGAGATACAGTAAAGTGGGGAGATCTCAGTTACAGGCCTCACATGCTATGTAATGATGTTCTTAGCTGTTGGGTTGGTGGAAGCTAGTGGTCTGCAGCGGTTAAGAACATTGGCACCTCTTCCAGAGGTCCTGGGTTCAAGTCACAGCAACCACATGTCAGCTCAGGACTATTTATAAAGTAATCTAATGCCCTCTCTTGCCATGCAGGCGTACATGCACTCATCCATTAAAAAAGAAAAAGTTGATAGATTCTAAAAGGTTTTAACCACAGAATGTTGGGTTCAATATAGAGGTGGGAGGGCAAGGAATGGTGATTTGGGAAACTAAAGGTAGCCCAATACAAATGGTAATTTGGCCTGGACTTGAAGCATTCCAAACTCTATAATCATTGAAGCTTTAATCAGTTAATCAGTCTTGCAAAAGGTTTCATCTTGAAGGTGTGGCTTCTTCCATGGAACTTTGACTCACACAACAGTTAACATTTTCATGTACCAAGGCAAAATTGGTGAGTGATCTTATATAAGTTATTGTGTTCCCATATGGCCACCAACTCTTAGGGTTATACACGGTCACTGAGACAATACAAATGACCATGGAGATCTCTGTTAAAGACTGGACTGGAACATGAGCCCCAAATGATAGTGTCATTCAGGTTGGACAGCCTGTTTTAAGGCCCCCATGTTTTTGTCCTAGGACCTCTTAGGTTTTTCCCATTGTAAGTATATAGATGACCAATTGAATTTTCTCTGTTTTGGCCAGTATGATCCTCACCTCAAAATGGTGTTATACTATCTGTTTTCCTGCATGGTGGTATCTATTTTTGGGCACAGACTATAACCCCTGACAACTTGGAAGACAGGTCCAGCTTCTTAGAACTTCTATAGTCTAGGATCGTAGTAGTCTGGGAACTGACTGTGGTATGCTGCTGGCCTTAGGGCCTCTATAGGTGATTGTGTCTTTCGTAGTTGTTTTATGGTTTATCTCAGAAGAAGTACTGTACTAGGAAGGCTTGTCCACAGAACACAGAATGCTCTGAGTCTGATTTGAGCAAGGAGCTCACTGGACCTGTGCTTTTCAGGCTGGGTTGTGCCCTCATTAGCGGGACTGGCCTACCATTCAAATACAATATTTTAACTTCATGTTAAGTAACATACTTTTGTGATCATAAGCCACTGATATTCAGAACAAGAAAGTGTTAGGCACAACTAACAGGTTTTCTGCCTTATGTACTTTAGGGATACAGAAAAATATGAGAATTGTTGACACTCGCTGGAAGACG
The DNA here is from genome assembly GCF_011064425.1 of Rattus rattus. NCBI lineage: Eukaryota > Metazoa > Chordata > Mammalia > Rodentia > Muridae > Rattus > Rattus rattus. The sequence goes on along the minus strand of NC_046167.1, from coordinate 68,616,802 downwards.
GAATGTTGCAAATGAAGCTCCACAGGGACTGTGTTGTTCACTTTTAAATTATGCTGGCATTTGATGACAACTTGGTTTGCTAATAATGTGCTGCAGAAAAGTCTGCTTTTCTTGGCTCTGCTGAGAACACTCATTGTCTCTCCGAGCCTTTTAAATTTTGTGACTCTTAAAGAATCTGATGTTGGAAAGAACTGCAGATAGCTATGGAATTAACAGGACCTGAGGGATCAATTATATAGGCCTTGTCACTTGTCAGTAGTTTATTGGGTGGGAAGAAGGGAGACAAAGGCCTTTTTAAATTTTTCTTTGTTACTTAGAATTCTGATAAAATGAAATTTAAAAAAATTTCTTACTTTAGTGGTGTGTGTGTGTGTGTGTGTGTGTGTGGGTGGGGGTGGGGGTAAGATCTTGGTAGGAACCTTGTTCAGCTTGATCTTGAGCCCATGTCTGCTTCAGCCTCCTGAGTGTTTGGGTGTCAGTCAAGTGCTGCACGCTTACTGGGTATGCACTGGAAGTCTTACACAATGACTAGGTGAAGAACTGAAGAGATGGCTCAGCAGTTAAGAGCACTTGTTGCTCTTGAAGAGGACCTGGGTTCAGTTCTAACACCACATAATGGCTGACAACTATCTGAAACTACAGTTACAAAGAAATAATGCCCTCTTCTTCTGTCATCCGAGGGCACAGGAGTGCACATGCTATCCATGTGGGAAAACCACTCATACACTTAAAATAAATCTTTAAAAAATTAGAATTGCTAGATCAATGGAATTATACATACAAGGTTAGATTGATTGATTTAGATATAAATTTAGATATCTTCTAGAATGGTTTTACCATAGTACTGGTTAGTTTTTAGTGTCTACTTAATACAACCTAGAATCATCTGGGAAGGAAGAGAGAATTTTGAGATCAAATTGGCCTGGGAGCATATCTAGGGGGATTGTTTTAATTGGTGTGATGTCACTGGGTGGTCCCTAGGCAGACGGTCCTGAAGGGTATGAGAAATATAGGTGAGCATAAGCCAGTGAGCAGCATTCCTCCAGGGCTTCTGCTTTCAGTGTCTGCCCTAACATCACTGCATGATGAACTGTGACCTGAAATTGTAAGATTTTTTTTCCCTCCTATAGGTTGCTTTTGAAAATGATCTTTATCACAGCAACAGAAAAGTAACCTAAAACAAACATTTTGTTTTTGTTTGTTTGAAACAGTGTTTCTCTGTGTAGCTCTGGCTGTCCTGGAACTAGCTCTGTAGACCAGGCTGGCCTCAAACTCAGAGATCTGCTCACCTCTGCCTTCCGAGAGCTGGGACTCAAAATGTGTGCTGCTGTTACCCTGCTTATTGAATATGTTTTTACTTTTAAGATTGCTAGGAAAAAAAAAAAATATAGACAGAGCAATGTGTTGGGTTTGTTTTTTTTTTTTTTTTTTTCCCTTGCCCTGAAATCAAACATTCCACTAGAGGGAGACATTTAGCTGTCAGAAAATAAAAGGTTTAAATAATATGCTTTAGTCTTATAAATACTTATTTTTATATAATAAACATTAATACAATTTTTGAACCAAATTGCATGTATTAGTTAGGGTTACTATTGCTGTGATAAAACACCATGACCAAAGCGAGTTGGGGGAGGAAAGGGTTTATTCATCTTACACTTCCACAGCACTGTTCATCATCAAAGGAAGTCAGGGCAGGAACTCACACAGGGCAGGGTCCTGGAGGTAGGAGCTGGTTGAGAGGCCATGGACGATACTGATTACTGACTTGGGCATAGCTTGCTCCTGCTTTTTTATACAAGGCAAGACAGCCACCCCAGGGATGGCACAGCCCTCAGTAGTCTGGGCCTTCCCCGACAAATCACTAATTAAGAAAGTTGCCTACAGCCGGATCATATGGAGGCGTTCTCTTAATTAAGGTTTCCTCCTCTTGGATGACTTTGGCTTCTGTCAGGTTGACATAACACTAACTGGCACAGTGCCTTAGGCTCTATTAGTAGAATGTTCGAAACAAAGATGGGAAAATTTAGGTGGAGAGTATGAGTCATTGCTTCTGTTGATGCAGTTCTCGTCAAAGGTGTGTGGAACATAGATTTAATTTCTTCCAGTTGACTGCCTGGTGTCGTCAGCACTGAAGTGTTCGTGAAGTGTTTAAAGACCATCAGAACAATCGTGCATACAGTATCAGCCTTCCACAGTCCTTGCAGTATAAGTCATATGGGTAGGAGTTTGTAGGGTCCTGAAGGGTATTTACATAACTTCTATCCAAGAAACAAAAATACTAAATAAAAAGTGGGCACTTAAATGAAAAGAATATAATTTCATCATAACAGGCTTTAAAAGTAACCCGTTTATATGAATATTTGAACCCAAACAATCTTAATATAATGTGTCTCATGTTAGTGCAGACTTTGGAAAGCAGCCCAGAAGGCTTGACTAAGGTAACCAAAACAGTGACCAAAAGTCAACCTGAGACGGCGTCTTAAGTTCTTAAGGCTCATGTCAATGTTAGATAAAGTTGCAGACAAAGGAGGAGTAAGCAGAGTCAAAACGGATTTGTTAAGGAAAAATAAGACATTATAGAAAAGTTAGAGAACTCCTCCAGCTAGGAGGAAAGTGCTAAGCTGTGTGTCTGGTGGCTTCTAGACCTTAGAGGGTAAGTGGACAAAGACAGACAGCTTTTGTCACAGTTTGCTTATTCTCTAGGCATATCCTTGGTCCAAGCAGATGGGGAGCCAACAGGCTCTGCATGATGATCTTATGCTCTTTGCCCAGATAATTTGAATTTTTATGTAATTATGTTTGCTAGTTATTTCACTACTGATTGGTTGGAGTTTTTAAAATTTGATTTCTCCTAATATTTATTGTATCAATATTCAATTTAAGAAATGAATTTGGAAATCATTTTAGGTTTTAGTAAGTACTAAATGTATCATTTAATTTACTTGACAAATAGCCAATATCTTATAATTTCTTGTTGATTTTCTATTTGCATATTTTAAAATATTCTTGTCTTAAAGATAATCTGCTCTTGTACACAAATTTTTTATCTTTATTTTAGACTAAAGAGAAAAAATCTTCTATTATAACTGACCTCAGCATAATAATGGAGCCCACAGAATATTCAGAACTAAGTGAATTTGCATCTAGGTGAGCTGTTTTACAAATTTGTAAAAATAATTTATTTATTTTTATGTGCATTGGAGATTGAGTATTTTTGCATCGATATTCATAAGGGAAATTGGTCTAAAGTTCTCTTTCTTTGTTGGGTCTTTGTGTGGTTTAGGTATAAGAGTAATTGTGGCTTCATAGAAGGAATTCAGTAGCACTCCATCTGTTTCAATTTTGTGAAATAGTTTGTATAATATTGGTATGAGGTCTTCTATGAAGGTCTGATAGAATTCTGCACTGAACCCATCTGGACCTGGGCTCTTTTTGGTTGGTAGACTTTTAATGACTGCTTCTATTTCTTTAGGAGTTATGGGTTTGTTTAAATGGTTTATCTGTTCCTGATTTAACTTTGGTACTTGGTATCTGTCTAGGAAATTGTCCATTTCCTCCAGATTTTCAAGTTTTGTTGAATATAGGCTTTTGTGTAGGGTCTGATGATTTTTTTAATTTCCTCTGGCTCTGTTGTTATATCTCCCTTTTCATTTCTGATTTTGTTAATTTGGACACACTCTCTGTGTCCTCTGGTTAGTCTGGCTAAGGGTTTATCTATCTTGTTGATTTTCTCAAAGAACCAGCTTTTGGTTCTGTTGATTCTTTGTATAGTCCTTTTTGTTTCTACTTGGTTGATTTTAGCTCTGAGTTTGATTATTTCCTGCCTTCTACTCTTCCTGGGTGTATTTGCTTCTTTTTGTTCTAGAGCTTTTAGGTGTGCTGTCAAGCTGCTGATATATGCTCTCTCCTGGTTTTTTGTTTTTTGGTTTTTTTTTTTTTTTTTTTTTTTTTTTTTTTTTTTTTTTGTTTTTTTTTTTTTTGCAGGCACTCAGCGCTATGAGTTTTCCTCTTAGCACAACTTTCATTGTGTTGCATAAGTTTGAGTATGTTGTACCTTCATTTTCATTAAATTCTAAAAAGTCTTTAATTTCTTTATTTCTTCCTTGACCAGGTTATCATTGAGTAGAGCATTGTCCAACTTCCATATATATGTGGGCTTTCTTTCCTTATTGTTATTGAAGACCAGCTTTAGCCCATGGTGGTCTGATAGGACACGTGGGATTATTTCTATCTTTCTGTATCTGTTCAGGCCTGTTTTATGACTGAGTATATGGTCAATTTTGGAGAAAGTACCATGAGGTGGTGAGAAGAAGGTATATCCGTTTGTTTTAGGATAGAATGTTCTATAAATATCTGTTAAGTCCATTTGGTTCATGACTTCTCTTAGTCTGTCTATGTCTCTGTTTAATTTCTGTTTCTATGATCTGTCCATTGATGAGAGTGAGATGTTGAAATCTACTATTATTGTGTGAGGTGCAATGTGTGTTTTGAGCTTTAGTAAAGTTTCTTTTATGTATGTAGGAGTCCTTGTATTTGGAGCATAGATATTTAGGATTGAAAGTTCATCTTGGTGGACTTTTCCTTTGATGAATATGAGGTGTCCTTCCTTATCTTTTTTGGTGACTTTTGGTTGAAAATCGATTTTATTCAATATTAGAATGGCTACTCCAGCTTGCTTCTTCAGACCATTTGCTTGGAAAGTTGTTTTGCAGTCTTTTACTCTGATGTAGTGTCTGTCTTTGTCTCTGAGGTGTGTTTCCTGTAGGCAGCAGAATGCTGGCATTCTGCATATCCAGTTTGTTAATCTGTGTTTTTTTATTGGGGAATTGAGTCCATTGATGTTGAGAGATATTAAAGAATAGTGATTGTTGCTTCCTGTTATATTTGTGTTTGAATGTGAGATTATGTTTGTGTGCTTGTCTTCTCTTTGTTTTGTTGCAAGATGATTAGTTTCTTGCCTTTTCTAGGGTGTAGCTTGCCTCCTTATGTTGGGCTTTACCGTTTATTATCCTTTGTAGGGCTCGATTTGTAGAAAGATATTGTGTAAATTTGGTTTTGTCATGGAATATTTTGGTTTCTCCATCTATGTTAATTGAGAGTTTTGCTGGCTACAGTAACCTGGGCTGGCATTTGTGTTCTCTTAGGGTCTGTATGACATCTGTCCAGGATCTTCTGGCTTTCATAGTCTCTGGCGAGAAGTCTGGTGTGATTCTGATAGGTCTGCCTTTATATGTTACTTGACCTTTTTCCCTTACTGCTTTTAATATTCTTTCTTTGTTTTGTGCATTTGGTGTTTTGACTATTATGTGACGGGAATAGTTTCTTTTCTGGTCCAATCTATTTGGAGTTCTGTAGGCTTCTTGTATGTTTATGGGCATCTCTTTCTTTAGGTTAGGGAAGTTTTCTTCTATGATTTTTTTTTTTTTTTTTTTTTTTTTTTTCGGAGCTGGGGACCCAACCCAGGGCCTTCTGCGCTTCCTAGGCAAGGGCTCTACCACTGAGCTAAATCCCCAACCTCCTTCTTCTATGATTTTTTTGAAGATATTTACTGGTCTTTTGAGCTGGGAGTCTTCACTCTCTTCTATACCTATTATCCTTAGGTTTGATCTCTCATTGTGTCCTGGATTTTCTGTATGTTTTGGGCCAGTACCTTTTTCCGTTTTACATTATCTTTGACAGTTGTGTCGATGATTTCTATGGATTCTTCTGCTCCTGAGATTCTCTCTTCTATCTCTTGTATTCTGTTGGTGATGCTTGTATCTACGGCTCCTTGTCTCTTCCTTTGGTTTTCTATATCCAGGGTTGTCTCCCTTTGTGCTTTCTTTATTGCTTCTATTCCCATTTTTAATTCCTTCACCTGTTTGATTGTGTTTTCCTGGAATTCTTTCAGGGATTTTTGTGATTCCTCTCTATAGGCTTCTACTTGTTTATTTATGTTTTCCTGCATTTCTCTAAGGGAGTTCTTTATGTCTTTCTTGAAGTCCTCCATCATCATGATAAAATGTGATTTAAAATCTAGATCTTGCTTTTCTGGTGTGTTTGGATATCCAGTGTTTGCTTTGGTGGGAGAATTGGGCTCTGATGATGCCATTTAGTCTTGATTTCTCTTGCTTGGGTTCCTGCGCTTGCCTCTCACCATCACGTTGTCTCTAGTGTTACCTTGTTCTGTTGTTTCTGACAGTGGCTAGACCATCCTATAGGCCTGTGTGTCAGGAGTGCTGTAGACCTGTTTTCCTGTTTTCTTTCAGTCAGTTATGGGAACAGAGTGTTCTGCTTTCAGGCGTGTAGTCTTTCCTGTCTACTGGTCCTCAGCTGTTCCTGTGGGCTTGTGTCCTTAGTCCACTAGGCAGGCCACTTGAGCAGAAAAGTTGGTCTTACCTATGGTCCCGGGGCCTGAAGTTGCTCCTCGGAAGCTGGGTTTCAGCTCTCTATGAGGGCAGCAACCAGAAGGACCTGCCCCGCCTTTTCTCGGGTTCCTGTGCACAGGGGTCCCAGATGGCGCTAGGCAGTTTCCTCTAGAGTCAGAAATGTGGACAGAGTGTAATCTCTTCTGGCTTCCCAGGCGTGTCTGCCCCTCTGAAGGTTTAGCTCTCCTTCCCACTGGATTTGGGTGCAGGGAGCTGTTTGACCGGGGTCCCTTGAGATCCAGGTCTGGACCGCAGGGGACCTACAACTCGAGTCCCCTATCTTCCTTTTCCCAGAGGCCCTATGCAGTTCCCTCTTGGGCCAGGGATGTGGGCAAGGGTGGGCAGTATTGATGGTCTCTCTCGCTCTGCAGTCTCAAGAGTACCCACCTTGAGCTCTCTCTCCCACGGGGTTTGGGAGCAGGGAGCTAGCTACTTATAATCTAATGCTAAATACTCCTCAATGCTAAAATTTCCTCAAGATATTTCTTTATAGATACTGCCAGCTTTATAGATAGAGCATACTTGCCAGTGTGCTTTGGAGAGGCTAACTTTAATTCTGGCCACTGGGTCTCCACCTTAGCCGAGAAGTGTCTTTCAGGGACAGTATAGTTGATGCTCATGAGCCACTGTTTTCAGGGATCATGAATAAAGCTTATAAACAAGTGAGGGAGTGAAATCATAAACATATGCTAATTGATAATGGAAATATCACCAAGAGCTTTGGAAACATGAATACATACATTGTAACACACATACACACTCACTATGTGTATATATAGTCTTGCTAGCCCTACTTGATGTGATTGACCTTTCTGGTATCTAGCCCCAGCTTGCTGGTACCTAAGGTTCTCACTCAAGAAGTTGTATAAGATAGAAAACTTCACGTACTAGCATTCATCAAATAGGATTTCCTGGAGGATGTGGCAGTTGAGTGGTTGGAAGTTGAATTGGTTCAAATACCTAACGAGGGCCTTGTAGGCTAAGATAGCTCTGGCAATTATTAGCCTTAGCTGTCACAGAAAAACACTCAAGTGCAGGGTTCAACATGTAGAAGGGTATCAAGGGCATTTTTAGTGTTAGTGAGACACATTGAATAGAAAGAAAATAAGAAATAAGTGTAAAGTAAGTCTGTCACTTCATGTCTTTATTAATCATAGCATATTACTCTTAACAGAGCAGAAGAAAAAAGAGATTTGCTCATGTTTTTCCGAAGTCTGCATTTTTTTGTGGAGTGGTATGAATATCGTGAGAACACATTTAAACATTTCAAGGTAAAGTCTGAAGTCTGTGAATATAAATATAAACAAGAAATGAGCTGGTATTGATTGTGGTGAGTCATAGCTTTATTTTTTTTCTTTTTCTGGACAGTGTCTCTCTATGTAGCTCTGTCTTTTCTGGAACTGTGTAGACAAGCTGGCTTCAAACTCATAGAGCTCCACCCGACTCTGCCTCTTGAATGCTGAAATTAAAGCTGTGCACCAAATTCTTGCTTTAAATTTCAAAGAATAGAGACAATTGCCACTGGTTTCACAAATTAAGTCACTTGTAATAAGTGGGTGAAAAGCTTCCATATAAGTCAATAATTGATATAGGATTTTATTTCATTATACTCTAACACACTTAAATGTCTTCTCATTTACTTGTAAATTCTATCTTTGAAAATTCTGCCTTTCAGGAATGCATAAATTAGAAGAAAAAATGCGTGTAAAGAGTATATAGTGCCGGGTGTGGTAGTGCATGCCTTTGAACCCCACACTCATAAGGCAGAAATGGGCAGATCTGCATGAGTTTAAGACCAATTTGGTCTCCATTGAGTTCCAGGATAGCCAAGGCTATGTAGAATGTAGACTGTGTCTCAAAAATCCTATTATATATTATTACAAAACAATGTTGTCTGAGGTCTTCTTTGATTTCTTTCTTGAGAGACAGAGGTTCTTGTCATACTTACTTGTTTGGTTAGAGTTACACCAAGGTATTTTATATTATTTGCAACTATTGTGAAGGGAGTTTTTTCCCTATTTTCTTTCTCAGCCCATTTATCATTCGTATAAAGCAAGGTTACTGATTTGCTTGATTTAATTTTATATCCACCCACCTTGTTGAAGTTGTTTATCTGCTGTAGAAGTTCTCTGGTAGAATTTTTGGGGTTGCTTATAATTTCTATGCTGGACTATTTTGTTTTTTGTTGTCTTTTTTTTTTTTTTCCGGAGCTGAGGACCGAACCCAGGGCCTTGCGCTTGCTAGGCAAGCGCTCTACCACTGAGCTAAATCCCCAACCCCTGCTGGACTATTTTGAACTGATGGATTATTGTACATCTCTCGTATAAATATTGAAGCCTGATTTTTATGAAGTAATGGTTTTAAGTCTAATGGAAATAATTTAAAGACTGCTAAAAAATGTTTAAAAAGCTGTTTGACTATGTTCTAATCCCTCATGTCTTACTTATTTCCATGGCATTAAGTTATTAACAGCTATAAACCCACACAAAATCCTGTTCTGAATGAATCAGCATAAATCACATTTCAAGGTTCTAGTCCTTCAGTAACATACAGCTATTATTGTCAAGACTGGTGCTGAGTCTCCTGTATTTGGGTTAAATTCTATTATTATTATTATTAATAATAATTATTATTATTGCTTGGTCGAGTTAATAACATCTGTCAGGCATAAGGCTTTCTTCAGAATGAAATATGGTCAGTTTCCATACTGCAGTCCCTTAAGTAATTCTTATGATTTTGTTCTATTTTCTTCTTCTTTTTTTTTTTTTTTCGGAGCTGGGGACCGAACCCAGGGCCTTGCATTTGCTAGGCAAGTGCTTTACCACTGAGCTAAATTCCCAACCCTCTATTTTCTTGTATATATTTATTTCTGGGCACTTTAATTTTTATATCACTTATAAGTATGTAAATATGGCAGTAATATTGTTTCTCTTATTGTATTTTTATAAAAAGCCTTGAAGTTAATAGGTATGAGTCATATGTCTTGGTCCTTTTTCCAGTCTTTTTGTTTGTTTATTTGGGCTCTTTGGATAGTCTATATAAATTTTAGAGTAGATTCTTTTTTTAATGCTACTACAAAAGTATCATTGATACTTTTCATGGAGACTTCACTGAAGGTTGTCTTAACAATGTAAAATTTCCAGGCCATGAATACAGGTGTCCATTCTTTTATGTATATTGTCTTAGTGTTCTCATCTCTGTGAAAATACCATGACCAACTTAAAGAAGAAAGCATTCGTTTGGAGGTTTGCTTATATTTCAGAGGGTTAGTCCATAATTATCATGCACGGAGCATGGCAACAGGCAGGCTCGGTGCTGGAGAAGTAGTTGTAAGCTCACATGTGTTACAATCTTTGAGAGGTATGTTGGGCCTGGCATGGGCTTTTGAAACCTCAAAGGTCACCACCCCCAGTGACACACCTCCTCCAACCTTCTAATCCTTAGAACCGTTCACTTCCTGATGCCTAAGCATTCAAATATGTGAGCCAATGGGGGCTGTTCTTATTTATAACACCACAGGTGTCTCTGCGGGGGTGGGGGAGTATTTTTTTGCAGTATTCATAAGGTATAAATAATTTCAAAAAGTCTCGTTTTCATCTTATGTGTATAAGTGTTTTACTGCAATTTGTAAGTACACCACGTGTGTGCACTGCCAGTGGAGGAGAGAGAGTATCGGATTTCCTCTGTTCCGGAGTTGTTGGTATTGAAACCAAATTGGGGTCCTTTGCAAGAGCAGTAGGTTCTCTTAATCTCTGAACCATATCTCCTCCTATCCTGGTATGAATATTTTTTATTTACTTTCTTGAGTTAAAATTGTCAAGAATGAAACACCTATATAATAGAATGAAATGTAAGAATAATTTTACTTTTATTGTTTTCCTTTGCTTCATTCTGGATCTTATTTTTCAATATATGATATAAACTACCTATGCTCAAATTATCTTATCTGGGAATCTCAAGTTATTTAAGTAAGTTCTATAATTTACATTTTTTGCCAGTGTTCTTTCTCCCAATTATTGTTTTACTTAAACCATTGGTTTTAACCTTGAAAATTTACCTTATAATTATCTTATGGTCTCATTAAGTTTTATTAAACAAAGAATATAAAAGGCTGGGGATGTAGGCCAGTAGAGAATGCACAAGACGCCATGTCTGTATCCCCAGAACAACATACACCTCAAAAATACCAAACCATGTGTACTTGTGTGCATGTGTAGATGAGTACATTTTTCTTGTGAAAGCAAGAAAATTAATAGGCATACCAGAACATTGACCATTCTCAAACTTGTCACTTTATTTCTGTTGACTTATTCAAGACTATACTAATTTGTTTTTTCCATATAAACAGAACCCTTCTATTTGGATAGATTTTACAGTGTTTATTGTATATTTAGCTGAAATATGCTATTAAGTATCATAAAAGTAGAACTGTGTTCAGTGCTCTTGGTGAGCGTTCAGTCAGAGAAAATGAGGCCTGCGAACAAAATGATAAAGTTACTATAATTAACTTATAAAAACAAATGAACTAGTAGACATTATTAGAGCAATAGCTGTGGCCTTATAGATCACAGATGCTTTAATGATGAAAAGTTTCATCTGGGGTCAACCCTAACTGATGAGAGAAGGGTCAGTCTGGGTTGAAACAAAACAACCAAATGCTTAAAATGGATGTTCTAGGATGAACATGTAGAGTCTAATGTATAGCTTATAGTGGAAATGATATTGGTGTTTTTATATATAAAAGATGAATAATTTCTAAGACACTGATCATTTTGTATTCATCACCAAAGTAATAAAGTAATATTTGTGAGTGGGCTATGCACCTTCCTCTGCAGCTCCGTTTGGAACCTTAGTGTGCATTGCTCTCACTATCAGACTGGAGACTGGGTTTTCACTATTACATATATGTAGAGATCATGGCCAGTGAGAAATGGTACTCTTGGGCTGGAATTGGAATATACAGTTTGTTCAGGTGAACATGTATGTACAGGTGAAGCTGCACACAGCACAATGGGATATTTTATTTTCATTTCTTATATTTGAATAAATATACTGTGAGAAAGTGTATAGCTAATTTCATATTTCAGAATCTTTGTGCTTGCTTTCGCAACACATACACTAAAATTGGAATAAGAATCTTTAAAGCGAAGGAACCTTATTCTTTGAGAAATGGGTAGGAATTTTACTTTTTTTCTGACAGTTTTTTTAAAGTAATTGACTAAAGACTATGCACGTGACTACAAAGCAGGAGATTGAACTTTGCTAAGTTGGCTCTGTACCAAAGAGTAAAATTTTACTTCCTCTGGAAATGATTGCCTACATGTGGCTCCCCTTTCCTTAGGCTAAGTGAGAAATACAGTGAAGTAGCTGCCTGGACAGAAAGTGAGTTTCTGCTTTACAGAGAGCACCGGTGAGTCATAGGGTCAGGGGAAGGTCACTGGGAGCACTCGGCTCGCACAGGTTCTGGAGCATCTGTCTTAAATGCCTTTGAGACACAGTAAATGTTAAGGAAGGCAAAGTTGAGAGGTTTTTGGAATTCTCTGACTTCATTAGTCATGGCAATGGTGTGTGTGAGCAAGTGTTTGTGTAAAAGCGCACTGTTTAGATGGCGGTCTGCTACAACCACGGAGGTTTCTAATGCTGTTTATGTTCACGTTACTTTGTTTTGAACTAGGAGATTCAGGCTGGATTATTTTTATAATTACATTTCAGAAATTTGGACATCTTTGTTAAAACATAAGATTCCATCATAGTGAGATAAAACGATAATGTTAAACTAATGTGTATGTTCCTTCAGACATCAGGGTGCATGTACCTCAGATTATAAATGCACTGATGAAGGTTAAAAGTATGACCCTGTGGGTAATCTTTTTAAGCAGATAAAACTGTTTGGATGCTTTCCCAGAGCAATCGGATTGCCCTCCAGGCGGATCTCTTCGATACGCTCCCGAATGTACCGAGTGTCATTAGCCTTGCAGAATGTATCATCTGTAATTGAAGATATGCTGTTAAACTGAAAAACAAAAGCAAAAATATTCAGAAGTCTAAAACCAACTTTTTGTACATTATACATTAGGGTCACATAAAGATATTTTGCCAATAATGTAATCTTTTAAAAAATATTTCTAAAAAGTATTAGTTCATGGTGATGACACCCTCTTTTGCAACCTGAACATGTTTGTAAGAGCATAGTATTGTTCACTTGGAATATAGATAGAAACATGCAAGCTTAGAGAGAGGATCCTATTCTAAAGTGTTAACTCATAATGGTACTCTGTGCTTAAATACTTGTTAAAGACATGGAAAAGAATAAGTTGAAATTTGTGTGTTGCTGAGAATCAACTTTTTCTCATTTTCACTTTTTCCTCACTTTTTCCCACTTCATGCTCCTATAAAATGAGCTAAAAGATCTCCAAAAACATATGTTTACCTCTAATTGGAGAAAGTAGCACAAATCAAAACTTTGGATTCACTACTCTTTGGGGAAGAAAACATAAATCAGTGGTCTTCAAATCTGTGCTCAAGGTAACTGGAGATACACAGCACCTCGTGTCGGGTGCAGGCAGATTGCCCAGGTAGTTTAGCCTCCATTAATCTGGGCCTTTTCCCCTTCCCCAGGCTGGAGAGGGATCCTGGGTCCTGGAAGCCAGCACAGATTTGGACATAGAGATAGGAACTCCTAGAAAATTCTTGGATGTTAAGAGTATCTTTAGTTGTTTTTTATTTTCCTCTTTCATAATTTTGAATGATGATAATAAGGTAACTCTTAGTACCGTTCTAGAAAACCACAATATAGGGGAGAGACAAACAGATGCATGCTCTGGACTGTACCTGCAGTAGAAACAGTGTCGTCAGACCGAATTGTGATCTTAGAGTCTCCCTAGACTCAGCATTATCAGAACTGAATTTTAGAATACCCAACTGGTTTAAGAGAATTGGTTCATATTTAGAAAACAGCACAAGTTGTGTCATAGGTAGTGTCAGGAAAAAAAAAAAACAAAACACTGACCTCTCTTGAATTTAGGGTGACCATATGGCCTTGTGATTATATTCTATAGTTTTGCCTCCAACATCTACCTAAGATCTAAGGGTTCCAATTATGTACATGGTAACAGTGACTGCCTGATGCCCATCCCTTCTTCACCTCAGTCACTTTCAGTTTGAGAAATAAGGAGCTAAAGAATGCCATAAAGAAAAACTTTACAAATCAAATGCTCAGTGTTAGAATACCTGCCTGCTGTGTGTGAGGCCCTGTACTCAGTCCCCAGCACTACTTAAAGCCACAACAGACCGACTTGGAGGTGCCTAAAGATGGATTCTGCTTAAGAACAGACTTTGCAGGCTGGAGAGATAATTCAGCAGCTAAAAGCACTAACTGCTCTTCCACAGGACCAGGGTTCAATTCCCAGTACCCACATGGCAGCTCATAGCTGTCTATAACTCCAGTTCCAGGCACCCCGATATCCTCACCTAGACCTATATGCAGGCAAAGCACCAGTGCACATGAAATAAGTAAATCATTGAAAAAAGAACAGACTTTATACTTCCCAGACTGGTCTACTTAGCATACTCCGGACTGGACTTACACTTCTTATATAGGCACTGAGTGCTTTAGTGATGTAACCATATGACATAGGAATGAATGAATTTCTTGGTTAATAGTAAAAAAAAAAAAAAGTAGTTAATTAAAGCTAGTTATTGTGCAAAAAACAGTTGTACCTGAAGGTGAATTACACGTAGACTTTCTGGTAAATTAGGAGGCACAGATTCCAGATCATTATGGTCCAAATAGAGAAAAGAGAGTTTATTCAGTTTCTATAAAGAAAAATTTGAATGTTACTTAGGACTGTGCATTCTTTCCCATTACTCAAATAATGTGTACTTTAAAAACAGTACTGACATGTGCACACTTCAGTAGTATCAGTATTGGAGTAATAGTTTGTTATTGTTTTCAGCCTTACTAAATAGCGTGTTTTGGTTTTTAAGACATGATATCTAGCAGAGTTCTATTGCATGCTCCACGTTTCTCTGACCATTCATCCCATTCATCTCATCCCTGAATACTCAGTCTTTGAGGTTTGTCTAGGGAGCATCTGTGTGTAAGATTGGCTGAATTCTTCAAGTGTTTTGAGGCTTTCCATTGCGGTTCTACCTATATTTCTATAAAAATAGCTATTCCTAAGAGATTGTGCTTAGCAAGATGTTGCTTTCCTCAAGCAATTCGTCAAACATGCGATTTACATGATGTGTTTTCCCATGAGGGAGCTCTCTTGGAATTATTTTTTATAATCAATAAGTTACTACTGTATATGATTGTAGGCTGTTATTTCAGAATGTCTTTTGACATTACTCTTAATTTTATATGCATTTTTGCTGCCATGCAGATTTTATTATTGGTATGTGTGAGGGCGTCCCCCATGTATCTTAAACTACCTTAATACTCCGGTCGTCCTTCAGCTTCCCAGCTATCAGGATTACAGGCATGTTCTACTACGCCCCACTTGCTAATTCTTTGCTATTATTTCAAACTTCCTTTTTTCAATTTTTAAGAGATTGTGTATATTGTTCACATGTATAAGACATAGTGCAATGTTGTAAGTGAGGACAGCCCACAGCAGTTGATTCTCTGTTTCCATGTTTGACCTGGGGATCAAACTTGACAGGAAACGCCCTTTCCTGCTGAGCGATCTCCATACCCTTTATCCTTTCTTAAACATTCTACTTTCTACCATATGACACCAACTATCTTTCCAGGACTGCTTTTATGGAATTGTAGTAACCTGACTTTACTAATAGTTATTGCAACCCTATGGCATTCAGTAAAGTAGACATTTTTATCATTTTCATACCAACTTGCCCAATATCTCTTTTGTATAATCCAAAATATTTAAACTAACCTACCTGCCTACCTTCCTTCTTTCCTTCCTTCCTTCCTTCCTTCTTTCCTTCCTTCCTTCCTTCCTTCCAGGATGAGTACGGTCATCCTAACTTTCCCAGGCTTGCCTTCACCTGTGGGTCTTAAGCAGCCTCTTGCTTCACCTTTCCAAGTAGCTTGCACTACAAGGAATTGCACCGCGTCCTGCTCTAAACATTCTGTGACTGCTAGTTATTCAGAGACTCACCTACTTAAATTCATTTCTTTAGATTACAAAATTAAATTTAAAAAAGTGTGTGTGCATGCACACATGTCCATGTGTTTTGAGACAAAATTTCTCTTATCTGGCTGTCCTGGAGACTGACCTCAAAATCAGAGATCCACCTGCCTCTGCCTCCCAAAGGCATACACTACCACTGCCTGTCTTGGAAATATTTTCTAAACAGGCAGTTATGGATGGATGAAATATTTTCATGATATATAAACTAGGATAAATTAGAATTTGGTAAGTTTTGGTTCTTCTAATCTTATGACATTGCCTGAACTAGTCTTAAACTTCAGGTCCTCCTGCCTTGGGGCTCATGGATAACTGGAATTGCAGGTGTGTAAGATCTTGTCCTTGTTATTGTTATTATTGTCTTTATTTTTGAAATAGTGTCCCACTGTATAGCCCCGGCTGACTGGAACTTGCTATGTAAACCACACAAGCCTCAAAGGTACAGAGATCCTCGTTCCTCTGTCATGTCCACCATGCCCGGCATCTTGCCTTTTGAATAAGGTTTCTTCTTCCAGTAGTAGCTTGAGCATCTCATGCTTTTGCCTGAGGCAACCTTCTAGGGCAGAGAGTGGTTGGTTATATCATAACTATGAAAGTTCTGGACTGATGTGATTAATTTTTAATTTCATAAAACATTTCTATTCTTTTGGAATTACTTGATTTATTCTTTGAGGAACACTGCTATGTTATCCACTAGAGTTAAATATAAAAGATATTGGCTATTCCTGGTCAATAAGAACAATACAAATCTTTTAAAACACTGAGCTAGTAATGTTTACTTTCAAATATAAAAATGTTCCTTTACTATTAATAGAAAACACCCATTTCTCTGTCTTTATATAATATTTGTTGTCGTATACATACTTTGCATGTTTGATTTTGTTTCATGCTGGGGGTTGATCTCAGGGCTTCAAGCATGCTAAGCATACTTTCTACCATCAAGGTATATCGCCAGCCATACATACATATATAGTGACCCAATGTTCCCTTGTAGAATGTATGTCATTTTGTTAAGTTCTGAAAATATTGTTCTGGATACACGCCAGCTCCAGCCGTCTCTACTTCGTATCTTGCTGCACACAGATATGCCTTAGTGGTAGTACAGGGCAGATCGGAGGGAAACCAAACTCCCGTGTAAAGACATTCTCACTGGGTCAGCGAGGTGCCGCCTGCAGCTATTAACTTGTCGCTGCCAAGCTTGAAGACTGGACTCCCAGCCCCAGCCCCAGCCCCAGCCCCAGCCCCATATGGTGGAAGACAGAGCAACTTCCACACGTTATCCTTGGCCCTCTACGTGTATACCTGATATGAGCCAACATACAAAAAAATACACACAATAAGTAAATGTAATAAAGACTTAAAATATAATCGCAGATACTGCGTTTAGTCATACTGTGGAATACTTACTTTGAATGTGTTTGCTTTAATTCCTTTACTCTTGATTTTGTTGTATTTGGCATTGAGTAAAGTAAGCTTCGGAGGAAGAACTGGGAGTCTTAGTAGTTGGTTTTCAGCAAGTGTAAGTTCTTCTAACAGAGAAAGTTTTGAAAAAGTACCATCTTCTATGTCTTCTATCAAATTTCCCGTAAAATCAAGTCTTCTTAAGTTAGCTTGAGGGAGATAAACATAACAATGTGCTAGGATCTCATTGTATAGACTGAAGAAAAGCATTTAACAGACCGCTCAAGGCCCTAAGTCTCTGTTCAGGGCCCAGAATAGGATTTGTAGTTAGTAACTCAGTCAAGTTTGTCTAGCAGTGTTGACCGTCTGACCTACAGCCCGGTGCAGCTGTGCTCTCAGGTGCTGGAGGCTGAGCCGGAGGCGTCATGCTTGGTCGGCAAGCACTGGACCACTGAGCTACAGTCACAACCCCATAAGTAACGCTTTGTTGAATATTGAGTCTTTCTGTGCAAAACTTCTTACTTCTTAGAATGTATGATTCAGAAGGAATCTTACAGTTAATAGTCTTTCTATCCAAACATATCAAAAGAAATTCTTATTGCACATTATAGAGAGTAATTTTGGTTAATTGGATTTAAGCATGTAATTATTATTTTAATTTTTTGTCAGCATGTTGCATTATAATTGTGGGTACATTGTGTTAATTTGTCTGTGCCTTCTTAGTTAAAAACAAAGACCACATGGTGCAGACTGAGACTGAGACATAGTCGCTCGCTCACTCATTGTGTGTGTGTCCTTCTTTGTTGGGGACAGCTCAGGCTGGGATGGTTTGGATATACTTTCTTTTCATTCACAGTAGCTGTTTTCTAAAATGTTGTTTAACACTGAGTTAGTGAATACAGAAGTTGCTTCTAGGAGAGTCCCAGAGGCAGGTGCTCACGAGCTTCTGCTCACTTGTTTTTGCCAACCAATTAGTATGAACCTACCTTGCTGTATGTATATTTTTGTTTAAAGAGTTTAAATATACCCTGTGGGTTCATGAGCGCTGATATAACTCATGCTCGAGTGTAAATTTCTCTGACACTTGTATTTTCTGCGTAGGCTCATCGCTGCTGCCCTGCATCTTGAAATCTAGATGGCACTTCAGCACTATACTTGTTGCCAATGCAACTAACATTGCCAACATAAAGCAGAAAGCTGTGAAAAAGCATGATGCTAGATGGGCTGAATGAGAGACAGCTACGTTTTATGACAGTTGAAAGTAAAGCATTGCCTTGTTCTATCTTAGTTGGAAATACGTATTTTGAGTACCTCGGTTTCGTTGTTGTTAGGCTTCATTCCATAAATGTAAAGTTAAAGAAGCCATGCATGTGGCACAGTGGCAGAGAGCACTTGCTTAGTGTGGGGCCAGTCGTGGACTCAACTGCTGTACTGCCAGTAAATAGGTAAAAGGTAGTAAAGCCAGCATGTTACTTGGTTGTGATTTTCTTTAGAAACACTTGACTTAGGAATCTGGAAAGCTGGCAAGGGATGAGTAATCCAGGACTGGCACTTGGTACTGCAGAGAGAGACAGTAGTAGTATGCTGACCACAACACCTTAGTTCAGTTAAAGTTTGTTAGGACACCAAATGGCTGCTAATGCTCTGGCAAAGAAATAACTGAATTAACTGCAATTGTTTCAGAACTGTCTCCATCGAATCATCTAAGGATTGGTTCCATTTCATGGTAATGAGTACAGCTTGGTAGTTTAAAGTTGTTCTCACCATAGGAAGAACAACAATATCAACCAACCAAGCCCCACCAGAGCTTCCAGAGACTAAACCACCAACCAAAGAGTACATATGGAGGAACCCATGACTCCAGCCACATAGTGGCAGAGGATGGCATTGCCCAGCACCAATGGGAGAATAAGCCCTTGGTCCCGTGAAGGTTCATTTCCCCCAATGTAGGGTAATGCCAGAGCATTGAGGTTGGAGTGGGTAGGTGCGAATGGAAGAATCCTCATAGAAGCAGAGGGAAGGGAAGAGAAGAGGGGGTGTGGGAGAAAGGGGAGAGGGGATAACGTTTGAAATGTAAACACATGAAATATCCAAGAAAAATAAAATAATAATAAAAGTTGTTCTTCAGCTATTTTTTATGTGTGCATGTGTTTATCTGTGTGTCGAGAGGTGCACATGTGAGTGCAGGAGTCCAGACAAGGTCCTGGAAGAGCAGCAGATACTCTTAAACACCGAGTCACCTCTCCTGCTCTCTCTCCAGATATTTTGAATGTACCCAGGTTTAGTTAAAGGAGCCAGGAGGTTGTAATCTTAGCACATGGGAATTGAAGGCAAGAGGGGAAGAGTTCAAGATCATCATCCGCTACTGTAATACTGAGTTCACGGACAAAAGAAAACAAAACAAAGAATGAAAAAGTAATAAACATTAAGGAAAACAAAAAGTTTGCGTATTTATGGTTATAGTAAAATAGAACATTTAGAAGCATCCAGGTTGCACTGACACTGCCTCCCACCTGAACAGTGTGTGTATCGAGACAATACCTGTGTAAGACGGAGTAGCAAAGTCACCAGGAAAGAATGGCCACAGAAGTCTATGGAAAGGAGATTCGTGTAAGAAAAAAGTGATTTTTATAAAGTGTATGTTGTGTACTTGAGTGGTCCAATAGTGCTGCCCTTACATGTAGCAAGTGAAAAATACATCGAAACTTGGGCTTTGATATTTAAAACTTACGCATGTCTGCAAAATCCTTGGCAGTCAGCTTTTTAATTTTGTTGAATCGTGCATAAAGATAAGCTGATTCTTTTGGCAGTGGTGGTACAGCATCAATGTCAACTTCTTCACAGTAGACAGAGCCACTTAAACAGACACACAACAGGCATGTGGGCATTTCTAAATTAGGAGACAAAATTGAAAGCGTAAACTAATTTGAAAATATTTGTCATCTGATGGTAAAATTATTATTATAATGAATACTGTGATTTGAAAAGAAAGGTTACAGAATCATTGGTGATGTCAGGAAAGATGATTATGGTAACCAATAACCTGTATTGTGCTGGATAATTCATCAAAACTTTACTTAGTCTATATTTTACTTAGTCTATGGTCCAGTATCATCACTTTACTTATTACCTATTTTCTCGTAGCTATCAGGAGTACTCAAGAATCTTTTATTCTGTTGGTGCTTTTGGAAAAATTTATCTTTTCTTCATTGAATTGCCAACACTTTGTCAGCAAGCACATGTAATAGAAGAGTATTTCTGGACTCTAACATTCATGCTTGTGGAGTCAGAGAGCTACTTAGGAGTCCGTTCTTTCCTTCTACCAGGGATTGAACATAGGCCATTGGCAAGTGCTGAGGCAGGCCAGCGCACTGGCCCTCCATTGATCTCTTAAAGAAAAGTGTATGCCAATACCATGAGCCCAATGCTTTTATAATGTGTAAAACTATCCAGCTTTATTCTTTTATAATGTATAAAACTATCCAGCTTTATTCTTTTATAATGTGTAAAACTATTCAACTTTCTTCTTCAACTCTTTTTTGATTACTTTTTTATCCTTTTGATAGTTACACACACACACACACACACACACACACACACACATATTCATGTTTTGTTGAATACTTTTAAATTAAGTATGTCCATTATTATTTATGATCAAACTCATGGGCAACATCTCATGATGTCCTAAATCCATCTTGCATTTCCCTACCCGAGTCCTGAAATTTGCCATCTTTTCACTGTGTCTCAGTGGAGAATGGTGTTAGAAACTAAGGACTAAGTACAGAGAATGCTCAGTGTTCTTGGAGTCTCTTTGCTGCAGACTCTTTCCAGCAGATAAGGCAAAGAAATAGAAGTATATGCATTTTCCATATGGAAATACTGTACATGTATTCATACAACACACAAAACACATATAAACTCATATATTGTAAATGTGTGCATGTATATATTCATGTATGTGTAAATGCATAGCATATTAGCATAGACACCAGAGGTGAAAACTCATAGTAGATTTTCATCTGTCTGTCTCTCTCCGTGTGTGCGTGTGTGTGTGTGTGTGTGTGTGTGTGTGTGTGTGTGTATTGATATCTCTGCTCTAATCTAGCTCCAAGGTGTTCTTTTTAGCTTTCTGCCTTTCTCTGTTTATAATGATCTTCTGTAACATTGAAAACATGACTCTTGTTAAGTAATGCTTACTCAGTCTAGAATACAAACTAAGCACTTTTAATATTATCCCACAGCACTATGCAAATAAACCTACCAACGAGAATTTAGTATAGTCATGGGCATGTAATGCTATTTTGGCTAATGACAAGTTTAATGTGTGACAATAGTTTCAGATTTAATGTAACTGAAAATTTTGTATTATCCAAGTGACATTATGGTTGTCAGAAAGTCCCATGCAATGCATTGCTCATGTGTGTTTGTGTGTGTACATATATTCTTGTCTTGTATGTGTGTTGATGCTAGGCATGCAGACTTGTTGCATTGCCAGTTTCTAAAAGTAGAGCAAAACTATAGCATACTATTTAGTAATGATAATAAGCGATTGAGTTACTAGCATACATACTGTATTTTGACTTTGCTTTGGAGTGTGACTTATTTTAATTTCTGTAGAAGAACATTGTTATTCTACCAGCAGCTTTGTCATCTTGCATCTACAGAATCTCTTGTATTTAATTTAGTCTTATTTTTTTCTTCACGCCCCTGGGAGCACTGCAATAGACTTAACACCCACACCCATTTGTGCACACTCAGACACACACACACACACACACACACACACACACACACACACTATATGGCCTAGGATGTATAGTATGTATAAGTAGTTTATGGTGTTTATATTATTTTAAAAGTCGTCTACTGTATAGTATAAGGACAATGTAGCCTGTCTCTTTTACGGTAGTTATAAAGCATTTTGTGTGTGCTGTGTTTGCACGCACACATGGACACAGAATGGGAGTCGGATGGTGACTTGGGTGGGCTACCTTCTTCCACCTGTGGGGTCTTGGAATCACACTGAGGACATCAGGCTTGATACAGGTGCCCTCCGCTGTGTCTCACTAGCCCAGTTGTTGTCTAAACAATACATGGCTGCTTCTGATTTGTTTTGCTTTAGCTTCAAAATATAGAGTCAAATACTGTGTTTAAGATTTGGTTGGATTCTTTTTTTTTCTCCATCACTATGTTATGTTAATTCTAAATGCAATTAACTATGGTTTTATTATTATTACTTTTTTTTTTACACTCCAGTTGTTATCCCCCTCCCAGTCCTCCCTCCCACAGTTCCTCATCTCTTTCCCCTTCCCCAATCCCCAAAAGGATATCCCCATCACCCCCCACTGCCAGGCCTCCCTACTCCCTGTTTTAATATTTATATTTCTATTTTTTATATAAATTTGTCTTTACTGACTTTAAATATGTGTTTGTTTGCTGTGATGGTTTGTATGTGCTTGGTCCAGGGAGTGGCCATATTAGGAGGTGTGGCCTTGTTGGGGTAGGTGCTTGGGCTATAAGACCCTCACCCTAGCTCCCTGGAAGTCAGTCTCCCACTAGCAGCTTTCAGATAAAAATGTAGAACTCTCAGTTCTGCCTGCACCAGGCCTACCTGGATGCTGCCACGCCCCCACCTTGATGATGATGGACCGAACCTCTGAACCTATAAGCCAGCCCTAATTAAATGTTGTCTTTTTAAGAGTTGCCTTGGTCATGGTGTCTGTTCACAACAGTATAACTGTAAGACATTTGCTTATATGAAACAGCATTGTTCTAAAAAAAAAAAAAAAAATGAAGCCTACACAAAGACTGCAAACTCACCCCAGATCTTCAGCCTCTCAGTCTTCCCTTCCTTCTTTCACTTGTCTCCTTGGTATAACTGGCCTGTGTGGTTTATGTTTTTTGTTTTTTAAATCTCCAGATTTAACCCAGAGTCCTACAGATGCTAGGCAAGTATCCTACCACTTAGCCAACTCCTCAGCCCCTGTCAGTTTTTAGAGTACACCTCTTCTGCATTTCTTTTCACACATCAGCTCTTACTCCATGTAATCTCTGTGGTGGGCAGCATGTGAGAGACCCGCTGTTATGGTTTACTTCTCTCACACACTTACTTGTATGTTGGAAATCACTCTGTGTCCACACTGGTCACCCTCACTCTTTGGTTTGCCCTTTTATTTTGCTTTGTTTGTGTTGTTGTTGTTTGTTGTTTGTGGTTTGGTGCTTGGCTTTTGTTGTTTTGTTTTTCTTGTTGTTTTAGATAACAGAGTCTGTTAAAATGCTGTATGAATGAGAATGACCTTGGATTTCTGATCATCTTGCTTCCACCTCATGTTCTGAGATTGCAAATATGTACTACTATTAACAGTGTTGCAGGGACGGGGCATTAACCCCAAGGTTTCCTGCATGCTAAGCAAGCACTTTACCAACTAAGCTACATCCCCTGGTCTTGTCTCTGTCTTGCTGTAGCTGTTTGCCCAGTGTTTGGGCTAGTGGGTGACTTTACTTTTTGATTTTGGATATGGGTCTTCAGGGTAAAATAATAAAATGTGGTGACTCTGTCAAAAGTAAGTGTGAGGGTAAGGGAACAGCTCAGTAGTAGTTCTTCTAGCAGACAATTGGCCTCCATTTGGATTACAAGCACTGCCAAGAAAACAAGTGCATCTCTATAACAAGGACACGTGCTCCACTATGCTCATAGCAGCCTTATTTATGATAGCCAGAACCTGGAAAGAATCCAGATGTCCCTCAACAGAGGAATGGATACAAAAAATGTGGTACATCTACACAATGGAGTACTACTCAGCTATCAAAAACAAGGACTTCATGAAATTCATAAGCAAATGGATTGAACTAGAAAATATCATCCTGAGTAAAGTGAGGTAACCCAATCACAAAAAAAACACACATGGTATGCACTCACTGATAAGTGGATATTAGCCCAAAAGCTCGGATTACCCAAGATACAATCCACAGACCACATGAAGTTCAAAAAGAAGGATGACCAAAGTATGGATGCTTCAGTCCTTCTTAGAAGGGAGAACAAAAGTATTCATAGGACGAAATACAGAGACAAAGTTTGGAGCAGAGACTGAAGGAAAGGCCATCCAGAGACTCTCCCACCTGGGAATCTAGCCCATATACATAGAGCCACCAAACCCAGACAATATTGCTGATGCCAAGAAGTGCATGCTGACAGGAGCCCGATATAGCTGTCTCCTGAGAGGCTCTGCTAGAGCCTGACAAATACAGAGGCAGATACTTGAAGCCAACCATTGAACTGAGAACGGGTTCCCCATTGGAAGAGTTAAGAGAAAGAATTAAAGGAGCCAAAGGGGCTACCAACCACATAAGAACAATAATACCAACCAACCAGAGCTTCCAGGACTAAACCACCATCCAAAGAGTATACACAGATAGACCTATGACTTCAGCTGCATAAGTAGCAGAGGATGACCTTGTTGGGCACGAATGGGAGGAGAAGCCCTTGGTCCTGCCAAGGCTAGACACCCTCCCCACCCCCAGTGTAAGGGAATGTCTGGGTAGGGAGGCAGAAAAGGGTAGATGGCTGGGGGAACACCCTCCTGAAGAAGGGGAAGGGGAGGATGGGATACAGGGTTTATGGAAAACTGGGAAAGGAGATAACACTTGAAATGTAAATAAAAAATCCAATAAAAAAGTGCGTCTATTTTGATTTTGTTAAATGCTGCCAAATACCTGTCTAGAAGTGTTGTACTAACTATATTTCTGCTTACAATATATTTGTTACTAGCTGGGCATGGTGGTACATGCCTTTAATCTCAGCATTTGGGTGGCAGAATCAGGCAGATGGCTAAGTTTGAGGCTAACCTGGTCTGTAGAATGAGTTCCATGACAGCCAGGACTACACAGAGAAACCCTATCCTGAACCCCACCATCATCAAAACAAACAAACAAAAAAGAATATTTGTTACTATACAACTTTGACTATGGAATATTTTGGCGTACTCTCTTTGTTTGTTTTAAATGTACATTGGTGTTTTGACTGCTTGTATGCCTGTGTAGTGTGTCAGATCCCCTGAAACAGGAGTTACAGACAGCTCTGGGCTGCCATAAGGGTGCTGGGAATTAAACCCCAGTCCCCCACTCCTAACTTCCGAGTCATCTTTCCAGCCATTGTCTTCATTTTTATCAATCAGATTAAGTACTGGTGAAATGTCAATGTAATTTTTCTCTTTTCTTTTTTTAATGAAAATTGAGATTGAACATCTTTTCATATATTTAGTGTCACTTTAAAATCATTTTTAATGGTCTTTATCACTTTTGACCATTTTCCAAGTGTATTCTTAATTTTTAATTAAAAATATCTTTGTGTATTTGTTTTGTGTATGTGTGCATGAACATTTGTGCTTGCTGTGTCACATGTGTAGAACTTGGAGTACAAGTTGCAAGTTAATTCTGTCCAACATGTAGGACCTGGGGATTCATCTCAGATAGTCAGGACTTGGCCCTTTGCCATGTTACTGGATCTCAAATGTGGTTTTGTTCAGTTTCTTTTCTTCGATTTATGAGTTCTTTATAAATTAGAGATATTACGTCTTTATAATATATTACAAATATTCTCCCCATTTTGGTTGCCTTTTGCTTTATGCAAAAGTGGCTTTTTTATAATTTTATAGAGTAACTTTAAAAATATTTTTATTAAAACATCTGGATTTCAAGTTACCCCACTACCAGACTGTCTACTTATGCTTTCAAGGTAATATCTCACACATGCAGATCCCTAATCTTTCTTAAGTTTATTTTTCTTTTGTTTAATGAAATATGAATCTAATTTATCTCTCTCCAAATATCTATGTAGCTCTCCTAGACTTAGCTATTTAAAATATGTCTCCCTTGGTGATTGAGTGCTTGAGTACTTTTCCATGCTTTCATTATATATTCAATGTCTTTCTGTTTCTGTACGTGTCCGATCTTCTTAATCTGTGTCAATGGTATTTGTGCATTATTCCCAGCTTGTTAAACATGGTATGTTCTATTGGCACTTGTTCAGTGTTTCCACATGGATTTTTATACTTTTCTGTATGTGTATATTTTAGAACCAACTTTGCAAGCATTATCAAAACTTGGCAATTGTAGTGGGATTGTCTATACTTTCTGAATTTAGAGAATAATATCTTTATGGTATTGAATCATCCTATCTAAGAAAAGGATGCTTTTCTTATTATTCAAGTCTGTTTTAGGATGTATTTTCTGGTTTTGGTTAATTTTAATGTTATTGTAGCAGGATAGGAATGGGTCAGTATTCTCATGCTCTTGTGTGAGACCAGATTTTGTAACATAAGAAGTGAAATCAAACAAGGAACTATCAAGGATAGCTTGTGCTTTGTTATTTTACCAAGATTTCCCTATGGATTTCATGGAAGCAGACTTTGCAGTTAGTCATGTAGAAGTTTTTTCGCTCTCTCTCTTTTTTTTTTTTTTTTTTGCTTTTCTTTTTTGTTTGCTGCTTTTGTAAACTACTAGTCATTGAATTTAAAGCCTCATGCAAACACTGTCAGTACACCCCAGATTCTGTGAGTTTCATAAAGATAGTAATTAATTGTATTATATTTACCTCACCCCAAGGCTATTGATTGTATTTGAAGAATAATCTTTAGGTATTTCTTAATTTGTTTGTTTTTAAGGCAAGGTCTTGTTATGTATGCTTTGCTAGCCTGAGACTTGGCTTTGTCTAAGACTGACTTAGAACTCTTTGAGATCTGTCTGCCTTTGTCTCCCAAGTGCTGGGATTGGTAAAGCTGTATGATTATTGGCCTGACTTTTGAATTGATTTTATGTGGACAGAAACACAGGTTTTCTAAAGGTTAGGTTTAGAAAAAGTGTTAGATGTTCTTGAACATTCTGGTCCACAGTTTTCCCTCACAGTGTGCAGTGTTAGTGATGAGCACATCCCATACGTCTACAGACTTTATTTACCATTGGAGATGAAATTTCAGTCTATAATTGACTATGTCTTGAAGCAAATTTTGATTACTACAAAGAACGAAATTTCTTGTAAGTATTCTAAAATGATACTTTTCACAATTACTAGATGCTGGATTGTTCATACTTACCATCATTTTCTTTCTTGGTGGGCACTGATGGTATGACTTCATCTTTTTGTAACTGAAGACTTTTCTCATCAGGAATTATCATAGTTTCTTTTTCCTATTGTAAAGGTAGAAGTTTGTTATCACAAGTCTGACTGACAACCAGAGGGATCATAAGCACTTTTCTTAGTCACAGTTAGAGGTATTTAGTTAAGATTTTGTCTTATGTATATGCATTTTGTTTGTATGTATGGATATATGTAAGTTTGTATGTGACACACATGTTGGAAAAGGACAACTTGTGAAAGTCAGTTCTCTCCACCATGTAGGCTTAGGGGGTCTATGGTGTAAGAGACTTTATCTTGCAGTTCTACCTCAGCAGTGCAGTATCTTAGCACTCTGTTAAGATTGTATACACAGTTCCATTTCTTTATTCATTAAACCACACTGTAAATACTCTAGGTAGAATATGCATTCCTGGGGTTGGGGATTTAGCTCAGTGGTAGAGCGCTTGCCTAGCAAGCACAAGGCCCTGGGTTCGGTCCCCAGCTCCGAAAAAAAAAGAAAAGAAAAAAAAAGAATATGCATTCCTTAGTAAAAGAATCACCTTTTACATTTTTCTGTTGTGGTTAGCTGAACCTCAGCACTTGGTATTATCCCAGTGACCCTTCTCTGAATGGGAGTGAGTCTTCCACGGTGAACCATTCTGTGTGCTCTTTCACGTAAGCTACTTTCCTTCTTTCTCTTCCCACCCTTCGGAGCCACAGCACAGCTTCTTTCATGGCCTGGACGCTTTCCTGCTGTCAGCTTAGGACGGAGGAGCCCTTGGATTCTATCCTCTTCACCCGACCAGGCCAGTGGTATAGGCTCTTAGCACCATGGAACCAGAATTGTCACTTGCCCTCTGTCCTCCTGTCAGACCACGTGTTTTCTGCTAGTAGATTGTAATTTATTACATGAGGACCTACTCACTCTGCTTTTTTTTTCTATTATGGCTCCACGTTATCTCAGGGCACTCGACCTTGTGTTTGCCCCCATTTCTGTGTATAAATATATCACTCTTCCCACTGAGTTCTCCACACAAGTACGGGTCCACACATTGATATGGACGAAAAACTGCTTACAGCTCCGTGAAGTTAACCAGAAAGCTTTAAGAGTCAAGGAATTTTGAAAGTATCCCTTGCATTTGGTTGACAGACTCAGAGCATTCTAGTTAGACAATAGGTGATGCGCCTGTTTGTTTCATTGTTTTGTTTTTTAACTTGAAGCTGTTGCTGGAGATATCTGTCCGTTTTGTCTTAACTGTGTCTTAACTCATTCCCTTAGAAAAAAAGGAACTGTAGCGTTAACATTGGCTCATTGTGAGTTAAGAGAGGATAAAAATTTGGACTGGTTAATTTGAAAATCTTCACCATCTGATTTGTAGTTAAAAAAGAACTTTTAAAGTAGTGAATATTACCATGTATCTGACTCTAATTTTCCAGTATGTATGTGCACAACACACAGTGGGCAGCACATAGGTTTATGCTCTGTTAACATTCTTGTCTAACCAGTGTTCAGTTCTGTATGACCAGAAACAAACACACACACACACACACACACACACACACACACACACACACACACACACACACACACAGCTTTGCTGTGAAGGTTAAATGTGAGTGATGAGGTGTATTAAAGCCATAACTCAGTGACATGTTATTCAAGATCCTTAGTACAAATTGGTAGAGTCAAGATATGATTAAAAATAAATCCTTGTAGTAAGGAGTTTTTTAACTATTGGTACTCTATGTGATTGGCATGCATAGTCAGTAAGTATTCTTACATTCCTTTCCTAGAACTGTATTTTTCTGAATTCTATAAACATAAGTTGACAATACATCTTTTTTAAATTTAGTTTTAAGGCAGTATAACTTGCAACTATAGGACATCATGTAGCATTATTTAATATAAATTTTAACTATCAGAGATTACCTTAATGTCTGTCTCTTACATTAGATTCTCTCTAGATACTTTTGTTTATCATAGTTACTAATTATTAATTCAGTAATCATACACACTTGAAAAATATAATTACTTTAACTTTTAAAGTGCCTCTCCTTCTGAACTTATCAAATACTGAAGTAAGGGGAAAAGCATGCATTTAAATGGGTATCATTTTAGAATGTAAATTTAGAGTAGAAATAAAATACCTTAATATTTTTCCCATCCAGGTATTTATCTTCATAATCCTGGATAAATTTGGTTTCTTCAGAATTGTCTGTTCCATACTTAGAGTTAACGTGTGAGTCCAGCTGAGTTTGTGGTGTTTGCTGTGTCAGAGGCACGAACAATAGCAGGAGAAGTGTAGGATGCACAGTCTTCATTGCAGCAAACACAAGGTGACTAGAAGTTGGGAAATACTGACCTGATGACTGTGGAACAAACCTCTTTTTTCCCTGGAAGAAAGAATGTAGGCCATGGAAGCAGTATTTAAAAGCTTGGAGAATATTTTGGCAGGGTGGATGCAGTAGGGGCTAGAGAACAAGTATTTAACCCTCAGTGGTCCTTAATTAGAGACAATGTTTTATGTGCCAGTGAAGATTCTGAAAAATTCAGAAAGTAGTTTTATTTCTTACCCATCAACAATTTTAAAACTGCTGGTAAGTTTATTAAATGCCCAAAGTCTTGAGTAGAGTTATTGTGTGCAGTCAAAATCTTCTCAGGGCACCTGCAGTATAAATGGTTAACACAAAGATCCATGAGCCTGTGTCATGTGAGTTAAAAATATCATATTTCAGCATTGCTGCTTTAAAGGAACTCTTGATTCATATTGATGTAAAAAAAAAAAAAGCAGTTCTGAGAAAAGGTTTAAAACTTAAAACCTTAGGTTTAACATCTTCAAAAGTAGACATTAACACTTTTAAGTGGTATAGAATATAGGAAAAAACATTTAATTTATCTAGTTTTATAAATAACAGATTGTTACTAGTTGTAGTTAATGATGTTGCCTTTTTAAGCTTAAAATATAACAACTTCACCAATACCACTTCAGACTGGGGTAATTTAATAAAACTTTAAGCGAGGAACTTTGGAGGATGTACTGGAAAGATTCTTTGAGGCACACCAGTGAATTTCAGCTGCTGAGTATACACTTCAGACTTTTTAAAAACTACAAACAGACTCACTTAGAGGTGCTGATGCTGCGTTTATAGATGCCAGTTTGTCAAAAATCCAGTGGTTGAGATTTCAAAATAAAATGGGATTGTAACTGTTTCTGCTTCCAGTTCTAATCTATATCTGTCTTAAAGTTATAATATGATGTATGAAAGTGTTGTTAGAAAGTAATTCTTAAAGGAAAATGAAACTTATACTTCAGATGACTTTACATTTATTAATATCTTTAGAATCATACTTTAGCATACAGTATTTAAATTAACATGTGAAAACAAGCCTACCGTAGTATCTGGTTGAAGTCCCTGAGTTTTCCTCAATAGGTGTTCGTGCCTGTGCATTAGTCCCAAGTGGGAGAGTGAATGAGCAAAGCTGTGGAATTGCTTCAAACTGCTGAATAAAGTTTCAGGGCCGCAGTTTAACTCCCATGTGGAGTTCAACAGCAGATTCCATGTGGTGGAAGTCCTGGCCAACATTCCTTCTCGGGGTGAACTGCAGGGTGTTACACAGGAGAATGTGCTGAAGACACTTGAAGTTGCAGCACCAGGGCAGCTACAGCGTGCTGCCGTCTGCCCTGTTACCCTGTGCACGAATCTTTTAGTGAATGCTAGTTTATAAATCTTTTTTAAAATCTGGCCTTTATTTTTGTGCCTTTCTGGTATAGAAGACATTTACTTTTGAATGAAATAGAACACCAAACTGAGCATAGTCTTTGTTCTTAATTTAATGAGAACTAAGAATTTTGTCCCCATACTATAATTAATACATTAAAAATTTATATATAAAGTAAGTTTTAAAACAGATTATTTTATAGATTTGTCCTTTAGGGTGGTAGTTGTTGTTGTTTCCTGGGGGTTGGGGAGCATTCAAGATAAGGTTTCTCTATATAGCCTTGGCTGTCTTGGAATTCACTTTAAGAAGAGGCTGGCCTTGGACTCAGATCTACCTGCCTCTGCCTCCTGAGTGCTAGAATTAAAGGTGTGTGCCACCACCTCCTGGCTGTCCTTTGGTTTTAAATCCCTTTATTTTAGTTCATAAGAGTGTGAAAATAGTTTGATTCCATAATTTTGTAATAGCAAAAATTTTTACTGAGTGAAATTTTATATTTACTTTTGGAAAACTCAAGTAGGGAGAGGGTGTAGTGGTGAACACCTTTAATCCTTTAATCCCAGCACCTAGGAAGCATAGACAGGTGGATCTCTGCTGGTTCAGCCTACACAGTGAATTCCAGGTCGTCCAGAGCTACATAATGAGACCGTCTTAAAAAAAAACAAAAAACAAAAAACAAGCAAACAAACAAAAACAAAACTGAAGTAGAAGCATAGATGCCATGTAAGCATCTCTAAAGACTCAAATACTTCTAATCTTAATACCTGAGAATGAGAGACAGAGAGTGGAGGGTTCGGGGCTAGCCTGGATTCCATAGCAAGCCTTTGTGTTCTCCCCAACCCCCACACACACCCCAAAAAATTACTTTTATTTTTTATTATTCTTTGGCACTTTCAGTAGTCACAATTCTTTTTCCTCAAGCAAAATGTGGATAAATATTTAAAATAGAGCATGGAGGCTGGCGAGAGAGCTCAGCAGTGTAGAGCATTTGTTCTTGCAGAGGAACTGTGTTCAATTCTCTGGAAAGAATAAGAAGTCACTAAAGAAAGTTCAACCAATGGCTGTGGCTGACCTAGGACAGAGTTGCAAATAAAAACCAGGTGTAGAGATGCTGGAACAGAGACTATAGAGTATGCTGTGGCTGAACTGACTCTTCAGCTCCCTAATTCTGCATAGCCTAACCCCCCCCCCCATCCTAAGTCCTTTAAGTGGCCTTTCTGACCTGGTTAATCTACCCCTAAAACTATTGTGTATGATCAATCTCATCCAAAAACAAAGGCAGAACAAAGATACCATAATCACTTCTGGGAAGATAAAGCCAAGTTCAACCACTCTTTAGGGAAAGCCAAATCCCTATACACAGTTCCCTATAGAATTGTTTGAAAACGAGGTTGTTTTCATTTCAGAAAGAAATGTTACATTCTGGTAGAAAATTTCTTAGCTTTAAGAAATGTGAAAGCTGCTGCATGCTTTAGAGCAGACGTTCTATCCTGTAAGAATTTCCTCTATGACATTTGTTTAGGTGACCTTGCTGCAATACCCTTGATGCCTTAGAGGGGCTTTATTTTTTCAAGGGTGCCTTATGAGTCTGTTGTCTTCCTCCTAGTTGTCTCTCAGCCGTAGGCAACTAGAAATGTGCTGAGTAGAATTGAATTTCCAGGCTAGCGTGTGGCTCAATTCATAGAGTGTTTGCCTAGTATTCAGGAAGCCCTGAGTCCCATTGACATCCATGTATAAGACGGGTTTGGTGGCACTGTTATGTAACCTTAGCGCTTGTGAGATGGACACAGAAGGGTTACTCACTACTTAGTGAGTTCTAAGCTAGCCAGACTCTTGCTCTTCAGAACAGATGCCAGGCTTGCCATTAATCCCAGAATGCAGGAGATTAACACGGGCAGATCTCTTTGAGCCAGCTTGATCTACAAAGTGAGTCCTAGGCCAGACAAAACCTTACCTCAAAAGAAAGAAAGGGAGGGAGGGGGGGGGAAGGAGGGAAGGAGGGAGAAAGAAAGAAAGAAAGAAAGAAATTGAGTTGAAGAACCAAGAGGTTTCTGGAAAGAGAGAAGGGAGCAGGAAGAGAGACAGAGAGAGAGAGATGGGGAGAGACAGACAGAGACAGACAAACAGAAAATATACTAACAGAAACCATGTGGTGACTTAAATATGCTTGGTCCAGGGAGTGGCACTAGTAGGAGATGTGACCTTGTTGGAGTAGGTTTGGCCTTGTTGGGAGAAGTATATTACTATAGGGTGATTTTTGCCTTCAGAACAAGATGTAGAACTCTTAGCTCCTCCAGTGTCATGCCCACCTGGACACTGTCATGCTTCCCTCTATGATGATAATGGACTGAACCTCTGAAGCTGTAAGCCAGCCCCAGTTAAATGTCCTTTATAAGAGTTGTGTTGGTCATGGTGTCTCTTCATAGCAATGGATACCCTAACTAAAACAAACTATAACTACTCAGTGGGTTGCTATTTTCTCCATCTTCAATATCGTCATCTGACTTCATAGGAAACTGTGGTTTAGAGTCAGAATACTTCTCTGAGGTCTAAGCTTTGATTACCTCAGTAGCCACTCCCTTCCTGCCCCACCCCCTCAAGTTTATGCTATGGATATTTTGCCTGCACGCGTATCTGTATACCACCTATAGGCTTGATACCAAAGAGTTCAGAAGAGAGGGTCAGATCCCTTGGAACTGGAGTTAAAGTCTGAGCCTCCATGTGGTATTGGGAATTGAACATGGGTCTTCTGGAAGAGTAACAAGTGCTTTTAACCACCGACCCATCTCTCCAGTTCCAAGGAGGCTCAGTTTCTAAATCTATTGAACTATATTCTAATTACTGTAGAGTTCTTTGGCCTGTATATTGTTGACACTTTGTTTGGACCTGATAGTTCTTTGTTGTGGACTATTTATTGTATGTGCACTGAGTGTGTTTGTAAGTACATTGTCTCCCTACTCATTAGATGCAAGTAGAAGTAGCCCCCAGCTGAAAAACCAAATAAGTCTTCTGACACTGCTAAATGTCAGTCATGGTAGAGCCTCTTAAATCCCAGCATTCAGGCCTCAGGGCCAGGCAGGTTTGTTGTTGTCATTTTGTTTGTTTAATTCCAGGCTATCCAAGGATACATGAGAGCCTGTCTCCAGAATTACAAAATAAAGGCTGGAGAGCTGCCTCAGCAGCAACCATAGGGTAGCTCACAACCGTCTGTAATGGGATCCAGTGCCATATTCATATATTCATATACATTAATTAATAAATGTTTTAAAACTATTTAAAGTTCTAAAGAAACTTAGAAAAATGAATTAAAAAACAAAAGTCTAAAGCAAGGAAAACCTAGAAGGTACCTACCACCTAGCTATGCACTATAGCTGTCAGATGGCATAGCAGGTAAGAGTACTTACTGCTCTTCCAAAGGACCCAACACCCACCTGTAACTCCCAACTCCAGAGTTTCAGTTTCCTCTTCTGACTACCTCAGGCACTATCTTGCAGGCACTTGGATGTTTACTCA
The DNA here is from genome assembly GCF_011064425.1 of Rattus rattus. NCBI lineage: Eukaryota > Metazoa > Chordata > Mammalia > Rodentia > Muridae > Rattus > Rattus rattus. Next base: position 68,582,494 of record NC_046167.1, on the reverse strand, counting down.
CAAATATAAATAAAAATAAATTATATTTTAAAACTGCCTGTGAGAATTACGGAGTTACTAGATACTTAAGACTTTTTAAATCCAACATTCTAAGACCTGCTAGCAGGCTTGCTGTCTTAAATCCTGTGTTTGCGTGAACATAGATCTCTTGTTCATATGAAGCAGATGAGACTGTAAGTACTTTACCCAGCAAGGAAGGGGGAATCGGGTCACAGTGCTATGGGAGGACGAGTTCATGCTTTTTAAAAAAATATTTTATCGGGCTGGAGAGATGGCTCAGTGGTTAAGAGCACTGACTGCTCTTCCAGAGGTCCTGAGTTCAAATCCCAGCAACCACATGGTGGCTCACAACCATCTGTAAAGGGATCCGATGCCTTCTTCTGGTGTGTCTGAAGACAGCAACAGTGTACTCATATACAAAATAAATAAATAAATCTTTAAAAAAAATTTTTATCTATGATTTTTTCTTTTAGTCTCTAATGTATTCATAGTCTGAATACTTACAGTGATGGAAGAGTGTGTGTGTGTGTGTGTGTGTGTGTGTGTGTGTGTGTGTGTGTGTGTGTGTGTGCCATGCTACTTCTAACAGTGTTAATTATACCAAATACAGTTAGTTTAACTAAGATTCTTGTAGGCTATTGGAGCACCAAGCAGGAGACTTGGGACTTTGAGCTGTTAAGGTCTAATCTTGTTTCCAGCTGTTCTTTTACTTTATTTCCAAAGTTTAGAAGGAAAAACATGTGTTTCTAATCAGGAAACCAGGATTTTAGTTCCAGCCATCCTTGGGGACATAGGAATTCTTTATAACACAAAAAGTCTATAGAAGAGATGAGGATTTTTTTTTCTTTCTCCCTTTTCTGCTTTCTTCCCTCCTGGAGCTGGTTCTATGTGTCATATGATACACATGCATCTGCATTTTAGCTTAGTAGTCATTCAGTTGAGGAATAAGTTAAAAATCTGTGCTTCAAGTAATATTTACACACAGGCTAGACATTTTCAAACAATAGCATTTGAGCATATTTCTGAAGAATCTTTTATTTTTGTTTCTTTTCTAAAAGCTAAATGTGTTTATTTTTGTTGACTAATCTTGGAATTTTGTTGTGATATACATGTTTTCTTAGTTCTTATAAGCAGTTTAGCCTTTTAAGATATATTTCTTTGTGTTTACTGAGAGATCCTTGGATTTTTTTGAATTCACTGTGTCAGTGATAAATATTTGTAGACCTACGTTGTCTTGGTTTTCAGCAGGAGGGACTTAGTGACACAGTTTACTTGAGTGTCCTTGGAGGGAGGAACCTGAGCAAGTTAAATCTGGTCTTCATACTAGGTGGGAGGTGCGTGCTTGCCTTGTAGGGCAGAGGGAAGCCTTGTGAGGGGGATGGAAGGAAGCCTGCTGACTCACCCTGGTGAGCCATCTGGAAGTGTGCTGAACTGTCTAATAGTGAAATTGCTTTGGTTTGTCACAGAATATTGGACTTAAGAACCTTAATGAAACCCTTAGTGTCTTATGTCTAATACTAATGTTTTACTCGAGAACAGTGATGGAAGGGTCTCAGATGCTGGCTCCATTCTCTGTGGCCGCTGGTTCGAGAAACCCACTGCTAGCCCTGCAGTATGTCGTACCCACCTTTTGGCCTGCTGAGGAGGTTACTAACTGAATGCCTGCAGCCCCTGTGCCTCTAGAGCCTTCCAGCAGCCTTACACAATTGTCTTCCTTCAGAATGAGGCCAGGTAAAGTTTAGAGGTTTAGAGTGGCTGAATAATCAATCATTCAGTTACCTGTCTTACAACTAAAAAATGTAAGGTTTCATACTCACGTGTCTAATACCAATTTTTTTCTTTTTTTTTTTTTCAGTTGCCAGATATATTCTTTGGGTTTTTGTTAAGGATAATTTTTTAAAATTAAAAGTGTATTTTGTAATTTAGAAGGAATTTAACAATTTTTAGACTTCAAAATTGAGAATTTTCACTTTTTAGTATAAGGGTTTAATTAAATTACTACTCGTTTACATAAATCTATAATCTACTTTGGCCAGTCAGTTTCTGCCATATCTCAATACCACTTCTTCCTGAACTAGCTGCTTCACCAAGCCCAGGCCAGAAATTAGTTATGGTATCCATGGTTACCTGGTTTATTGTTCCTGCCTCTTCAGCATTTTGTTTGTTTATTTCTTGTGTTAGAGTAAGTTGTGTGATTTTTTTAAAAAAAATACTTTGTTGTAGTAATTCCCATTCTGTGCAATTCATCTTCTTAAAGTGTACAAATTCAGTCATTTTATTATATTCATGTTTTTTATAATAACCATCATAATAATTTTAGAAAACTTGTAAAGAAAACCCTGTTATCAGTTCTTTTTTGAGACAGGGTCCAGCCCTTGGGAGTCTCAAACTTGCTGTATATGGGAGAATCTCTTTGAACTTCTAAATCTCCCACATCTGCCCTCCACTCCCAAACACTGGGGTTACACAGTTTTGTGCCAATGCACCCAGCTATTGATGTCCACTTTTTGGATCGTGAGTAATGCTGCCATGGATGCTCTTGGCAGACTTTGGAGTGAACCTGTCTTAAGTCCATGGGCATGTACCTGGAAGCAGACATCCTGATTCATACCCAACCGGCGCTTTCCAAATTGCTGCATCATTTTCTGTCCACTGTGTGAGGGACCAATCTTTGTTTTCTCACCAGTATTTGTTATTTGCTGGTTTCTTGGTTGCCATCATTGTGATTTTGGTTTACATTTCTTTAATGGCTCTTTTTTAAATTTTAAAATGATAGAAGTTAGAAAAATAGTCCGATCTTGCTTATTTTTTAACACTCACAGTATCACATTTTTATTCTTAATGAATAATTGCATTTATAATCCCATTTTGAAGTATTTTAGAATCAACGGGATCTTACAGCTTGTATCACAGGGATACACTCACTAACTAACCTGCTGTGAAATGTTTAAATGAGGGATGGAGTGCTGTTTGTGTTCATTGTGTGTTGTCAGCTGTGCACGTGTGGGCAGGGGAGGAGTTCTTTTGGTGACGCTAACAACCTGCTCAAGCAGGAAAACCAGTAGAGGCTTCTCAGCACTCAGAAGTGTGAACAAAGGCTTCCAAATTACAGTGTGCACATCTGCTAATTGTACCTTGTCTGAAACTTTACCGTGTGTTTTTGGATTCCTTGTACTGGCATACACAGATTTACATTTGTTCCTTTTTTTAATCACGAGTCCTGTGAAGCATAAGTAAAAGAATTCACACAACAGTTTGAATATTTACCTTAAAGCTTACTTAAAATACTTTTAAAATGAACTGAAGAACATAAGTGATACAGATGGGAGGAGGCTACAGCTCAGTCTTTTTACCTGTGGTCACTAGTAAAGCTACACAGAGAGACCCTGTCTCAAAAGAAGAAAAGAAGAGAAAAGGAAAGGAAAGAAAAGAAAAGAAGAGGAGGAGGAAAGAAGAGGAGGAGGAGGAAGAGAAGAAGAAGAAGAAGAAGAAGAAGAAGAAGAAGAAGAAGAAGAAGAAGAAGAAGAAGAAGAAGAAGAAGAAGAAGAAGAAGAAAGGGGGCGGGCAGAGAGTCAGAGAGGCGGGAGAGAGAAAAATACAAGTGTGAAAGCCATTAAATGATCTTTCTTGAGTGAAAGACTACTGCTCAGTTAGCATTCCTCCATTTTTCCATGTCCTTTTCAGGTGGAGAGGACAGCTGTTGTCTTCACAGCCAGTGTAACTTACCTGATCATCCCTAGGAAAAAGTCCCTCATTGGAAGTGGCCTAATCAGAGGATTTTATTTAATTTATCATCGTCATTATCAGGAACACACATGGCAGCACACATGTGGCCAGAGGAAAACTCCACAACCTGCAGGAGTTGGGTCTCTCTATTCTCAGAGGTCAGGCTTGGTAGTAAGTGCTTTATTTGCTTAACCATCTTGCTGGCCCTTGCACGTTTTTGTATGATAATATTTCTAAGTTTAAAGAATATACAAAGCCATTTGAGCTTAGTTTGTTTATTCCCACTTGCCATTCTACTTTATATTTCTTAAGGTTTGCATCGTTTCTAGTAAGCACTACGCCTATGAAGTAAAGCCATTCTCACTAACATCTCAAATGCAATTCGGGTCTTTATACTAGCACATACTTCTAGATATATTATTATGAGCAGGTATACGCTTACATTTGTAATTAGTAAGGCTTTATGGAGTCATAAATATGTACCTATATAGTATTTTGCCACGCTTGCATTTCATAGTAATGAGAATTAAAGTGCTCTTCTGTTTCTTCTTGACCCTCAAGAGTGTGGTCCTGACTGTCATGGTCGTCTTCCTCTTCCTCTTCCTCATCTTGATAGCGCCTGAAAACTTGGGTCTTCAGTTGTATTGTTTCACCATTAGTGCTCCTCTGCTCACCATAATAAATACTGTGTATCCGAGGGAAGCAGAAGAAGATATATGAACTTATTGGTTCCTTCAGCTTATTTTGGTCCACACGAAGGTATGTTAAATGGTGATGGTGTAGTGGATCAAGAGAAGGACACATCATTGTCACATTGATGCCTGAAAAATACAAGTCAAAAGTTTATTCTGCATATGGTAGTCATAATTCCAGGTTGCAATTATGAAATTATGAAATGAGATATAATTTTATTATAGTATATAAATGGAGTTAGATTTCATTACTTTTGGATTATGTTTAATTTTTATATTAATTAAAATGAAGTGAAACTTGCATATCATATCACCAAAATAAGTATGAACACATTGGCTTTACTGATTGTATAAGTGCTTCCTAGTAGAAGCAATCTTAATTTTAAAAAGAAGAAAAGGGGAAAAAATACATTGCTACTACCCAGGGTCATATATCTTCAGATGCTCTCTAGTACTCCTTGCTAATAATAGTCAAGGTGGTAAAGTTGAATAGAAAAGATGATAAAAATTAATGGCACTCCCTTTTCCCAGTCCACCATCTGCCATCGCCTTAGCCATCCTCAGAGCAACCCTTTTCATCACTATGTAAAACATGGATTATTAAGAATTCATTCTTTATAAAGAGTCAGAATACCATCCTCTCATCTGCTGTGTTGGTGCATGTGCCTTTAATCTCTCAGCATTAGGGCGGCAGAGGCAGATGGGTACATTTGTTATTAGTTTGAGGATAAGCCTGATCTACATGGCAAGTTCCAGGGCAACCTGGGCTACATAGAGAAACCTTTGCTCAACATACACACACACACCCCCACACACACCAAAAAAAAGGTCAAAATACCACTCTTGTTCTTTTTTTAAAAATGCAAAAATTTTGCATACTTTGTATTTCATTATTTTGTAGGTATAGATGTTCCAAATTCCTTGGAATGTAGAATGCTTGCTTCAGTTTGTTATGTCCAACGTTGAGTTCTATAAGATTGGAAAGATTAAAGATGTCATATGGAATGTCTTCAAGTTTGTTGTGTGATATTCTTAGAGCATGAAGTTTTGGAAGTTTCTGAAAGTAATCCTCTGGTATAGATGAAATTGAATTATTTTCTAAAGATAGATACATAAGTGATGACGGCAACCCAGGGGGCATTGACTCTAACCTGTTATTGCACAGGTTAAGCTGCATGAGCTTTTCCAGTTTGGAAAGAATCTTTCCTTTTAACATGGAGTCAGAGAGATGGTTATAGCAGAGGTCAAGCATAGTGACGTTTACCAGCCCATCCATGGCATGTGTTGGAAGTGTAGAGATTTCATTATTACCAAGAAGGAGTCTTTCCAGAGATTTAGGAAGAGGAAATGGAAATTCTTCTAAGTTATTGTGATCTAGATGAAGTTGCTGTAGATTTGAAAGTTTAGCAAACACACCATAATCAATCTTTTGAGATTTAATTTTGTTGTGACTCAGGTTAATTTCTTTAAGATGAGTTGCATTGATGAATGAATCTGCAGTCACAGCCTCAATATCATTGAACTGAAGGTTGAGTTGCTGAATGTGCATTGGAATATCTGGGATAGTCTTGAGTTTGCGGTTGTCACAGTACATTGATGTTGGAAAGTTAGTTGGACAGAAGCATTCCTTAGCACAACCTAAAATATTCTGATAAAAGGGAGCTCCATATTCGATATTTTGGTGAAACTGGAATTCTGGCTCATAATCCTCACTTGGCTCTTGCTCATAATCTTCATCCCACTGGTAAGCTTCATATTGGCCGTATACTCTAACTCCAAAACAGAAGAAGAGGACATATATTGGACTTAAGAAGCCCATTTCTTCTCCTATTACAAAGAGAAAAGCGATTAATACCCAGAAAAATTCTCATATAAGTTGACATTAGGTTGATGCCTATGTATAGCAGAATATTTGGGAAGCACAGGCAAAGCTCTAATGACAATTTCATATTTAAGTACCTGTGAAATTTAGAATAATATGTTGCATTAAACAGAAGTCAGAAGTGTACAGTTCTGAACTTTTTACTAAGTAGTCACTATCTTTTACTTGTTTACTTTCATTTTTTATAGACCACATTCCCTTTGTATCTCTTACAGGCTAGAACTTAACTATGAAAACCAACCTGTTCTTAAATTACAGGAATTTCTGCCTCTGCCTCCCGAGTGCTAAGATTAGATGTATGAAGCACAGTGCTATACAGCCATTATCTTCTGGAACTGTTGGAGGGCAGAATAGGACGGGGATAACGACTGGACTGTAACAAAAAAATTTAAAGATAAAAAAGAATTGCAGTGGCCGTGTTTTCTAGACATGCTGATGTTTCTACTGACATCACCCTGCCACTCTAGTATTTTCTCCACTGTAAGTGCTGGGCATTCTTGTCAGCCTTTTCTTGATTAGTGCTGTGTGCTACCTATGTGGACACTTAAAGAATTTTGCCTATTAAACATTTATTAAACCAAAATCTCATTCCCTAATACTTCTGCTACTGAAATTCTATCCTTGTTCATTAAAAGAGTGTTCTTTATTATGTGGTAACTTATTTAGAAAACCCTGTCATTTTTTTCCTCCTGTTTTCTAAGCCTATGTATATTTTCAAATTTTCTTCTTAAAAATATTTATATTCTGCAAAGTTTCAATTTCACTTAGATTAATATTTTCATATTTTCTCCCTGCCTCCCTCTGTTTACTGTTTTCTGCACTCTCTCACTCGCCACCTGGTCTCTCTCTCTCTCTCTCTCTCTCTCTCTCTCTCTCTCTCCTCCCCTCCTCTCCCCCCTCTGTTCCTCCTTCCTCCCTTCCTCCTTCCTGCTTTCCTGCCTCCCTTCCATCCCTCTTCTTTACTTCCTTCCACTCTGTCTTCCACACTCGTAGTTCCCAGGTTGGCTGAGGAGTGAGGTTGGCCTTAAACTCAAGAGCATTACCATGCCTGACTTTGAGTAATATTTTTGACTGAAGGTTTGGATTATAGATATTAAAATGCCACTATCCTTGTCTCCTAGGAGCTTGAAATCTAAAGGAGGATGAGAGACACACAGTGCAGTGTAGCTGAAGGGTGTTGTATTTAGTAGGACTGTAAGGGGAAGGAAGGCTTTATAGATAATTAACAGTTATTTCTGCTGAAACCTGAAGAAGGGTGGAGTATGTTGTAAACAAGGATTTTGAAGACTTAAATTTCATTTCTTCCATTTAACAATTCTGCCTCTTTCTTTATTAAGAAAATAAGAATTGCAGTTCCTAACCATATGCACATGCCTATAGTCCCACTTGCTTAGGGTCAGGTCATTTGAGCTTCAGAGTTGGAGGCCAGTAGTACTACATACAGCAAGATGCCTCCTCAAAAGGACAGTGTGACATTTGTTAATAATAAGAAGTTATAGTTAAATTATGCCTTGCCTCCTGTGTGTGCATGCACATGTACCTGTGAAATCTAGAAGACAACCTCAGGCATCATTCATCAGGCACATCTACCTTTCAATTGTTTTAGACAAGAGTCTCTCACTGTATGCTGGCCAGCTAGCCAACGACCCACAGGGACTGCCCGTCTCTGCCTCCCAGGTACTAATTGCAAGTGTGATCTCCACACCTGGTTTTGTTTTATTTTTTAACATAGAACCAGCTCTTGCTTGCAAGGTAAGTAAGGATTTTGTTGTCAGGGCTCCCTCCCCAGCTCCAAATCTTGCCTTCTTTATCTTACATGCTTATCTTGTATCTTAGTATTTTGTTTAAACTCTCACTTTGCTTTTGGTGTTGGTGATGGGGTTTTGGTCTCCCTGCACTACCAGGATGGTCTCCACCTTCTAACGTTCAGGCCGTCCTTACCACCTCAGCCTTCTCGGTTAGGATGGCATGTAAACGTCCTTAGCCAATTCAAAGCTGCTGTCCAGTTGAAATGAGCATTATTTAGGAAACTTTTTAAAGGTTTTTCCCCCCAAAGACATTTTTTTCTACACTTTTCTCATCAGGGGTTTTATGAGAGAATGAACAAATGTCCTAACATTACTGTGTGTTAATGAAATAATTTACATTTTATTCTTCTAGAATGCTACTCTTGTTTTTTACCATTGGTATAACTGACAGAAAATAGTTAATCATTTCTCTGACAAAACTCCTCATTTGTTCTTTTTTCTCCCATGTTTTGTCTCAGTTCTTCCTATGCACTTATGTTCTGGGCCAGCTAATTCCCAGAGGTCATATTCTGGATTTTGAACAACCCATACTCTGACCATATTATCTTCAGTAGTATGTCCAACTACAAGTATCCCCGAGTTTCAGAGGAGTCTGTCATGTTAATGCTACTGGGTTTTCATTGCCTCCATCCATCCTTCCCTACAGTCATAAGTTCCCTTTGCCTGAGATGCTACAGTTCATTGTTCTCATTTCTCCTTTGCACATTCCCTGAGTTTTCTGAGTTCTTTACATCTGGCAAATGACTCTTTCCTCCCTACCCTTGTTCTGACTCACATAGCTAAATATGAAGAAGGAAAACCAAAGCAGGCTGACAGGCTGACTCTCAGTTCTTGGCTACGACCTTAAGTATGGCATGGCTGCACTTCCTTAGTCCACCCCCCTTTCCCTCTGCCAAGACTACTGGGCTTTTGTCTCTTTTCTCAAGGCTGTAAAACATCATTTCCCGTCATTCTTTTTGGATGAATACCTTGCTTTTAAAAGAATATTAAATAATTATTTGTACTAGTTTATTGTATTTACTCTTATCTATAGGAAAGTACCAAATTGAAGTGCTTTGATCTCTTTAGTAATGAGTGATATTGTGGTGCTGGTGCTAGTGCTGGTGGGGTTTTGTTGTTGTTTTTGAAGACAAGGTTTCTCTGTGTAGCCCTGGCTGTCCTGGAACTCACTCTGTAGACCAGGCTGGCCTCAAACTCAGATATTTACCTGTCTCTGCCTCAGTAGTATTGGGATTAAAGGTGTGTGCCACCACTGCCTGGCTATGTGATTTTTTTTTTAAGTCTAGCAGATCTAAATAATTGCATCAATTGTTCTTTACTGTATAATCCAAGAAGGACATAGCATAGGCACTGTGCTTTGAAGAACTTTTAGAATTCTATATGAATGAGGTGACGAAGTCTATTTCCAAGTAAAGAGATAAACAACAGCATAAAAGTCAGAAGTATGAAGTTCCTAGAAATAACAACTGTTCAACAGGACAGAACCTAGTCATCTAAATTCCTAAGGAATTTGCACTCTGCTAATGAAGTTCTAATTTAATAAAGTAGGATATTTGTGCTGTGATCTTTATCCTGCAGTGTTCTTAGTGGAGTCTGCTTTGGGGTAATCATTTTCTTACTGTCGTTACTCAACTAGTAACTAAGTATTTGTATGCTTAGTACAGCACTTTATAAATAGTAGTAGTTTAATTGGATTATTTAAGGTTGTTACATCTTCTAAAATTATTTTTATCTGTGAGACAACATGCTAAGTTGTTAGGGAACACAGAAATAAAGAGAAAATGAAAACAGGGTTCCTTCTCTGTAAAGAGCAAACAGTTTAGAAGAAGAGACCCAACACTGCAAAATGATCCATAACTAAACGGGGATGATTAGTACTGCAGGGCCAGATCTTGATCCTCCTGGGATAAATATCATTTGACCCAGACTTTGGCACTTTAGAAGAAATGGGTTTGGGAAATCTTACACATTTTATTCTCTTGTTGGTGACATTTTAATTGAAATTTTTTAAGGATTTTATTATACTTGCTATAGTAATTTTTAAAATCATTTTGCTACTTTGTATCAGTTCCAATACAGCCACTAGAGTTAGATTCTAAGAGGCTGCTTTCTCAAAATGTGCACTGAGAACCAAGAAGCAGAGCTGGTTTGTGGCACCAAGCCAGGCCACAGAGGGCTCAGAAGTTCTGTCACACTTGCTCGTGAGCATCCATCCACGGTGTCTTAATGCTGTCCTTGTGTTAGGACCATTAGCAGTCATCAGCAGCAACCGTAGGATTTAGAATTAGAATCTGTTGCTCAGGGGTTTGAGGTATTGGAAGAAAAGGAAATCTTGGTAATACTTCCTGCTAGCTCATCTTAGGATCAAAAACTGGTCTTTGCAAGCACTTCAGGAAGATTGCCCTGGAGAGCAACTTTTCCTCTGAAATCCTTTCATTTACTAGTCTTCCTCTCCTCCCCTGTGATACCTGCTCTCCCTTTAGTGATTTTACTTCATCTTACCACTGAGTCTCTTCTTAGTCATTGCTGAGCGTATTTGGTTACTTTGTTTCCATATTCTACAATGTCTGTCCTGTTCCTTGTAATATAACTTAAAAAACGTAAGAGTAACTCACTGTCAGTCATCTCATTTCCCAATCTCTAATTTTTAACAGAGTCTCAGTGCAGTGTGCTTGTTCTAAGTAGTCAAAAATCTGTGGAATGAGTGACTTAAGAAGTCACAGGTTGTATCTTGTTAGCAATGCCTTTCTCTGTTAATGTTGGTGTCTCTAGGCATTTCACCATGCTGGTTTCTTTAGATGATTAAAAGTTACAGAACTGGGCATTCTCTTTTGTACTTATTTCTCTATAACAATATGTGATATTTCTCACTTATATTATGTTGTCTATTATAAAAATAAGAGATGGAGAAAAATTAAAGCAAAGCAATAATGTAAAATTTAAGAAATTATCCATTAATATGAATTTTGCATATAACACAATGAGAATATCATTATCATAACATTTCTCATACTTGAAGAAAAACATTCATTTAAAAAATGAATGTAGGTCCTAACCCAAATTAATAAAAATGTGTTTATAATTTACTTAGTTCTGGAGTAAAGCATCTTAAAGTAAAAGCATCATAACATTTCACTATTTTAAAGATGTAATTGTTTTACTGGTATGCTATAGAAGCCAGAATATAAAAATCATTTGTGCATGTGTAAATTTTTGTCTAAAACAACTTTGAATTTAATCTTCTGCTATTCAAAAAGTATCTCAGTTAAAATAATAATAATAATAATAATAATAATAATACATACATACATACAGAACCAATACATTTAAATCTTAATTAACTTAAACTTAAGAATTCTTTAATAACCAGATAAAATGTTCATATTTTGGGAATGATAGAAATGAAAACAGACATTGTAAATCGGTAATTTTCCCAGTAGGAAATTTTTCAACAAAGCATTAGCAGATTGTTTGTCATTTAAAAATTAAGAGCAGAAAAGCACACCCAAGAAACTAAAGAGAGATTGATTCCTTTAACCCAAGAATCTATCCCTTTGTCCAATTTTATTTTTAAAAAAAGAATATAAACAAATACTGTTTGTTGAGTCATTTTAAATCAGAAAGTTAAACTCACCTTACTGATCTTTTTGCTTGAAAATTTTACCTAATCAAAAATTTATGTAAGTTTTAGCCATATTTTGCTCCCCAGATTGCACTTTTATGATAAGCACAGTCTAATTTAATATTTAGCAAACCCAATACACTTTTGTAACAGTAAGAATACATTCTTTAAGAGTTGAGAATGACTTTATCATCATACCTGTTGAGATTGCTTTGGTTTCAGGGATTGATGAATTGGCAATCCTTTAACTGAATCAGAAATGCCTAAATTCTTTAACGGAGTTTCTTAAAAATCCACAGTAACTCTGTGTCCAGACAGGGCTGTCCTTTGAATTACTGTAGCAATTTAAGTAAATACAATCTGCTTGGAAAACACTTGGGTTGAATTAAAATTTTGTACTTCTTTTCATTATACAGAATTTTGTGGATTCAAAGCAAGATGTTTGTGTTCTTGGTCAGATTTATGTGGCTTACTTCTTTCTTTTCTCCTTAATTTTGGTTTGAGGTGTGGCAAGAATTTTCCCTAATATGAAAGGCAAACAAGACTAAATGAAACAACATGTACTGATTACTGTTTTTATTTTCGTTTTTATGCCAAAGAATTCTTCAGATTAAAGTCCACTGTGACCTGGAGCCCAGTGTCTCAGCAATTTAAGGTGGAATTCAAAATTGTATCCGGTCTCTGGGTTGACAGAGGCTTGTACTCACATCAGTGCTTCCCGTTTCGAAGCTAAGAATCAGAAACAGAAACATACAGCATTTCACTTCTAGTTTACTTTGAAAATACAGTAGAGTACATTGGTTTCACAGATTAAAGGCACAGCTTTCCCACTTATATAGGCTACTCATAACTTTTAAAAGATAAATGAATTCCCTCAGCCGTTGATGCTAATGCCTTGCCTTTCCCCTCAGTACAAAAAATAACTTTATAGTGCATTTTCTCTTTAAGCAAATAAAAGCCTCCGCTGCCCAGCAACTTCTGCCTTTTACTGTGTGCATTTAGAAACTTTCTCCATTTGCTAAGTGAGCCCTCCTTAAGAGTTGCAGCTAGCAAGCCTGCTTACTGCAAGGCTAAATTTTTGTGCTAATGTTTTCATAGTTAAACAGAGTTAGCTGTGTCTCTTGGCAGCCGCTGTTGAGTTTTTTGGAAGAACATTCTTTCAAGCTTGAGAAGTTCATTTTTGGTTCTTTAAAACAGTGTTTTCTATTAGACTTTATAAGTAACTCACAGAATTTATTTTTATGTTTCAGATTTGAGAAAAGTATACAGTATTTCAACGATACTTTGGCAATATTGTAAACATCTAGTCTATTACTTGAGACATTGGTATGTGAAATGTGGCAGACCATACTTGGGCCAAGATTCCATTTAGTTACCGATCTTTTCCATATGTTTCCTATTACTGTCTTTGTTCTTAAACCTCAGGCTTTCACACTCAGGAGAAGAACAAATTTGTATGTTTTTCTCAAGCATCGTTTTAGTCCCCTTAGTAGTTCTTTTAAAAGATTAATTTAAAATCGACCACTTAATTTTTCAATGTAATTCTTTATTAACTGTATGTTATGGTCTTAAAACAGTGATTATGTTGTTCTTGTTGCTGGATTAGGTGGAAATTTAGTCACTAGATAGCAGAGTACATTAAAGTCTGGGAGCCGGAAGTGTGACGAACAGCAGCAGGCGGATCTCCGAGTTGCAAGACAGCTGGTCCACAGGACACCCAGGCCTACACAAGGAACCCCTGTTCCCACAACAAGAGTGTTTCTACAAGATTTAAACTAGGTTAGCATGTATGTGACGTTTCAGTTGGCAGTGACTGAAAATGAAGGATGGTTAGATAGGTGCAAGTTTCTGATCACTGATTTCTTATTATACCAGATGAGGAGAGAAATCAAATGAATTGGTTTTGTAAAAATCTAAATTATATGGTAGATTTATGATTTTATTGACACAGACACAGCATCTCAAAGCTGGACAACACACTAGTGCTGGCTAGGGAAAGCCCTCTTGGTTCAGTCTAATTAATCTAATAGGCAAATTTTCTCATTTATTTGTTCATTGTTTAGCTCTTTTAAAAAATTGAAGTACCTACTTTGTGTAAAATAGTTTAAAATTGAAGACTCAGCAGTGAGAATCTTTTTGTCATAGAGGAGATAAGTAGAAAATAAAAGTTTATTGAGTGGGGCTGGAGAGATGGCTCATCGGTTAAGAGCACTCGACTACTCTTCCAGAGGTTCTGAGTTCAATTCCCAGCAACCACATGGTGGCTCACAACCATCTGTAAAGAGGTCTGATGCCCTCTTGTGGTGTATCTGAAGACAGCTACAGTGTACTTATATATAATAAATGAATAAATCTTAAAAAAAAAAAAAGTTTATTGAGTGGTCAGAGTACAGAGCACGGAGTACAGCACAGAAGAAATCAAGGTAAGATAAATATAAGTGAGGTAAAGAAGTGCAGACAGGCAGCTCTGCTCCTGCTGTCTGTGAGCTGGGTTGGAGCCATGAAGTTCCCTATGGTGGGTGGTGGGAGCTGTGCTGATGAAGTGGGTTGTTAAAGGTAAGCAAGGGAAACCAGTACAAGTAGTCGATGGATTAGAGTGTGACATAACAGTAAGAACTCACGCCGAGGTGAATGCACATACAAATGACTGTACACGGTGGGTTTTTATAGACGTGTGTACATAGGTTGGAATACACGTGTATAGAGCCTTGCTTTGAAGCTGCCAAGACATGTAATTAAATATACCCTTGTAGCAATGAGCTGGCAACCGGATCTTGGGTTTAAATACCATTCTAAGTGAAAAGGAGCCAGGGCTGTTCATAGGGGAAATTACTGATCTAGAAGAACTGGGACAAGGAAAGTAGAAGATAGACCTGGGACACTGAGAAGCACCAGAAAGATAAATAAGGTCTTTGCAAAGAGGAGGATCTGGGACGATCTGTACCTTCATCATCTCAGTTTTGCAGTGAATCTAAAAGTGCCTTAAACAAACAAACAAGGATGTAATACTGTTTTAGATGGCAGATATTTAGATCTGAATAAATACCGTATGGGAGCAAGCCACGTCAGTGTCAGAAGGGAGGGATAGCATGGCACCAATTAAGCACACAGATCAAGGACACAGGTGGTGTCCTTAGAGGGTGGTGATTTGAGTAGGTGTGGCTCCCATAGATTCATATGTATGAATACTTGGCCCATAGGGAGTGGCACTCTTAACTGTTAGGAATTGTGCCCTTGTTGGAGGAAGTGTGTCACTGTGGGGGTGAGCTTTGAGGTCTCCTAGTATTCAAGCTCTGCCCAGTGTAGAAACACAGTCTGACTGTTCAGACCAAGGCAGCCTGGCTGCTTTCAGATGAAGATGGAAAACTCTTGGCTCCTTTCCCAGTACCATGTCTGCCTGCACAATGCCACTCTTCCACCACTGATGATAATGGTCTGAACCCCTGAAATCATAAGCCAGCCCCATGAAATGTTTGCCGTTGTAAGAATTGCCTGGGTCGTGGTGTCTGTTCACCAAAATAGAACCCTAAGATGGAGGCATAGCCAGGACCAGCATCCTGGTAGATGTGGACTGGGAAGGACCCACCTTCCAGTGCTGGAAGTGCAATCATACTATTTATTGTGTTTGTTTTAAAAACAAAAATCTTGCCATGTTGCCTAGACTAGCTTCAAACCCTATAGTGCAAGCAGTTCTCCGGCCACAATTTCCCTACTTCCTGGGATTACACATCCTTCACTAACTTGGAACCATGCTTGCAGGGAAAACACACTGTTTAATAACTGAGCTCTTTCAGATGGGCCCAGTTGGATAGCTGTAGTACTAGCCCACACACTTAAGTACATTTTCCTGGGCAAACATGGCTTACCACGTACTCTGTATTCACCCTGACTGGCTCTGAGAAACTAACTCTTTTGTAAGCTTTCTTTTCCTTCAACATTTACTTTTTCTGTAAACAGTTCCCCCATCCCAGCCTCATACTCTCTTACATAAGGCAGAAACTTGTAATTCTCCAAATTAGAGCCTTCTGAAGCAACCAGTCTAGCTCCTTTAGAGTTAGTAGTGCCTCTTGTTAAAATTCTTGGGTCTAAGATCACTGCACCCTAAACCTGGGAAGACAAATTCCCTGAACATGAATCTCAGGCCTTGAAACAAGTACTTCATTTGTTAGGAAAACCCAACAACCTCTAACCTAAGTGTTGTCCTTCCATCACTCCCAGAATGTACATGTAGGGAAATCCTTTGCATACTAACTCTGAAGATCTTCTGGTTTGCAGTGTTTGTTACTATATCCACTTATTCTCAGGAGGGCCTTGACTGGTCTCACATTCACACATTTTCTTCTCCAAACTTTTTTCCCTTATTAATTTATATAAAACTACTTTTTGTTCTTGTTCTTTGAGAGTTTCATACAATATATTGAATCATTCACTACCAACCTTTTACCTTAACACCCCCACATCCACTTTACACCCCTCTTGACAAGTTTGTATCCCCCCCCCAACTCCTCTCTCTTCTCTAATAACCTACCCACTCCAATTTGTGCTGTCCACATGCTTTTGGTGAGCCATCTACTGCAGTGTAGGTAACATATTGAGAAGCATGTCCTTCAAACTGACTCTTTCTTAGAGGTCATCAACTATGTAAAGCTTCTCAGGGGCCCTCATTAGTCTCTTTCCATTGCATCCTAGAATTGTGACTGGCAATTAAAATGACTATACATGGTTGTCTTTGACCTCCTACAGAAGATGGAAATACCACCTTTCCTCCAAGTAAATTAAAGAATTAGTACATTTTGCTTTGGTATCAGTATCTTAAGTGTCTAGCAGAGTATATCCGTAATAGGATGGGTACTAGGGAACCTACTTGCAACAGAACATGGGAAGCCGTTCTCTTGGTAGATAAAATAGCCCAGACAACAAGCTTAATTGTATGGTCTGATAAGGATACAACTTTTAAATTTTGATTATTTAAGATTCCAATACAAGAAATTCAATGATATCTTGCCTTGTTTGTGAGTCAGAAATTTAGATAGAAGGTGAGCAGAAACTCAGGGTCTAGACTACAGTGTCTGTTGCATGGATTAGAGTATGGGATCCAATGTTTGTGGTATTAAATGTGAATATGCTTACATAAAAATTCAATAGTAAAAATATATCCAAAAAATAAAGACAGCCCTTTGGAGTTTGACCAGAAAGAAGCCTCCTGTGCTAGTAGTTATCACTTCTTAATCTACAAATCAATTATATGATGCTTTTAGTTGTAAAAATTTGTTAAGCTATACTATATTTAATGGGGGCAGAGTAGAGTGACAGAAAAAATAAAGGGACCCTGAAGGATTGGTTTATATTTCTTGCTGGCTGATGTTCATGAATTTCAGCATAACTTACAACTTACAAAATTGAAACTGCTATAAAGCTTGTCTTCATAGAAATACTAATTCCTTTTCTAAGCAGTATAAAAGACAAGATTGTTAAAATAGTTGATAAGCCATATATGGGCCCAAAGTCTTACATGACCTTTGAGTTTGACCCTGTCAGCAATCCTTTCTTCACAAACCTAAACAATACAATACCTTAAAGGAAAAAAGGTATGGAGTGTTTTGTCAGCCCAGACTGGCCTCAAAATCTCTATGTAGCCAAGAATGATTTTTAACTCCTTATCTTCTTGCCTATATCTCCCAAGTGGCCCAGCTGGAAATTTGCGAAGATAAAAATAAATAAACCAGCTCATATTTTTTACTTAATTTTTTAAATTTTGCTTTACCTTTGAACTATATTATAAATTATTACCTTTTCATGGGCTTGCAAGAAGTACACCCCAACTATGTGAATTTGGATGCGTGGGGCTGGTGTGGCAGCGACCCGGCATGGGAACTTAGGGAATCCAGTGGAGAGTATTTGGAGCCCTGAATCAGAGAGCCTGATGAGATGAGAACACAGCCCTGCCCATGGTAATGTGGTGGCATTAGTATTATTTCACACAACAGATGACGTCCAACCTGGCAGGCAAGAATCCACTAGAAATGTAATATTCTTAGCCTTTAGTTATAAATCTAGTTCGAAATTTAGAGATTGGATAGCGGGGTAGAGTTGAGTCACATGTTGACTCAAGGTAGGAGCCTTAGAACAAAGAAAGAGGGCTCTGACGTCCCCTGCTGTGAAAAGAGACAAGATGGCTGCTCTGAAAATGGAAGCTGCCTTCTTCTTGGCACAGATATTGATTAAACTGTGAATTTATAAAATTGGGATTATTTGCTTTTCATATAGATTTATATACAGATTTTGTCTGAATCACATAGGGGATTTCTCCCTAGTTCAGAACTAGGATAGAGAAAATTAGTCACAGACTCCGAGTAGAGAGCAGTGATAATTTGCATGCTGTGGAAAGATGTTAATAAGTAGAAGTCTGTGGCTCCAGATAGAGCGCATAACAGATAGATAGTATATTAAAGTCTACAGGAAACTCTTATTCTTTGTTCATGGGCTCCACTGGAATTTTGAGTTAGTTTCCTGACATGACAGAATAGGAAAAGCCTAAGAATAGATTCATACAATATTTTAGTTCATTTGTTTTGGATTGTTTTAAATTTCAAAATGGGTGTGATTTTGAATTATATTTTGAATTCTATTTGTCGTTGTATTATTCCTCTGGGAGAGAGGTCAAGCTAAAGGTTTTTCTGGTTTCTGGCTCAAGGACATGCTATTTTGGAAGAAAGTTTTTGTCTTTACATTTTTAGAAAAGGCAATTAGTGTGTGTACACCTTCCAGAGTTATATGGATCAGATATGACGAAGGGAGACCTCCTGAAGACTAGATTCCAGAGAATCAAACAAAAGAGATATCTTGACGATACTTAAATTTTGTTTTGAGATTTGTATATTACGGAATGTATAGCTTTGGTGAGATCCATCATCAGACATGCTGAATTGACCTGCTTGAACTCTTGATCATAGGGACTTTCAGCCGGATCCAGTCAGGACACAGGCATCAGAGACTACAACAATCGTTGGTGTGGCCTTCTTACAGCCAAACAACTCCCCCATTTTCCCTACCTGGCCCCAAAGATATCTCAATGCCCATATACACCCCGGTTCCTTGGACTTGGGGGGCTGGAGGTGGTTATTCTAAGTTGTCTTTCTGGGGAATTTAGAAATGGTCATAATTTAACAGGGGGAATTAGCTCAAATTGATTGTGCAGCCATAATCTCATTTGGTAGAAATCCTTATAATTGTTACTAAGGTGAAGATATAATTTCTCACATTGGTACAGAATTTGTTTTGATGCAGAATCAGGGGTTTTACTGATATAAATTCCCTCTATTGTTACAAAAAATTTAAAAGTACAAGGCTTGGATGCAGTCCTTCTATAAATGTCATTACAAACTGATCTGAGATGATTAAGCATATTAGTTAAGGAGCAGATAGCAAATTCATAACTCTGAGTTTACTGTTAGGTTGTTTTGAGATATTTTTTATCAGAAATAGCTGAGAGTAGTTAACGGAAAACAGTCCAGGTTACTTTACATAGATAGTTTTGAAAAACGTTAGAAATCTACCAAATGTGGAATTTAATGTTATTTATGCACTTGTTGAGACATAGCTGCTCCTAACAGCTCCCCATTTGTGTATCTGGTTTTATGTGGAGGTCCTTGATCCACTTGGACTTGAGCTTTGTACAGGGAGATAAGAATAGGTCAATTTGCATTCTTTTACATGCTGACCTCCAGTTGAACCAGCACCATTTGTTGATAGATAAAAATAGATAGCATTTATCTATCTTTCACTGATGGTTTTAGCTCTTTTGTCAAAGATCAAGTGAAAATAGGTGTGTGGGTTCATTCTGGATCTTCAATTCTATTCTACTGGTCTACCTGCCTGTCTCTGTACCAATACCACACAGTTTTTTTTAATCACTATTGCTCTATAATATTGTTTGAGGTCAGGGATGGTAATTCCCCCAGAAGTTCTTTTATTGTTGAGGATAGTTTTAGCTATCCAGGGTTTTTTGTTATTCCAAATGACTTTGCAAATTGCTCTTTCTATCTCTCTGAAGAATTGAGTTGGGATTGTGATAGGGATTGCATTGAGGTGGTAGGTCGCCTTTGATGGGATGGCCATTTTTACTGTGTTAATCCTGCCGATCCATGAGCACGGGAGATCTTTCCATCTTCTGAGATCTTCTTCAAATTCTTTCTTCAGAGACTTGATGTTCTTGTCATATAGATCTTTCACATGCTTGGTTAGAGTCACACTGAGGTATTTTATTTTATTTGTGACTATAGTGAATGGTGTCATTTCCCTAATTTCTTTCTCAGCTTGTTTATCTTTTGAGTAGAGGAAGGCTACTGATTTGTTTCAGTTAATTTTATACCCAGCTACTTTGCTGAAGTTGTTTATCAGGCTTAGTATTTCTGTGGTGGAACTTTTGGGGGTCACTTAAGTATTCTATCATATCATCTACAAATAGTGATATTTTGACTTCTTCCTTTCCAATGTGTATCCCTTTGACCTTCTTTCATTGTCTTACTGCTCTGGATAGGACTGCGAGTGCTGTATTGAATAAGTAGGGAGAGACTGGACAGCCTTGTCTATTCCCTGATTTTAGTGGGATTGCTTCAAGTTCCTCTCCATTTAGTTTGATGTTGGCTACTGGTTTGCTGTATATTGCTTTTACTATGTTTAGGTATGGTCCTTGAGATCCTGATCTTTCCAAGACTTTTAACATGAATGGGTGTTGAATTTTGTCAAATGCTTTCTCAGCATCTAATGAGATGATCATGTGGTTTTTTTCCTTTGAGTTTGTTTATAAAGTATATTATGTTGATGGATTTCCGAATATTGAATGAACCATCCCTGGAATCGTGGGATGAAGCCTACTTGATCATGTTGGATAACTGTTTTGATGTGTTCTTGGATTCAGTTTGCGAGAATTTTATTATTTTTGTGTCAATATTCATAAAGGGAAATTGGTCTGATATTCTCTTTTCTTTGCTGGGTCTTTGTGTGGTTTAGGTGTAAGTGTAATTGTGGCTTCATAAAGGGAATTGGCTAGTGTTCCTTCTGTTTCTATTTTGTGGAATAGTTTGGACAGTATTGGTATGAGGTCTTCTATGAAGGTCTGATAGAATTCTGCACTAAACACATCTGGTCCTGGGCTTTTTTTGGTTGGGAGACTTTTAATGACTGCTTCTATTTCTTTAGGAGTTATGGGACTGTTTAGATGGTTTATCTAATCCTGATTTAACTTTGGTACCTGGTATCTGTCTAGAAAATTGTCCATTTCATCCAGGTTTTCCAGTTTTGTTGAATATAGTCTTTTTGTAGTAGGATCTGATAATTTTTTTTAATTTCCTCAGATTCTGTTGTTATGTCTCCCTTTTGATTTCTGATTTTGTTAATTTGAATACTCTCTGTGCCCACTGGTTAGTCTGGCTAAGGGTTTATCTATATTGTTGGTTTTCTCAAAGAACTAGCTCCTGGTTTTGTTGATTCTTTGTATAGTCTTTTTGTTTCTACTTGGTTGATTTCAGCCAAGTTTGATTATTTCCTGCTGTCTATTCCTCTCAGGTATATTTGCTTCTTTTTGTTCTAGAGCTTTTAGGTGTGCTGTCAGGCTGCTAGTGTATGCTCTCTCCTGTTCTCTTTGGAGGCACTCAGAGCTATGAGTTTTCCTCTTAGCACTGCTTTCATTGTGTCCCATAAGCCTGGGTATGGTGCGCCTTCATTTTCATTAAATTTTAAAAAGTTTTTAATTCATTTCTTCCCTGAACACATTATCATTGAGTAGAGCATTGTTCACCTTCCATGCGTATGTGGGCTTTCTGTCGTTTTTGTTGTTATTGAAGACCAGCCTTAGTCCGTGGTGATCTAAGAGGATGCATGGGATTATTTCAGTCTTCTTGTATCCATTGAGGCATGTTTTCTGACTGATTATATGGTCTCTTTTCGAGAAGTTACCGTGAGGTGCTGAGAAGAAGGTATATTCTTTTAGGATGGAATGTTCTATAAATATCTGTTAAGTCCACTTGATTCATAAGTTCTGTTAGTCTATGTCTCTGTTTAATTTCTGTTTTCATCTTCTGTCCATTGATGAGAGTGGGGTGCTACTATTATTGTGTGAAGTGCAATGTGTGCTTTGAGCTTTAGTAAAGTTTCTTTTATGTATGTAGGTGCCCTTGTATTTGGAGCATAGATATTTAGGATTGAGAGTTCATCTTGGTGGATTTTTCCCTTGATGAATATGAGGTGTCCTTCCTTATCTTTTTTGATGACTTTTGGTTGAAAATCGATTTTATTCGATATTAGAATGGCTACTCCAGCTTGCTTCTTCAGACCATTTGATTTGAAAGTGGTTTTCCAGCCTTTTACTCTGATGTAGTGTCTGTCTTTGTCTCTGAGGTGTGTTTCCTGTAGGCAGCAGAATGCTGGGTCCTCTTTACATATCCAGTCTGTTAATCTGTGCCTTTTTATTGGGGAATTGAGTCCATTGATATTGAGAGATATTAAGGAATAGTGATTTTTGCTTCCTGTTATTTTCATATTTGGAGGTAGGATTATGTTTGTGTGCTTCTCTTCTTTTGGTTTTGTTGCAAAAAGTTTACTTTCTTGTTTTTTTCTAGGGTGTAACTTGCCTCCTTGTGTTGGGCTTTGCCATTTATTATCCTTTGTAGGGCTGGATTTGTAGAAAGATATTGTGTAAATTTGATTTTGTCATGGAATATCTTGGTTTCTCCCTCAATGTTAATTGATAGTTTTGTTGTATACAGTAACCTTGGCTAGCATTTGTGTTCTTTTAGGGTCTGTATGACATCAGTCCAGGATCTTCTGGCTTTCATAGTCTCTGGTGAGAAGTCTGGTGTAATTGTGATAGGTCTGCCTTTATATGTTACTTGACCTTTTTCCCTTACTGCTTTTAATATTCTTTCTCTGTGTATTTGGTGTTTTGATTATTATGTGGTGAGAGGAGTTTCTGTTGTGGTCCAATCTATTTGGAGTTCTGTAGGCTTCTTGTATGTTTATGGGCATCTCTTTCTTTAGGTTAGGGAAATTTTCTTCTATGATTTTGTTGAAGATACTTACTGGCCCTTTAAGTTGGGAGTCTTCACTCTCTTCTATACCTATTATCCTCAGGTTTGATCTCTCATTGTGTCCTGGATTTCCTATATGTTTTGGGCTTGGAGCTATTTCCATTTTCCATTATCTTTGACAGTTGTGTCAACGTTTTCTATGCTATCTTCTGCATCTGAGATTCTCTCTTCTATTTCTTATATTCTGTTGGTGATGCTTGTGTCTATGACTCCTGATCTCTTTCCTAGGTTTTCTATCTCCAGGGATGTCTCCCTTCGTGCCTTCTTTATTGTTTCTATTTCCATTTTTAGATCCTGGATGGTTTTGTTCAATTCCTTCACCTGTTTGGTTGTGTTTTCTTGTAATTCTTTAAGGGATTTTTATGTTTTCCCCGTAAGGGCTTCTACTTGTTTTCCTTTGTTGTTCTGTATTTTTTTAAGGGAGTTATTCATGTCCTTCTTAAAGTCCTCTATCATCATCATGAGATGGTGATTTTAAATCCAAATCTTGCTTTTCTGGTGTGTTGGGAAATCCAGTATTTTCTTTGGTGGGTGAACTGGCCTCTAATGATGCCTTATAGTCTTGGTTTCTGTTGCTTAGATTTTTGTGCTTGCCTCTCGACATCTGGTTGTCGCTGGTGTTAGCTGGTCTTGACAGTGGCTTGACCCTCCTGTAAGCCTGTGTGTCAACACTTTCTCCCAGAGGGATTTGGATACAGAGAGCTGTGCCTCAAGGTTAGCCCCAGGTACAGGTGGAAACAGGAAGGATCCTGTCCCAGACTGCTCCTGGGTTCCTCTGTCGTGAAAGCTTCTTCTCTCCCTTGGAGCAGAAGTGGTGGTTTTACCTCTGCTCTCAGGTGTGTCAGAGCTCCTGGTGACTGGCTTTCAGTTCTGGGCAGAGGCAGAGACCAGAAGGATCCTGTCCCTGACTGCTCTGAAGTTCCTGTGTCCAGAGGGCTATAGGCGGGTTCCTCTTGGACCAGAAATGTAAGCAAAAGTGGTGATCTCCCCTGAACTCTCAGGATTGTCTGTACTTCTGAGAGTCTAGCTCTTTCCCCCACGGGATTTGGGTACAGAGAGCTGTGGGACCAGGTCAGCTCCCGGTGCAGGCAGAAACCACTCAGGTACTATTTTTTTAAAACTCCACTTCTGGTTTAATCTGCAGGAATAAAACACAGAGGCAAAAATCACCTAACAAACAGAGTGACTAGTTTGTCTATTCTCTGCAGGATGTCTTAGGTTATCTACATGTACTTTGATCCTGCTGTTGTCGCCTGACTGACTGTTCCTTAGGGGAGTGGGTTTTCTTAGGATGTTTGCTCAAATGGACTTTGTGTACTCTTGAAAATGGTTTTGGTTGGGCTTTACAAGCACAGCCTGGTCTCTATCTCAAGCCATGTCCATACCCACCTCAAATTGCAGAGTTACAACTGCACTACAACTTGGACAACATGTGGTTTTGTTTGTTTGGTTTTTGGGGGTTTTTGGTTTTTTTTTGTTTTGGGGTGGGTTTTTTTTGTTTTTGTTTTTGTTTTTTTTTTTTTTTTTTTTTTTTACCATGCAAAAAACCTTTATTAACATTTTTAACAGAGGTTTGTAATTTCTAAACTTAAATTGGGGCAAATGGCTAGAGTGCAGAGCAATGCCATCATTGCCCACAGGAATGCGGACTGAAGAATTAATAGCCACCCCTCAGGCGGAGGACCAGGTGCAGGGTTGATTCCTTCTGGATGTTGTAATCAGAGAGGGTGCGGCCATCTTCCAGCTGCTTGCCGGCAAAGATGAGCCTCTGCTGGTCAGGGGGGATGCCCTCTTTATCCTGGATCTTGGCCTTCACGTTCTCGATGGTGTCACTGGGCTCCACCTCTAGGGTGATGGTCTTGCCAGTCAGGGTCTTCACAAAGATTTGCATTTTGACCTGTTAACAAGTGTGCTGACTAGTAAGAACACCAGAGGAAGGGGAAGCCCTTGGTCCTGACAAGACTGACCCCCCCCCCCAGTGAACGTGATTGTTGGGGGGAGGGGGGAAATGGGGGGAGGATGGGAAGGAAACACCCATAGAGAAGGGAAGGGGGAGGGGGTTAGGGGGATGTTGGAAAAAAAAAACCAAAAACACAAAATAACAAATGTGCTGAAAGCACAACCCCCCAGCTGGTTGGAACACCCACACAGGAGGACCTCCGAGCAGGACGCATGTGTGCTATCATCTACTTCTTACGTGCTACTCTTGTTAGCATCGCTTTTTAAGATTTTTTAAACACTGTAGCTGTCTTCAGACACACCAGAAGAGGGCATCGGATCTCATTACAGATGGTTGTGAGCCACCTCTCCAGCCCTTGTTAGCATTTCTTCACAGATAAAATTTTAACACAAAGGAGAACACACATCTGAATTGGATAATTACATTATTATAAACTAAATTCAAAGCCAAGCTTATCTGCAAATAGAGTTCAAGGCCAGCCCTGAGCAACTTAGTGAAATGCTGCTCAAAACAAACCACCCAAACAGAAATGGGTCTGTGTGTATCAGTTGTGGGGAACTTGCCTAAGATATGCAAAGTCCTAGGTGTACCCTACGGAGCAGTGAGTAAATAATGAACTGCTGTATGGAGTGCTATGGATCCATCTCATGCTAGCCTGGGGCTGCTTCTCTACAAACTCAGGGTTGACTTTGAAACTTTACCTCACACAGTAAGTACACTGTAATGCAACTCGGTATGCAAGCAGTGTGGGAACATTGTGGCACACCTCCACCTGGAAAACAGTTCGGCATCTCCTCAAAGGGACACTGTGCTAAATGTTCCTGGATACATGAGAACATCTATCTATTATTTTAACTTTAAAAGTGATAATCTTTTCTCTATTCCAACTAACTCCCAAATAAGTAGGACAAAGACTCTAAGATTTATTTAATAGCTCCATGGCACAGTACCTGAGCAGTTTTTAATAATATTCTATTCCTTTAAGCTAATTTGGCTTTTTCTCAGCCAAAATCCCTGAGAGACTAGCATTTTAGTATTATTCTGAGTGTTCCCATGGTAGCACCTGGATCCTCTCCCCACAGCTAATACATTCTCTCTTGGTCAGCCATTGGCCAGCCATCTTTTTATTGACAGAGAATAAATGGGAGCAATGTTTACACAGCATTCAGGCAGGAGATAAATAGAATACACAGTACAATGCCATGTCTAGATTGCAACCAGACAAGAGGACAGAAAAATCAGAATTTGAATAATACAAGGATAATTTTATATAGTGCAGAATAACATTATGTTTACAAGGACCCCACTTCGAAATTTGTATACAAGTTTTCATAACAGCATTTTTTATAATAGTCAAAAACTGGAAATGGCATAATTGCCCAGCAACCAGTGAATCTGTAAATATTGTATATATTTTCAATTAAATATTGCTTGACAACAGAAACAATGTACTACTGGTGGATAAACCTCAAAAACCTGTTAAGTGGAAGAAGCAGCCACCATATTACTCTGCTCATATTTAATGTCCAGACTAAGGCTATATACAGAGAAAAGTAGATTGGCCAGAGAATAAAGCAAGTAATATTTAAGTAGGTACATGGTTTGTGTTGGGAATAAGAGTGTCCCACCATTGATTCATAGTGGTAGTTTCAGAACTCTAAATATTGTAAATATTGAATTATGCATTTTAAGTGATTGGATTATACTGCACATAAATATGCTTTCAAGTTTAGTAATATAATAAGAATTAGAGTGTAAAAATTATTAGTTATGAATTGTTAGAACTATGGTAAGTGCATGGAAGTTCATTATATTGTTTCATTTACTTTGCTTCTGTTATAAATCCTCAGTAAAAAGGCCAAGGGAACAACTTCCCTGCATTCAAACTGAACGTTTTTATTTCGGGGCTATGCCTGCCTGTGCAGGCACAAAGTGGCCTGGGTCATTGCCCCTTCACCCTCATTAGCCTTGTGAAGTAACTCACGTGTTTCAGTCTTTGGTGGATCTCAGGTGGGCAACATTTCCTATTTACCATTAAAATGTGTTTATGGCAGAAAACTTTAGTGCAGTTCTGGCAGCTTACGACTTTATTAATATTTTTTTCATGAACTTAGCCAAAATTACTAACAGTTGTAAAGCAGAAAACAAAAACACAAACTGCACCAAGTTAACTGTGAGGATTCAGGAATCATTTCCACTATTACCTTTTTTCTTCTGTCTTTCTCTTTAGAAAAGCATTCCTAGTTCCTTAAGCTCCACAGCTTTCAGTATAGACTTCCCTGTTGATGTGACTCTGATCTTGGTGTTAGCCATAGTTTAATTACTAACTTGGAGACCTACATTTTTCCTATATTGTAAAATATTTGACTTTTATATATGTTCTATTTAGTGCTATATATTATTGCTTATAGTATAGAAAATGTTTCATCAAAATAGCTGGAACATTAAAATGTTTGAATTTTGGAAGGGGTTCAAACATAGCACAGTGGTTAAGAATGCTGGGGGCTCTTCATTTCCGAGGACTGAAATTCAGTTTTTAGCACCCATTTTGAGCAGATAACAACTGCCTATAACTTTAGTTTCAGGGGGAATCTAACATACTCTCTTCACTCCACAGGTACCTTCACACACAAGTTAAATAAAAACAAAGTCATTAAACCTTTAACTTTAGGATAATTGCCCTTATAATATTTTATTTTTAAGGACTTCCTGTCTTTTAGTTTCTCTCGTCATTTTTAGTTTTCTCATTGACCCACAGTTCAATAATAGATGTTCATGTCTTATGAACATCTATGGTTTGCAAAGCATTTCACAGAGGCTGAAGAGATGGCTCAGGGGTTAGGAGCACTGGCTGCTCTTCTAGAGGTTCCGAGTTCAATTCCCAGCAACCATGTGTAATGGGATCCAATGCCCTCTTCCGGTGTGTGTGAAGACAGTGACAGTGTACTCATGTACATAAAATAAATCTTTTTTTTTTTTTTTGTTCTTTTTTTCGGAGCTGGGGACCGAACCCAGGGCCTTGCGCTTCCTAGGTAAGCGCTCTACTGCTGAGCTAAATCCCCAGCCCCAAAATAAATCTTTTAAAAAAGAAAAAATCATTTCCCGTACACTTTTGTTTAGTAATCACAGCAACTTCATTGGTGTCTGCTGTCACTTCTGTATTGCGTGCAGCTGAAGAAGCAGAAGGGGATGACCTGCTCCAGACTATAAATGAGACTGAATATTCTACTCAAAATTGTATCGTCCTGTTTTATTCTAGTGATAAGCCTTTGATATTTGGATCTCACTGTGCTCTTCTCTAGTTACACAAAGCAGCAGCTCAGTCATCCTAGTTGTCAGTAAATTTCCATGGAGAGCTGCTCCCAGCAGGCTGAGATTCTGTTGTCGTTGTTCCCAGCTCTCACAGTGACACTGACCAGCACCTGGAGAGGTTGTCGGCTGTCACAGTGGATAGAGTAGAGACAAGAGAGCTGGAGCATTCTGCAGTATACATAGCCACCCCCAACTGCCCCAGAATGAGGGTCCAAAATACCAGCGGTGCTGATGTTGAGTAACCTGCCTTGATGTTATTTACCCATGCACCTTGGTGTTCAACTTCCACCCCTTTTTATTACATATCTGTAATATTGTTTTTCTTCCTCCAAAAAAACTGAACTCTACATTTTGAGGTAGTTTAAAATAAATATAAGGAGCTGGAAAGATGGTTCAGTGGTAAGGAGCACTGGCGGCTCTTCAGAGGACCCAAGTTTGGTTCTCAGCACCCACATGGTAGTTCTTAACCATCCAGAACACTAATTCTTAAGGACTTCAGTGCCTTTGTCTTATCAGGTGTGCAAGTAGTGCTCACAAAAACAT
The DNA here is from genome assembly GCF_011064425.1 of Rattus rattus. Taxonomy (NCBI): domain Eukaryota; kingdom Metazoa; phylum Chordata; class Mammalia; order Rodentia; family Muridae; genus Rattus; species Rattus rattus. The sequence continues at coordinate 68,553,862 of NC_046167.1, read as the reverse complement.
AACATATTAAAATAAGTTAATGTTCTGTGCTGTTGGAATAGGAATGCTCTCCTTCTGCTCCTACCATCATAGTCCCAGGTGTTTGAATGCTTGACCCACAGGAAGTAGCACTCTTAGGAGGTATGACGTTGTTGGAGTAGCTGTGGCCTTGAATGGAGGAAGTGTGTCATTATGGGGCTGGCTTTGAGGTCTCCTGTGCTCAAACTAATTCTAAGTCCAGTGATGCAGTCCCCTTTTGCTGCCTGGCGATCAAGTTATAGAACTCTCAGCTCCTTCCAACACCAGGCCTGCCTGGATGCTGCCATGCTTCCTGCATGATGATGACGGACTAAACCTCTCAACTGCGAGCCAGCTCCAGTTTTTTCCTTTATAAGAGTTGCCCTGGTCTGGTGTCTCTTCATAGCAGTAAAACCCTAACTAAATCATTTTCTAAAGAAAAAAGAAGAGTATGTTCCTGACTGGGGGAGACAAATTAAACCAGAGCACACATATTTTTATTTTAAACCAGTATTTAATATTTTCCTTATTTCAATTTTTACTTAATTCATAATGAATATCAATTAAAAAAAACATGAAAGTATTCCTAAGTTTTGTTCAGTTTTTGGTTTTGTCCCCTTAGCTTTGTTTCCAGGGATTACCTAATGTGCATATTTGAAGAGATAAGTTGATATAAAATTGATTGATGTCCATACTCTTCCAAAGGGCTTTCCTGAAATAATGACAGTGTAACCTAACAGTTACTGTGTTCTTCAAAGCTTATATAACTGATCATAAAATGCACATTATAGACTTTATATAAGCAATCATATTTTTACAATTTTATAACCAGATAATAATTTAGAAAAGAAAATCGTGTGTTAATAACTCCAAAACCAACTCTGATGAATATTATCTATTGATAGTGAATACTTGAAGCTTTATTATGAGTTGAGAATTTTAATATGATTCTGTCAAACTATATATATTCCAACATTATTGGGAACATTACAGTACTATCCAAGTTATTAAAGAGATACTAAAAATCTATGTACTCTTCATTAATGCTGTTCTTGCCAGTTTTGTTTTTCTAACAGCAAAGATGTGACAGAAATGCTATTAAGTCAAGCATTCTGTTTACAGTACACTTCTGTTTAACCGACTTGATAATGAAGGGTTAAATACTGAATATCATTTTTCATTGCTGAAAAAGATGTTCAAGCAAAAGATTTACGCAGAATTATTCATTTGCAAAGGGATACTGCAATGGACGTTTATTCTGAGTATCAATAATTAGGCAAAATTCTGTTGAAACTTTTTGTCATTGACCATATGGAATAGATTTTTGCTTATGTGTATAATATTACCATTATTAGAACAGTTCAAGTATTCCAAATGTACACACTTTTGAGTTTTATATTGAATGGGTGTCATTAATTATTATTTTCCAACATTCCCAAGCTGAACACTCATTCTGCCAACAACGCAGCGAAACGTTGCAGGTTGTATCTCCCAGTACTTCATTGGGTTGTTGAATAAACTTATTGCACTGTACAAAGATTTCTTCATCTTTGGCACTGTTGGACAGAAGTCATTCACTCCCACTTTTGTAATTGAATTATTATGAAGGAAGATTATCTGTTGTGAGTAAATAAAAATAAAAATTAAAATTAAATGTCCAATAAATATAAAAAGAAATATGGATTTTATTAGTTGGGGTTCTTTAATCTTGAACATGGGCCTCATGCATGATAAAGAAATAGTCTCCCACTGAGCTATACTTCTGATCCTTATTATTTTTAATTGAGACAAAATCTTGCTACATTATAAAACCAGCCTTAAACTTTTGATCTTCTGGCTTCAGCCTCCTGACTAGTACCTAGGATTGCAAATATAAACCATAATTCTTGGATATAGTCAGCATTTGTTTCCTCATTTGTTTACTTGTTTGTTTGGGAGAGGCTGAGACAGGATTTCTGGCTGTCCTGGAACTCGATCTGTAGACCAGGCTGCCCTCAAACTCAGAGATCAGCCTGGCTCTGCCTCCTGAGTGCTGGGATCAAAGGCCTGTGCCACCACAGGCCTTTAGCTTCATCTGTTTCTTTTATATCGATATGAGAGTATTTTACCATAAGTTAAACATATTCATTCATACATGTTAAATGCTTGTACCAAGTCAATTTTGGGTGTTATGCAAAGTGTTTGGGGAGAACTCTGTCACATAGAACTGTGTTGTTATCCAGAATACAGCCTGGTCATCTTAGCTACTTTGCTTTTCTCTTCTATTTCCCTCACCTTACACATGTAAACACTACTATGCCATATTCATATGCCTTTTGCTGGCAAAGCTATTTATCCCTCTTACCTATGTAACCTGCTTCCATGTACCAAGATTTATCTGAGCCTGTTACTGAATAATATAGACACGTGTTGGCTAAAATATTTGCGTTTGGTCTTGAACTGTTCCTTCATTCTTTTTTATATTAGTCTTAGGATATTGTGAAAGATAGTTTATATGGTTTTTCTATATCTCTCCCACTGCTCACTATCATAGCAAGGTATTAGAACATTAAATTCAATAAGAGTACAACCAAGGTAGGCCTGGATTTGCTTACTTTGCAAATATTTATTACTAACTTGGGATTTGTGTCCTTTTCTGTATTAGAATGTTATCTACTATGAAATGCTAGGTTGTAGTGCAGAGTTGTAGATGTGGAAATTGAGATGAGGGTAGGGCATGGCTTGAGGAAGAAAACTGGGCTGTGTTCATGGTTACAGAAATGTCAAAGCCCAAGATCCACACCTACCCACAATACCTTTTTTTTTTTTTCTAGCAGCTTTCGTCTACAGAGTGCAGTGAATAAAACTTAAAGATAGGAAAAAATCTAAAAATCTGAGCAGGGTGATATACACCTTTAATCTTGGCATTCAAGAGATTGAATGAGACAGAAGGATTATGAGATTTTAAAATGCATGTACTGTCTAGTGGTTTTGAGACCAATCTGAACTAGGAAATGAGATCCTATCTCAAAAAACAACAAAGAAAAAAAAAGTAATACAAATAGTCCTCCATACTTAGTTACTTTTGCTTTGCTACTTGAGAGGAAAGGCTTTGCACAATAAGGAAAGGCAATGGCAAAACTGGATTGAAGTGAAATAGGGGTTTTTCATCTGAGAGCCATAGATGGGAAACTAGGGAAACTAAAAGTTATAGAATTATGTGCAAAATGCCATCTTCATTTTTGGTGACTTCCACCAGCAAGAAATGGCAAAACGTGAGCTTCTTTCAGAGTGAGGGTACTGAGCATTGAGCCTGTTGCTTCACACATTCTGTGTAAGCACCATACCACTGAACTACATCATTAGCTTTATAGGAACGTCTTATGCTCTGTAGTTGTGTGAGCATGGCCCCCATAGGCTCGTAAGTTTGAATAGTTGGTTCCCACTGGTGCAGCTTTTTAGGGAAAATTAGCAGATAGGAACTTGTGTTGCAGGGGATATGTTTCTGGGTGAGGGCTTTGAGATTTCAAAAGATGCCCACCATTCCCCGTGTACTCTGCCCCTTCCTTGTGGGTCAGAATATGAGCCTCTGAGCCGCTGCTCCAGCTACCTGTTGCCATGGGTTTCACCCTGTCATCATAGGCATTATGGGCCTAACCTGTGGCTTCCATAAGCCCAATTAACTCTGACTTTTATAAGTTACCTTATTCATGGTCTTATTCCAGCAATTAAAACTAAGACATCCTCTGAATAGTGACTTTTCAGTTAATTTCATTCTCTGGTGTGAATTTAAAACTGTGTACCCAATTCTCTCCTAGCACCTGGATCCTAACCCTCTTACTTTGCCTTGAATGTTTCTAGAACAAAAGACACATGATTCTGCTTAGTATACTGGCTAGTCCTGCGTGAGAAACTTCAGGAACTTGAGGTTTGCTTAATGAGCAACTTGTCACAGTGACCTCAGCAGTTTCAGTGTGGATGGAGAGGGTCTTACTCTCCATGAGGAGTATCTTTGTAGAAAGTGTTCTCCTTGTGCTCCCCTACCCGTACACTGGAGACATTATGTTTAAAATTCTGTTGTGGCTTGCTGCATCATTGCTTGAGATACACTAGTATGTTCTTTACACACTAAAGTGCCCATATCTACCAAACACCAGTAGAATGTTTTACCTGGAGGTATTTCAACTCCTGTAATCCTGAAGGGATTTTTTTTAGTTTATTGTGTTCCAAGTGGATCTCTCTCACACGTGGTATATTAGCAAAAGTTCCATTTTCAATATCTGTGATTTTGTTGTTTCCAAGACCCAGCCTATAGAGGATAGAGAATATATTATGGTTAGATTTGATAAGTTTGTTGAAACCCCACAACCCTATGTAGGATGTGAACCTATTAGCATAGACAGTGCTAACAGTGGTCCTTTACACTCTCTTAAGTAGATCCCTGTACCGTCTCATACTAATGTCACCATGCTTCTGTGAAGACTGAGAACTTTTACCTTTGCAGTTCCTTGTATCGTTTAAAATCTTCAAGCTCCACAGTTGAAATTTTATTAAAATCTAAATGAAGCTCCAGTAAAGTTGGTGGTAGTCCTAAAAAGAAAAGTACGTTAGACAAAGCAAAACCATGCTTCGGTGACTTTTTCCCAGATTGTGGAATTAGGCAGGTATTTCAAATGCTTTCTTTTTAAAAGTCCTTTCATTATAGAAATTTTCAACCATATTCAAAAATAGAAAGTATCCCATGAACCACCATACTGCTGTCCTGCTTCAGTAACTGGCCTCATGGTTCCACTTCATCTCCCTCCCTCACTTACTTGCTTATACAGTCACTTTCTTGGCAGGAGTTTAGCTGAAATCTACTGTGTGATGAAATTTTACCTGTGGATACTTCACTAGATGTCTGAGGTCATTATCAATATTCTGCAAAATTGACAGCAATCCTTTATCATCTAATATTCTTTTCCTCAGTTCTCCGTCTTCCATTGTTTTAAAGTGTCTTCTTTCTTTGGATGTGATGGTGCACACCTATGTCCTCAGTACTTGAGAGCTGAGGTGCGAAGATTGTAAATTCAGGGGCTGCCTGGATATCACATGAGACCCTGTCTCAGAAGCGTACAACCCAAGGACTGAGACTGTGGCTAAGTGGCAGGCCCAAGTTTGAGTCCAAAATTTGAGTATTAACAAGTAATTAACAGTTAATATACAGCTGGGTAGTGGTGGTGCACACCTTTGATCCCAGCACTCAGGAGGCAGAGGCACTGGTTCTCTGAGGCCAGCAAGGGCTACACAGAGAATCCCTGTCTCAAACAAACAAACAAAAGTTGAAAAAACTGGAGAGATGACTTAGTTGTTAAGAGCACGACTGCTCTTCCAGAGGACCCAGGTTGAATTCCCAACACCCACATGGCAGCTCACAGTTGTCTGCGACTCCAGATCCAGACATTCCGACACCTCACAGACATGGGTACTGGTAAAATTCTAAATGCACATAAAGAAAAAAATTCAAAAAACAATATACAATTCTACACACATACACACACAAACACACACCAAAGCTTTGAATAACATACTCCTTACATGTCCTTCCCTTTCTATTGATTTTTTTTTTTTTGAGTGACTGATTTGATGAGCTGTGCATCTGTTAGACCCTGCTGGCAGCTTCCTCATTGTGATACTGTTTATCAGGACCCTGCCTTCCTATTTCTGTGACTTGGCCCTCAGATCCAGATGGGTGGGTCATCCTTCACTTGGCATTTTTGACTTGTTGTCTTGATCTGTTCTTTACTAAGAGTTGGAAATGTAGCTGAGATAGTGTCCATCTAGGATTCCCGATATGGCTACAAATCCTGGTTGCAAGCCAGACACCTACCTTAGTTTCCAGAATAGCTAGCAGTATATGTGTACTGTTGTTCTTGGCTTTGGTAACGCGATTGTATTTTCTTTCTTCATGGATTTACTAGCTGGAATTTCCTCTGTAATTTTCTGTGATTATTTACTTCGTAACATTGTTTTTATAGAAACAGCAGCAGACAAGCTTGATTCTTTGAGGCAGATTCCTATGATGCCCAGGGTTAGGTGTTAAACCACGTGTTTCTTAACAATATCAGTATGCTAAATGCTACCCTTTCCAGACGCCTGGCCCACTGCAGCACTAGCTGTTTCAGTCGGTAAGAGTTACTTCATATGAGAAATTCAGCTGTGCCCTGGCACATGACGGGCAGCCCAGGAACCTTTGTTGTTCTTTTCACACGGTAACCAGATCCTCACCCTCAGCATTTGTAGCTGGCATGAAAGAACCTGACCAGGGCACTCAAGCAGACCTCACTGTGGTCGCCATTCTTAACGTATCATTTGTCAACCTGAGATTCTAGTTATCCTGCTGGAAAAGCTTCCTGTTCTCAACTTTTGCTGAAACATTTCCTTGCCACATTAATGGTAGAAACAGTCGAATGAAATTGAAATACATTGTTATCAGTAGACTTTATGGCTAAATTAATTTTGATACCTAGATTTAATTTGAATTTAAAAGTAAACAAACTTGGGAGCAGGAAAATGATTTTTCTAAATTAACAGGATTCTAATTTCTTGAATTCTGTTTGAGTTTAATTCTATTTCTACAATGACTATATGATATTTTCAGTTTTAAAACAAAGGGTCTGTCACTGAAGACTTAATATTCTCTTGGGACAGACAGTTTATTACATGGAATTACTAGATAGTGTCCTGTGTCCGCCTATTCTGGGGTGGACTGTAGGAAGTTGGAGAAGAGCAAACTCAGTGGGGAGCTTAATGAACCTAAGGGAATCATTGTCCTTAGGGCATGAGGAGGGAGAGTGACCAGAGAGCAGAATGGGCCGTGGCCTCTAAGATGGGCATAAGCAGTGGTGTATGCAGAGATGGGAATCTAGCAAAAGCCCGTCTTTTGCTAACAAATAGTAATGTGCTTTTGGATAGGAACATCTATTCCCACACAGACTGCTCCCCACCCACATGGGACTATTTCCCACACACACAGGGAAGAAGACACTTTCCACTTTCTTCCTGGTAAGACCTCCTGGGATGTCCGACATTTCACCCTGCTGTAAGTTATATTACTAATAGAATTTTGACATGCAGACTATCACATCTTAGTGAATAACTTTTTAAAGAGTTTTTGAATGTCAGAGGGCTAGTGACAGAATAGGAGGTTGAAATGTTTGGTTCTGGTTTCTTTGTAAAGACATAATTCCTTAAGCTCTGAAAGAATCCTGAAAATTACATTAAAATATGCTTTGATTTCTAAGGGAAATTGTAATTTGAGTATATTTAGGACAGGAAGAATGGTCACACATACTCATATCACCCATCCAGACAGGCTAGGCTGCTTCTTCCTACTCATTAAACCCTCCTCTGCCCCACTCCTCACCTTCACTCCTTCCTTGCTCTGGCTTCTCTGTGCTCTATACCAGCTTACATGCAAGGAACTGTGTACGTTTGACCTACTGGGTAGAATTTGGTTTTGGGTGTCACTGCTGTAAAAATTACAAAATTTGGGTTTCTAGTTGTTAAACAACCACTTCAACTCTAAAGGTGATTAATACATATATATACATTTATATGTATTTTTTATGAATTAAACTAGTTCTTTCCTGTGGTGAAAATTATCTTCCCACTTTTATTTTATATATTTTTAAAAAAATGAAGAGATAATTTAATTTTTAAATTTAATTTTATATCTATAGGTTTTGCCTGCAAGTATTTCTATACACCATGTACAAGCCTGATATCTGGGGAAGCCAGAATGGGGTTGTTAGCAGCCTGTGGGCAACTAGGAATTAAACCTGGGTCCTCTGAAAGAGCAGCCATTGCTGAGCCATCTCTCTAGCCCCACATAAATTCATTTGTATTTAAAATATTGTATTCACTGTCTTATACTCTTTGTTTTGTTCATTTTGATCAAAGTAATAGAAAGGGACAAGTTGCTATTTTTACTGGTAGATATTGAAATTGAAAAATGTTATTGATGTGGGCTATTTCTGATTCAGATAGTCATCAACACAGAAAACATTGGGTAGCAAGTTCGGAAGTAAGATATCTAGCACAGTAAAGGAACATTTTTCCTTGGAGTCCTGTGAATTAGGACTGAAGGGTCAGGGCTCCTTTTACTAAGGTTGTTGATACAGACCATGTACCACACACTGTCTTCAAGCCTTTCACTAATATTAGCACATTAATCTTCACCACATTCCTGGGAAGATGTCTCAGAGTCCTTTTGTGACATAGTTTTCTTGCCAAAGCCAGTGCTGCCCCCATCTGGCCTAATAGTCTCTGTCCCCCTCAACTGTAGCAGCACAGCTAATGATAAAGGTCTCGCCCCATTCTACCTGCTCTGCTCTTTAAGACTTCTCCTCCTCTATAGAGGTTTATAGAATAAAGAAAAAAGAATAAATGTCAGAGGAAAAGAAGGAAAATAAAAAGCTTGTTGCTTTTTATTTAGTGTTTATTCTTACTGAGAAAAAAAGATTGTTTTAATGTCAAAAAATCATTATGCATGCCTCTCTGTTTGTATATGGAAAAGTACTAACTTTCATACTGGTCAGATACACTGGCACTGGAACTTCTGATTGTAGCATAGTTCTGACAGTATATACTATAACATTTCAAATATTAAAAGTTAATGTCATAATACATAACAATACAATGTTTACTTATTGACAGATTGTGCTTTTGTTTGTTTTTCAAGACAGGGAAAATGGTGTTTTTTTAAACATCCTACTTTGAGTAAAATAAATACAAACCTTTCGGGATGGAGGTTAGTTTTGCTTCAGCAATCCTGATATGGAAGACTGTCACCCCTTCAAATGCCCCTGGTTCTATCCCATTGTTATCAAGAGGGTTTGCACTCATTTCTGTGGAAGAAATGACAGGATTTAGGGCAAATCAGTTATCATGGAGAGTCACCACACAGAAGGACACATCTGAAGAATATTGGAGATGTACGCTCTTCATTATTCATACTCACTTCCTCTCAGCAGACCTACTTGTGTGCACTCTTCTTTCTGGCTACCTCACAAAAGCACTGCTTTGAATTTTGTAAACTGGAATATATATCAAGTTTTAGTTTTGTTTCTTTCTTTTGAACCGCTAAATTGATGGCATTACTTTCCAGTGTAGCATAGGCATGATGGTTTGTTCCATTTATGGTAATAATGCAGCAGGGAAAAAACACTTTTTACCTAATTCAGGGTATTTGTGGTTTTCGCCTTGTTACCTCTTAAACAGTTTGTGTGAATGTGCACACATTCATGGAGGCCAGAGGTTACTCTTGGATGTCATTCCTAAGATACTATCCAGTGTTTTTCATGGTGTTTCAAGTTGACATTTAGTAATTACACATAACTACCTTAGATTGGTTTGTTTGTTGAGATAGGGTTTTTTGTTTTTTGGTGTTTGTTTGTTTGTTTTTGCTAAGAAGGTTAGGATAGCTGGCCACTGAACCATAGGTAGCTGCCCATCTCTGCTTCTCCAATGCTAGGATTATAAGTTTACACTACCATGCCCAACATTTTAATGTGGATTCTGGACATCTCAGGTTCTTATATTTGTACAATTTACTGACTCCTTAGCCCTACCTCTTAATTTTTAAAATATATGTCAATTAATACAAATCTAACTTAGAAGAAATATCAGTAAAAAGTTGTTTCGTAAGTGCCAGGCACTTGGTTGATTTAAGTGAGTATATGGACATAAACTGCGCTTAGGTATTTGAATGACTGTTGTAGAGAGATGGCAGAGTTGTATGACAGACATCACAAATAAAATAGTGAGATTCACTCTCCTCCAGCCGAGCAAGATGCCCAAAGGAAAGAAGGCCAAGGGGGAGAAGGTGGCGCCAGCCCCTGCTGTTGTCAAGAAACAAGAGGCTAAAAAGGTGGTCAATCCTTTGAGAAAAGGCCTAAGAACTTTGACACTGGGCAGAACATCTAGCCCAAAAGAGATCTCACACGCTTCGTCAAATGGTCCCGCTACATCAGGCTGCAGCAGCAAAGAGCCATCCTCTATAATCGGCTCAAAGTACCTCTGGCCATCAACCAGTTCACCCAGGCCCTGGACAGGCAAACAGCGACTCAGCTGCTTAAGCTTGCCCACAAGTACAGGCCAGAGACAAAGCAGGAGAAGAAGCAAAGGTTGCTGGCCCGTGCTGAGAAGAAAGCTGCTGGCAAAGGGGACGCCCCAACTGAGAGACCACCTGTCCTCCGAGCAGGGGTCAATACAGTCACCACCTTGGTGGAGAACAAGAAGGCTCAGCTGGTGGTGATTGCCCATGCTGTAGACCCCATTGAGCTGGTAGTTTTCCTGCCTGCCCTGTGTTGAAAGATGGGGGTGCCCTACTGCATCATCAAGGGAAAGGCCAGGCTGGGGCGCCTGGTCCACAGGAAGATGTGCATCACTGTTGCCTTCACACAGATTAACTCGGAAGACACGGGTGCTCTGGCTAAGCTGGTGGAAGCTATTAGGACCAATTATAATGACAGATATGACGAGATCCGCCACCACTGGGGAGACAGTGTCCTGGGTCTTAAGTCTGTGGCTCACATTGCGAAGCTGGAAAAGGTAAAGGCTAAAGAACTCGCCACTAAAACTGAGTTAAATGCACACTAAGTTTTCTGTACATAAATATAATTACAAAATTATCTTTCAAAAAAAAGTGAGATTCAAATTGTACAATAAAATGTTTTTCATACTAATTTTAAAACAGCCAAAATTAGGTTTGTATTCCAAATTGTAAAATAATTGTGTATATCATGTTTGAGTAGTTTATACAATACATTAAAATATAACCTTTAAATTTAATAGCATAAGTTTTATTAATTAGGGTTTAGTTCCTAAAAATAGGGCAAAGTATGTCAGGAGATCGTTGAAAAAGAGAGAACATCAGGAAACCTTTATATTCTATAATTTTCCAAACTTTAATTTGTTTATTAATAGATTAATAGGTTCAAATAATATTTTTTAAATTACCTAGAACATTAATAACCTAAATTTGGCCATTAATTACAGTTTCAAGATATCCCATTCATTGGAAAAACTTACCCAAAACATGTAAAGCGTTCATTCCCTTGAATGTGTCCTTTTGTATTTTCTTAACTTTATTATCATGAATTCTGAGTTCTGCTAATGATTTGGGAAGGTTAAGTGGAATTTCACTTAGTTGATTGTGGGATAAATATAGCCTTCGCAACTTCTTTGTTGTTAGAAAGGTTTTTGGGTGAATCTTTGTTAGCTTGTTGTTGTTCAGAATCAGAGCCTAGGTAAAGCATAAAAAGATACACGTTAAGGCAGATGTTCTCAACCTGGGTCATAACCCCCTCCACATGGGTTGCTTAAGACCATCAAAAAACACAGATTATTACATTATGATTCGTGACAGTAGCAAAATTATGTTGCTGGATACCACAACAGGAGGAATTGTATTAAAAAGTCACAGCACTAAGAAGGTTGAGAACTACTGGTTTAAGGGAGTGGATTGATTACTGGTATTTTATAAGAATTAGTCATGGAAGTTGATATAATTTCTACAATTTTATATTAGCTAGCTAACAATACCAAATAAAATTTCAAAATTACAGCTTTAAAAATAGTTGTTATTGAGTTAGAACAGTACAATATTTTAATGGTTGGTACTAGTTAGATACAGCCTTACCTTTTTAACCTTTGAATTGGTTGTTAATACATTCACAGTAACCATTGATATTGCAAAACAATTTACTTCTGTTTTATCCCTCTGCTATGTTGAGCAGAAAGGATTTTCTGTTTCCTAAGGATGGTGGCAGGCACCTAGCATCTTCAGAACATTTTTGTTCCTCTAATAATCTGGTTCTGTCAAGTAGCAGCTCGAGATTTGTTTCTTTTGTAAGTTTTATCTACACTGTTCTTCCTTTTGTTTCTAGTTACACTCAATGGGTCTTGCTGAGATCGCTCTGTTGTTTCTCCTTAGCAAACACTCTGCATACAAATTCCTTCAAGAGCATGTTCACTCATTTTACGCTCTGGATTTTGCTTCTCTCTTTAATCACCTTCCTTCCTGACAAACCATGACTGTGAAAGTCTTCATCTAAGAAAGATTAATCCTAGGAGAAGAGGGGAAGCTCAAATCTTGTTTGTTTTTCTGGCTCAGACATGTAGTTGTTGGAATTTCTGGTTCAGAAATGTAGTTGTTGGATTTTTGAAATTACATGAAAGGAGTGATGAGTAATAGAACTAGGGTAAGAGTTTCTCTCCAGCTCTTGTTCAGCTCTGTCACATGCCGGATGACATAATGCCTGGCATGATGGCAGAGCAGCCCCAGGTCAGCTACTCTCAGTGTCGGCTTGTACACAGGGACTGGCTGCTCTGCGGCCCAGGGTCATGACCAACTAACAGTGCAGAAGAAAATGTAGTGGTCAGTCACTGTGACACAACAGAGAGAAGTAAGTGGGGAGGCCTGAGGGTGTTCAGGGAACCCAGTCACTCTGTGTATTGTCTTTCATATGAGAGTCCCAGCACCAAGGACGCAGCATGAACAGAACAGAGATTCACAAAACATTTTGATTCTCTTTTAAGACAGGTAATATAAGATAATATTAAAATCAAGCATTTCTGTGGTATACCACTACTTCAACAATAAACACTTGCTTGTGAAAGTGCTTTAGCCTGTGGCCATGGCACAATCTTCCCGTTACACCTACTTGGAACAGCTAGAAAGGATAGTCACTTAAGCCCAGGAATTTGAGGCCAACCTGGGTAACATAGTGAGACCTGTCTTGTAAAAACTACAAAGGAAAATGGTTTACCTTAACACAGTTGCTGTCTGCTCACACTAGCCTGCCAGTGATACTGATCAAGAGTTGACGAAATCCCTGTCTTTAAATAGCAAATTACGTGTATTCACTCATTTAATCTTATAACCCATTCTACGAAATCCGTGCCATTATTAAACCCTTCTTACTGCAAAAGAAGGTGAGGCCGCTTCCTCCGATGTTATATAGTCGATAGTGCCAAGAGCTGTGCCCAGGTTCACTCAACACCAGATTGAGTGAACCTTAACACAATGCAGTATATAAAATTGACTTTTAAAATGTTACAGAAGCATAAGAATTTCTCAGCATCTTTTAGTACTTCATTTCCCAATGAAAAACAAGAGTACATGTTGACTGACTTCCTGAACTACTCCTAAAATATAATAAATTAATGCTATACTGATTTGAAACTTTTATAGTTTGGGTACCAAATAACAGTTGTTCCTATGATTGCTTAATGTAGTTTCAAAGGTAGTAGAAACATTCATTTGTATTTCCACGTTCTCTTTTTAAATTACGTAAGTATATATGAATGTCTTTTCAGATATCCGATGGTAGAATAATGACCTCCCTTTTCTCCATGTTTCTGTAATACCATGTTAGTGGGATAGGTAGGTGGCTCTGTGGTAGAGTCCATTGTGTTATTGTTGACTATCTTAATCTGTTCTCTATAGATGTTCCATATACGGAGACTACATTTTACTTGGTGATTCTACGCTTTCTTCTTAAATTAAAGGCAAAGAGCAGTCAGAGGCCAACTACCAAGCAGTACAGCACTTGAACACAAGCTCTTTGAGAGGTTAACCTAATCTCTAGGCACTGGGTGCAGCACCTTGCCAGGCATCCCTTTGTGTTCCTCTAACATGGTGAGTAGATATGTCTTTGACCTGGATGACAGGGAGCAAAGTGGCCTCAGGTCTCCCAGATACCGAATCTATAATTGGCTCCTGTTTTAAATAAAAAGGTCTGTATGCAAGACCTTGTATGCTTATGAGTTCTCTTCTCCTCTTAGAATTTTACTTTCCCTAAGAATAGCAGGTAGCATGTTGATTTTTCTCCAGCACAGCCTGGAAGGATAGGGGAATGGCCTGGACAAGGTTGTTCTGGCCACCATACCATACAGTGTAGAGCCAGAGCTGTTCCTCTGGCTCACCCTCGCCTCAGCTCAGCAAGACAAGGGCAGTGCTGACAGGAGCAGTGACGCCTCCACAGCCGTGTCAGGGAAAAATTAGACTCTTCATCCTAACTGAATTTCAGATTAAGTCAGAAAGTCAATAGACTCATGAGGCTCAAAATCCTCGGCGATGTTAGGAAGTTAAAATATCAATTATGTTTATTGACATAGGAAGGGGAAATTATTTTCCTTTTACAAAGATCAGGGAAAGATGACTTACGTGAATATATTAGTCACCTAAATATATTCTGTGCTTTAGAGAACTGTTGCTTCAGGTAACGATTTCTTACATACCTTGTTGATTATTGGTGTAGACAATTATTTTTGTTTGTTTGGAAACAGGGTTTTATTGTGTAGCTCTGGCAGGCCTGAGATCCAGCTTTTGCGGCCTCCTAAATGCTGAGATCAAAGGCCACCAAGTGCTCACAATAATTCTTTTCTTACTCATTTTAGCAGTTAGTGGGCATAATCATCTGATTATGAACTCATTTAAACTTTGATCCCAGTAACCTTTAATCTGGCTATTATTCTATAAACATTAATTTAATTAAACACATAGTGTTTACTTGGCTGAATATAAGAATTTTGCAGTAGGATACCCATAGAAAAGTAAGATGCTTTACACTGATGCAATGTAAGAAATCGCTTCAGCAGTGATACAGATTTTCAAGTAAGTATTTGAACATATGAGCATATATTCTTACGTAAAGTGAAGTGAGTCCTTTAAAATCATTTTCTTTAATTTCCTTAATTTTATTATTTTGAAGGTCAACCATTCGAGTATCAAATGGAATGTTGCTTGGAACTGATGTCAAACCTAAGAAACAAACAAACATGTTAAAGATGCTAGATGTTTATGCTAAAAATGAGATTAATAATCTTGTAGAGATGTACACTTTCATGATGATAAGTAGTGTCAGACTTAGCAGTTGTAAAAAAAGACATTTTCTTTTGAAAAGTCTCAAGATCTTTTTAAGTAATTTTTTTTATTTTTACAAGGTATCTATCTGTCTTGAACTTGGCTGGCTCCAAAGTGAAATAAATGATGGTAGGTTATGTCTGGCTTTGTGTAGAGATTACAAGCAATAGCTTATACAATGCTCTTTGGGCTGAAAATAATAGCTTTTTGCAGATTTGCTGGTTAGCAAGAAACTGGACCATAAGGGTCTTGACTATTTTTTTCAGGGGGTGGGAGGGGTTGAACCAAAAGGAAATTGGATGGGTTTGTATGCACCTTTAATCCTAGCACTCCAGAGGCTGAGGTAGGCAGATCTCTGAGTTGTTGGCCAGCCTGGCCTACCTGGTGGGACCCTATCTATTAAATAAATGAATGAATAAATAGACTAAAGAGTAGGAATTATGATTAGAAAAATAGATGTGCTAGATTATTTTCATGTCTACTCACAAAATCTTGCTACTCTGTTACTGTAAATAGTCAATTCCTCTAACTGGCTGTCAATCTTATTTATAGATCCTTCACATATCTTGAGTAGTATGCAGATGTGAGATATTTCATTCCTCACTTGCAATGTTAACTCAAGAGCAGAGTGATTTAATTCACATCACTTTTCTACCCTTGTGCCTTTAGTCTCCATTCTTCTTTGCAGTGGCAACAGCTGCCTTTGTTATCTCAGAATAAAGTAAAGGTGCACGGTTCTTTTACATTTTTGAGGATTTTAGTACAATTACCTAGTTTCCCTCTTCTATTTCCTCCCTTCAAACTTGGCTTCCCATGATCTCCTCCTTGTTCTCTTTTGGTGTCAAATTGATAAGTGTATCTGACTTGAAACTAAGTAGTCTTGATTGTTAACATGACTAGATTATGAAGTATACCTCTGGGTAAATCTAAGGGCAATTTTAGATAGAATTAACCAAAGTTGAAGACCCAGCCTGAATGTGAGTGACACCCTCCCTCCCAGGACTGGTGATGAAATTGAAGAGAAAAACAGGCAGAAAGATAGCTAATACTGGCATTCACTCTGTCTGTCTCCTTACTTTGCTTCCTCCTCGCTTATTCCTTGCTCCCCCACACCTTTCTCCCTGTTTCCTCTGTCTTGTCTTTCCCCTCTTAGTTGCCAATACGTGAGCAGCAATGAACCGCCACCCAAAATTAATGGCTCCTTCCATAAGTTATTTTGTTGCAGCAAAAAAAACAACAGAATGAAGTTACTCAGCAAGAATGATAAATTTTAAATAGACTTTAGTTCAACCACTTCTTTTCTAGGAAGTTCTAAACCTAAACTATTCATAACAAATAGAACATCGCATTTAAAATGTCTAAAGATTTCAGGAAGTCTACATGACTCTGTATCATTGCTCTGGACAGGAACTGTATTTTGTTACGGTAGAATTTTACCACCAAGTGCAGGATCAACCTTTTGACATTTTGAGTTGAATTGTGGTAAAGGAAATTAAATTTTTAACGCTTAGATTTGAGAAGAGAAAGACTATGTAAGGACTTTTTCCCTTTTTATTCTGAATTTTAAATAAGTATAGGTCTGCTGTAGTCTACACCTAAACATTTCTCTGCCCATTTTGCAGTTCTAGAATCAAAACCAGGGCAGTGAGCAGCAATCTGTCACCACGTCATTCTCCTTATGTTTTCCATGGGCCTCTCTGGTTTTGCCTAAGTCATCCTATGACTTAATCCTCTGCCTTGGCTTCCTAAGTAGTGTGAACTAAAAGCCTGTTCTGCCACATTCACCTTCCACCTACGAGTGTAAAGAAACCATTCTACAGTGCCTGAAGAGAGTTTTGAAAGCTCCCCTCATTTTTATGCCCTTTAGAATAGTAGTATTCTTCAAAACAAAGGTGACTCCTGTCCTTACCTAGATCAGAACAGTGGACGACTCGGGAGTAACATTGGCACCCAAATGGGCATGTTGGAAACAAATCGAAAGGAAAAAAGGGGTTCACTGGCTCTTTGGTTGGAAAGAGAGAATTGTCATCATCATCGTTGTCATCATCATCTGTGTCTTCCATATCCTTCAACATCATAGTCTTCAGTGCTGTGTGTGAAGGGCTAAAGAAAGGTTTGGCAGAGCACACAGCCAAAAGCAGTAGCATCATGTACTCCTTCATGCTGTCCTGTGTACAAGTCCAACCTGGCATTCAGTAGACATTGAGTATTAAATTAGAGTTTCAAGAGATACAACCTTTGTTATATACATTTCTAATGTTGGAAAAATTACGACAAAATGACATTCTTACCCATTGCTATGCAGTGTAAGATTAAATACATAAAACGTTTTAGAAAGCAGTTTAGCATATACTTTGGGAGGGAGCTTCAATAATTCTATTAATTTAAATGGGTCTGGGTCTGCACATCATGGTACATGTTCATAATAGCAACACTTGAGAGATTGGAACAGACTTTTACTGGGAAGTGCAGGCTTGGCCTCATGATACCTTAAGATAAATTTCAGCGAAGGAAGTTAAAATGAAGTACTTAGTTTTGAGAAGAGACTCTCTGAATAAGATCCCTTTTTTATTTTTATTGTGAATTTTTAGAATAGCCGCATCTCAAGAAATAATTCTAAAATGTGTAACAAAAAATTAAGTTTGTCGAGTGAAATATATTTTAAGCAACAAAATGTTTTCAAAGACACTTTAAAATATAGATTATTTTCTGTGAAATAAAGAAGCAAATATTTTAAAATCTATACTTAGCCTAAAAAATAGCTCATACAAATAAATCTGATCAATTATAAACTACAGTGGTAGAACTATGAATTAAGTAATTTTTTACGATACAGTTTCACATGTTCCAAGCTGTCCTGGATCTCCCTACATAGCCAAGGATGATCCTGAGTGCCTGGTTCTGCTTGCACCTCCCGGGTTTAGGATTCAGGATACCTGGTTTATGTGGTGCTAGGGATCAGACTTAGGACTCAGTAAGCGTGTACTTTACCCACTGTATATCCCCAGTCTTGATGAGTTTTATATTCTGTTTTTATTTAATTTTATAAGCAATAAATATTTCTTTTATAATTAGAAAATAAAATTTAGGGGTTGGGGATTTGGCTCAGTGGTAGAGTGCTTACCTTCCTGTTCTGGTCCCCAGCCCAGAAAAAAAAAAAAAAAAAAAAAAAAAAAAAAAAGAAAAAGAAAAAAAAAATAAAATTTAAAATTGTTATAACTAACACTGTTTTAATACCTTCCACTGCTAATATCTCTGTCACTACCCAAGAATATCCTCAGTGGCCCTTAGACATGTGGACATTTTCCTTAACTGAGTTCTTTGTTATCCTGGTCAACCTCTTTCTCGTTGTTGATAACTTTTTCCACACTGTCATTGGTATCTTTTCTTTCTAATCTGATCTGTTATCTAATACCTCATCTTGACCATCTGTGGCCAGACTATTTTTTGTTGTTCATTATTTCCTGAGTTTCATGTGGTTGAATAGTTGTCTCTGGTAGATGCTATGTTGTTTTTAGTGGTGTGTGTGTGTGTGTGTGTGTGTGTGTGTGTGTGTGTGTGTGTGTGTGTGTGTGAGAGAGAGAGAGAGAGAGAGAGAGAGAGAGAGAGAGAGAGAGAGAGAGAGAGAGAGAGTGTGTCTCTGTGTTAAAGCTTATACAAACTGGAATGTATCAAGGAGAACCTTCAGAGCATGAGTTCACCATCTGATGTCTGATATTCCCACAGATATATTTACATATCATCATTTGGAGTTATTCTTATTGTTATTTTATGGTTTGAAACAGGGTCTCCCTGAAAGCCCAGGTTAGCCTCATGCTTCTTGTCAGTTGATCTTCCTGCCTCAGTCTCAAATATTGAGATCATAGACATCTACCACAACCTATGAAATATATACATTCTTAGACATTTTCAAAAATATAGTAAAGTCATCAAAAATAGATATGTCAGTGATGTCCATTAGTAAAACCAAGCCTCAACATTAATATATATATATATGCACACTGTCAAGATTAGAGGGCTTTACAGAAAGTCTCTGAGCTTCAGTCATTTTACAGTCTGCTGGGTCTACATTGTGTGTCAGTCATGACTCAGTAAGAGAATTCTAGTTAGTCATGTCTGGCCCAGTTCCAGAATACCTGTTCCTTGAGTCAACTGTTTACTGGGTCCCAGAACCCAGAAGTTAACTTTAACATTTACATGGGTTTGTCTTTTCCTGAATTTAAAGACCAGGAATACAGCTGGGCTGATGATGTAGTCAGGAAAGTCTTTGTTGTTCAGGCATGAAGACCTGCATGCACACATGCATAAGTATGCAAAGTGACTGACTGACAAGATTTATGGAATCCACTGTGGGGGCATTGTGCTGGTAATAAGGGCCCAGTGGCGTCTATTAGACAAGGTCACCTGTTTCTGTAACTGTCAGCCTGTTTGCTACTGTGGGATCTCCCTTCTTGGATACCTAGAAGCCGTTACATAGGGTTGTAGTGGCTGTCGTTTTCAGAGTCATTTTGTTCTTACCCCTGCTTCTCATCTACTTCCCTACCTGGCACCTATTATGGTATTTGGTTTGGATTTCTGAGACGTGGTTTCACTGAGTAGCTTTGACTGGCCTAAAACTTGAAATATAGACCAGGCTATCCTTGAATTCATGGACATTCCTCCTGCCTCTGAAACTAGAATTCTGTGTTTACAGCTAAGAGTCACCACAACTGATCTTTTTACCTCACACCTTTTTGTTTTCCTGGTTTATTACTTACTTACTGTTAATATCAACTTAGCCTTAGTCTTCAAAATGTTTTCTCTAGAAATTCAGCTTTAGGCCCTTAGCTGACTCTTAAGTTGTCACTGATTCTCACTTTTTCTGTTTGTTTGTTTGTTTGTTTGTTTTGAGACATGGTCTCATATACCCTCAGAATGACCTTGGATTCTCTATGTAACTGAGGATGACCTTGAAGAGCTAGTGTGCCTGTCCCCACCTCCCAAGTGCTAAGATGAACCTCTGTGCTGTGCGGGGTCTTCATGAGTACTAAGCAAGCCTTTTGCCAGCAGACGCTCATCGCAGCTCCTTGAGTTTCCCTTCTGCACTCTACACTGCAGCTCTGTCTTTCAGCTGGAAGCTTACACTTAGTCTCATTTGAAGTCCTGCCTGCCTTTGGCTGAGCCTAGTTTGAAGTTGCCTTAGTTATTCAGTGAGCATTTCTTTTGTTTTTGTTTGTTTTGTTGTTGGAGGCTTGTTTTGTTTGTGTGGTTGTATTTGTTTGTTTTGGTGGAGTTCTTTTTTTAAATATTTATTTATTTATTATATATGAGTACACTGTCGCTGTCTTCAGACACACCAGAAGAGGGCATCAGATCTCATTACAGATGGTTGTGAGCCACCATGTGGTTGCTGGGATTTGAACTCAGGACCTCTGGAAGAGCAGTCAGTGCTCTTAACCGCTGAGCCATCTTTCCAGCCCTTGGTGGAGTTCTTTATGTCTGTTGTTTTTTGAGTATTATGTAGTCCTGGCTGCCCTGGAATTTGCTATATAGACCAAGGTGACTTTGAACTCAGAGATAGTCCTGCATCTGCCTCCTAGATGCTAGGATTAAAGATGTATGTCACTCCATCCAGTCAGTGGGTTGTTGTTTGGGTGGTGTTGTATTATGTTGTTGTTGGCCAGGTGTAAGCCCATCCCACCTCCACCATGTCTGTCTGTTCGTCCTGTGCCCCTGAATCCCAAAGATTCTCTGTTTAACAGAGCCCTGGATGTCCTGGACTCACTTATGTAGACCAGGCTTGCTTCAAACTCTCAGTTCACCTGCCTCTGCCTCCCAAGTGTTAGGATTAAAGGCACACACCACAATGTTAGGCAATGTTTTAAGTTCTTAGCCCCATTTCCTAGATTATAAGAAATGAAAATTGGGGGTTATTAAGTTGGCTGATTATTTGTTTAAGTCTTTTTTAAGGTAAAAACTGAATTTCATGGGTTTTTGCTTCTAGCATAAGAACAAAAACTGTTTTAACACCAAGGTATTTGAAATATAGAACTAAGAAAACTGTGGAAAATTTTGAAGTATATATAACAAGAGAAATATGTTAGAGTTCCATAGCGAATGCCAAGAACACATCTTGATTTTCCATGTGGCCTGGCAGCAGAGTTGAGGGCTGGACTCGTTTGTGTGTGTTCCCCATGCTGGTGACAGAGAGGTTCCTTTAACCCACTTGCCTGAGCAAGCTCAAGAGTAATTCCCCCAGGCTGAATGGGGGTTCAAGCTGAGGAACAGGATGGGGAGGAGAAGTCTTATTTGGAGGAAAGAGAGTAAGAAGCAGGCAGCACAAACAGGAAGTAGAACAATGATGGGCTTGCCTCTCTTCCACATTCTACCTCAGGTTCACTAAGCATCAGCCACAGTCCCTCCCTTTCTGACTGCTTTCTTACAATGGTATTTCATGACTGCTCCTTTACCTTATTCAGAACTGTAGTGGATGGAAGTATGAACCGAGACTCCTGCCTGCTAGTTTCAGCATTAGCTGTCACAGTAAAGGAAAGAGCCTTGGTGATGAGTTGTGGCAACCAGCTCCTAAACAGCAGTTTAACGTTTTTCTGGTGAGGGGTACAGTTCTGTATATTCACAGCCCATTATCTCAGTGACGCTACCTCTTAGTGGAGGTTCCGAAGCAGCCTGGACCATGCTATGTCAATAATGCCAATGAGCGTACTCTAGAGAGCACACCACCTTTAGATCTTCGGCCACCTATGGCTTTCCTAATGAAAGTCCTTATATTGAAAATAGAGATGCCTCTTAATAGTTCTCTATGCAAGTTCTAGCCTCTGTTTCACCATTTTAAAAAATATTTATCTTTCTGTGTTCTCTGTTGCTTGTAAAGAAAACAGAGCTAGTCTTGGTACACCGAGGGATTGTCCTTTGATGTTGCTAGGTCCCTGCTATAGATTTGAGAAGTATGTGAGAAGATTCTAAATCTCTGTTGGTCAAGCTCTACAGCTGTTATTTGCAGTGCATAAAAGGGAGCACTGTACAAAATATGTAAAACAGTATTATTTCTTATTTAAAGTGGTTGTTTTAAGCTTTTAAAAACAGTTCAAAGTCAAGCTTATTGGTTTTGGCAGCATTCAGATTGGGCTATTTTTTAAAACTTTAAAAAATATTTATATCTCATTCTCAATATTTTCCTGATTTAGACCTATTTTGCCAGTGTTTGTACTCATGGAAAAGTTTTGAGTTTGTGTCTTGAGTTGTAGTCTTAATAAGAATACTCTTGGGAACGCTAGCCCAGTGTTCCTACTGTTACTAATAAATCAGAACCATTTAGAACTGAGAGACAGCTCTAAACATCATTCCCAGGAACTCTGTAGAGGAGGAAGTTTAGGCTTTGGGCTTCCAGAACTCCCTGGAGGCAGCAGAGCTGAGGCAACTTCCTCTCTCCTCTCTGCTAAAGCTTCCAACCATGTTCTGAGTAGATTTTCCTTTCACAAGGTCACCTCTCGACAGTGAAGCAACTTTCCCCTGGAAAAGTCTTAGGTGAGGTGTGAACAGCCCCTCGGACTTCATAATAATACTAGAAATGTAGCAGAGAAGTACAGAGGCTTCCTTTTTACCACTTAACTGTCTGCAACCATGAAATGGAAATCTTGTCTAAGTGAGATGCTGTTTTCTTTCAGAACCTTATTAGGTAAATAAGTCACTGTAATTTTAAATCCCGTGTTTAAAGGTCCACTTGACAACTTGACTATTTCAGTTCATAGATATGTTACAAGCTCCAGATATAAATGTGACATAGTATGTCCCATGTCTCTTACAGAGAGAATATAGACTACATGCAGGTGTGATCAAGGCACAGCCTTGTCCTCCATAATGTAAATGTCCAAGCATGCATTGGGAAACTTAGTCACCCCACTATTTGTTCATAGACACAATACTTTTTAAAACAACACTTTTAATTAATTTTAACTTGGAAATGCACATTCTAATTAAGGACGTGGCTGTTTCTCTTTCTTTAGGTATCAGTTTTTCTCTTTATCAGCTATATTCAACAACCTAACTACTGTTTTAAAAACAAAACCTTCCTGCCTCTCCACTTTTCTGAGATTTCCTGCAGTTCGTGTAAAGTGAGTCTGCTTTGTGTCAAGCCTTGGGTCAGGTATCAGGACACTCATTTTCAGTGTAGTGGTTAGTTGTAACAGAAGAGTGCATCGCATCCATTCTTTCCACTACTGCACTACAGTGCTTCCTGCCAAAACCAAACGAGAAACAGCAGCTGGGGTTCGTCCACATGAGCTGGGGCTTGTGTTCATCTGCTCCCTCGTTCTTCTCCTCTCCTTCCTCTTCTTCCTTCTCCCCCCAACCCCCAACACAATGATTCTTGGTTAGATTACAAGAAAAATAAAATAATAAAACACGCTACTTTTAGAGCAGTTGATAAGATACACAGAAACCCCTCAGGTTCTCTGTGACTCTGTGACTCAGTCCTTACAACATGTGGCCACTGTTTTCATGGCTGCCACTCCTCTGAACACATTAGCCTGAAAGAATACTGCATTCTATTTAGATTATTGGGAGGAAAGTAGTGAAAGCATTCTTTAATTTTAAAAATCTAAGATATAATAAAAAGTGTACATTGTGAAAGGACAAGGAAATCTTTGTGCTTGCCTAAGTATGAGGTTTATGAAAAGGAGTTTCTCACTTTTCATATGGAATATAAACTTGGTTAAACTATTGCTGATGGGTATTCTTTCTTGAGATTATGTTGATTTCTGTTATAATTGCCCAGTACTATTTCATTGTACAATAAGACATTTATCAAGAAAAAATAAAGGTTTTCAATGATATAAAAAAAATAACATTTGAATAATTTACCCATTTAAAGAAACAGTATCATAGATTTACATAGTTAGAAACTTTCATTTAAAATATCTAACACGTTCAAACTTCATTAACATTATTAAAGTAATATTGTTTTCCTAAAAGATTATATAAGTTGTATATCTACTTTTTTAAAATAAGTTATGTTAACATGATAAAGCATTAGTGAAAGTTTTTCACTTTGTTTTTAAAAATACATAATTGTTAAAATAATTTATTACAAGACATAAAACTAAAGTAATTTTAGTTACAAAATTCACAGGTTCTTTTTTATACTGCTTATTCTAAGGAACTACACACTTATGTTTAAATTTTACCATATAATTCACAAATGCTTATTAATAGTATTAGTGCTTTCTTAGTATTAACAATAAAATAATTGTATACTGGTACATGTAATACAGATATGAAAACATACCTTGTCAGAAGAGAGGTTTTCTTCAAAGTAGAATTTATCCACCCTGTGCTACTTAACTGCAATGTAAGTATCCTCAAGACTCTTGAGAAAAGATAAAGAAGTGTTACATTTAAAGAAAAGGGGGAAGAAAAAAAAAGAGCAAAAATCCAGCCCTCCTACCAGGCTCTGTGTGGCTGCGCCTGGGTGATACTGGAATAAACTGCTTCCACAGATTAGTCCATGTTAGTACTGAAGAGCGAGATTAAAACTTGTTACTGCTCATATGTTTTCCATCACTGTTTGTATCGTAGCCAAAACTTCTAGCTAACTCTAGACGTCTACTGGAAGATTTGGAAGTTTAAAAAAACAGAGTTTAATAATTCATGGCAACTAGCCATTGAAACTGTAGTCACTGTAGAAATACATGATTTGAGAATACTTTATGAAATCCTAACATGAATGAATATCTATAAATTAGTTTCAAAAACCACTGTTTATAGGCTAATAAAACATTTATCAATCTTAGTAAAGAACACCCATATTATGTAAGTGTTTACCCAAAGTCTACATGTACCTAAATAGCCATGACTTTGTTTTCTCATAATGAGTGAAACTATTATGTTAAGCAGATGTCTCAAGACTTTCTTGTAAGCTTTTAACCCTGCGATTGGCATCTTTGGGAACTGCAAGCCTGGGCCTGCGTCTGTTGTGGTATAGATAGCTGGGCAGGGTCAGGTGACTCCTACACCTTGCCTTTGCAAGAGTCTGAGTGGTGTTCTCACTGGCGTTCAAGAGATGCCATTCTCTGAGAAGAAAAGAATTCCCCCCATTTCCACTCCCAAGAGGTTAGCCAGCCTCAAATCCTTGAAGCACACAATCCTTTAAGAAAGCGTTTTTATTGACCCTAAGGGGAAATGCTCAGTTGGTACAGGCGGGCCTGGTAAGTCACCTGATGATTTGTGCAGATTTGTGAACAGCCCCTAGCAAAAGTCCAGTTTGTTCTGTTAAAGCATATCATCTGCTGTTCCTATTCTTCAGAGAAATGGCACAGAATCAAGCCACTTACAACCATAGAAAATTTGTGTCTCACATGTGTCAGGAAGCTTAATTGGGGGTTCATCCTTTCCTCCCTCATGTAAAAGACTCATCTTTTACCCTCAAGTCTGACGGCACAGGCAGCTCAGCACGCCTAGATACCCCACTGTTTGCATCTCAAGTGTGCTGCAGCATCTCAGCAACATCTTATTTGGAGTAGATGCTCATAGTCTGTTACTCACTTGTACTTTAGTTGTAAATGTATCTGTTAACTTGATGGGTTGGCAACAGGATGAAAGTATGAACTGTACTTTATTAATCCTTGTGCCCAGAGCAGCCGGCCTCTGCCTGAATTCTGTCAGTGTGTAGACATGAAAAGGAAGATCAGAAGTGAAATTGTTTGTCCTACACAATGACTTGTTTTGTATTTTAATATTTTATTAAAACATATTAAAAGACCATAATGGTACAGCTCAATGAATCCTAATTCTTGATCAAGAAATCTGAATCCCCTTTCCTCTTCCCCTACAAAGATAATTTCAGCATCATAGCTTATTTTTGAATTTCGTTCACATGCCGTCACATAACACATTCTTCACGTGTCTATCTTTTTTTCCCAACAATATGGTTTTGAAATCACCTGTGTCTACATTCTTCATGTGTCTGTCTTTTTTCATTCAGGGTTCTAATTTTGAAAGTCACCAGTGTCATTGTGGTTAGCAATAGATCATCTCACTATTGAAAACATTGTAGGAATGTGCCACCCATTATCAACATGTTCAACAGAATTAATTACCTTTTGAAGGATTGTTATGAATATTTTTAAATTTTATTATTTGAGAATTATATGTGTGCATTTTGATTAGGTGGGAATTACTCTGTCTTAACTTTCCCAAGGTACAACAAGGTAGAACTGAGGAGCTCCCCTTCCCCAAGTCATCACAGAAAGCTGTGTATTTCCTCCTACATTGAGAGAAAAATCACCTTTGAATTTGACCCTTAGGACTATGGAGAACCTAATTCTTCTGCTTTTCTACAATTTCGTTTCTTTTTCCCCACATTTCTGTTGTGTTTTGAAGAACTAGTTAGCATCTTTAGAAGTTGTGGTTATATTATGTTACAAATTAGATAAATTACTAAACTTAAAAGTAATACTCTTTTTATTTTGTTAACAGAAATTGTGACTGCTCTAAAAATATAAAAATGCAAATTTATTTTTTATTTTGCCCTATATACTATGAAAATAAAAATAGATTACTAATACTGTGCTCACATATGATTTCTTTCTAAGATGATGCCCATGATGTAGACATGGACAGCAAAGATCAAAGTCTATAATACAAATTAAGATAAGGGCAGGCCTGAGAAACTCTGACTGGTAAGGTAAGTACTATAAGAACTGTGGCATCATAGGCACATCGTGGGCAACAGTTGCCCACACACAGCGCTTTGTGTTTTGTTGTCTAGCACTCTCTCACCTTCTTAGTGAATCAGGAAAGGCTGTAGTACCATGGATGAAGATGAGGTGAGATGACAGGTTCAGGGACCTCCCAGTTTGGTGAAGGCTGCTAGGATGCAAACCCTAGATCTTAATAATGTCCAAGATGCTGGACATAATGGCACAGGTATCTAATCCTAGCACTCAGGAGGCAGAGGCAAGTGGATCTCTGAGTTAGAGGACAGGTAGAGCTACATAGAGAAACCCTGTCTGGAAAAACCAAAAAGAATGTCCAAGAGCACTAAATCACAGAATACATACATGTATGTATACCACAGGTATTTTTTGGTTCCCTTGAGACAGGATCTCTCTAAGTGGTTCAGATTGGCCTAGAACCTGTGGTTCTCCTTTCTCAACCTCTAAAGTGTCCAAATTATAGACTGGGCTTATATACCTTGTTTAGATGATAGCCTAGGGTTTGACATTTAGTGGATACCTACAGAACCTTTTGTGAAGGTTCAGATTGTATGTGTTGTTTACATATTTATGTTTCTTATGGGGGACTAAGCACATTGATCAGGAATTTGTAACTATAGAACATGAACTAGAAGCAGCATTGTCTGCAGCTAGATTTAGAGCAAATGAAATCCTTCAGCTAAGTCCAAATTTTTAGCATATCTTGAAAAACCAACCTGAAGTCCTGATTGTCAGAATTTGCTGACATTTATAGCAGGTAGCTCCACCCTCCTCTGCTGCCCTGACCTTTAATGAGTTCAGTGCAGTGACAATTGATGGGCAGAGCTCAGCTCACTCTTGTTCCCTTGCCTGAGGTTGCAAGTTATGAAAGAATTATTGCTGTCATTTGTCATTTAACATGAGTCTAGCTGAATTAATGAATAATAAAAAGTTTATACAGTACAATTCAGCTTAATACAGTGTATGGATGTGAAATACTATTAAATGTCTCTGCTGGTTTGAATGAGAAGTATTTTCTTTAGGCTCTGATATTAAAAATATGATTCACTTGGCACTTTTTGGAGAGGTTGTGGATCTCTTGGTAGGCAGAGCCTTGCTGGAGGAAATAGACCTCTTGGGGCAGGCTTTGAGTGTTTTTTTTGTTTTTTTTTTTTAAGCTGGCTGACTAAATTTTTATTTTCATGATCCAACCACTAAGTTGTGGCAAGTAGTTTGTCTACAAAAATCATTTGATTTTCTTGAAGAAATCAAACCGAGGGTCCTCTGGTCAGGTTGATCTCTTCCTCGGAGACTAAATAATCCACCGGTCCATTCATATCTGACTGCTCTCCGGGCGGAAACCCAGGGTCAGCGGGTGCCCGGTGCAGGTGAAGGTGAATCAAGCTCCTTGCCGCCTCCCCAGCATAGCTTTTACAGTTTAAAGCTTCATCCCATGTCATGTTTGCTCTCCGATTCTGCTTGTAGTTGAGTGTGATCTCTCGGCATCTTCTCCATTTCCATTTCCACTTCCTTCCCGGGCTGCTGCCCGGACTCCCAGCCAGGGTGGACTTCTATTCCTCTGGAACCAGAAGCCAAGGTAAATCTTCCTTCTTTAAGTTGCCTGGTTCTTGGTGTTTTATCACAACAACAACAACAACAAAAAAGAAAATGCTGCAGTCTACAAATGTGTTTTTGCTACATAAATCTCCTAGCACATTTCTTTGACAGGACCTGAGAGCAGTAAGCTCAAGGGAGAGCAGTAAGCTCAAGGGAGAGCAGTAAGCTCAAGGGAGAGCAGTAAGCTCAAGGGAGAGCAGTAAGCTCAAGGGAGAGCAGTAAGCTTCCAGTTCTGTGTTTCCAAATGCCATTTCCCACTGGAAGGAATACCATGCCTTGGTAAAAGGCCCATGAGCTACATGTAGGTCCTGAACCTCATGTACTGCAATGTAGGACCCAATGGGACAACTGCAATTTGAATATTGAATAGCTTGATAATATTGAATCAATGTTCAATTACTTTTTGGAATTAATTATGTAAAAATAAAAATTGAACCAGTTGTTGGGAAATCTTCTTACGTGATTCATACTGAAGTATTGGAGATGAATGTTAGAATATATTCAAAAGACTCAGTTTCATCCATGAGTACTAGATGATGAATAGATAGAGATTTAGACATGATGGGTGGGTGAGTGGAATGGGTGAGTGGGATGGATGGATGGATGGATGGATGGATGGATGGATGGATGGATGGATGGATGGGTGGGTGGGTGGATGGATGTTCACAGGAATGGAAACAGAGATCATCAAATGAATTTGCCAAGTACTGTTTGGTGTGTGGAAGTGGAGCGCACATAACTGCGTACTGTGCAGAGGTGCTTTTGTCGTGGTCCCTACAGGACGCTGTAACAGACTCCAGTTAGAGTGCACTTGCTCTCTGGGGGCTAGGATGCTAGTTGGGTTAGGCTCCCACAGCTCACATGCAGACTCCGTACTTCTGAATGTTAGTTCCAGTTTATACAAAACCGTGAACCTCCAGCTGATTCCAGCTTCCAGAGAGACTTGCTTAGATCCACTGATGACTTGATGTAAGTTTATTTGACCACAGAGATTGTTACTTAGAAACAAATCAGAACATTTTAATAACATGATGTATTCCTTCTCTCTTCCAAACTAATACTCATTTAGTATAATCACATGTTATTTTTAAGACAGTTCTGCTTTCCCTGGTGTAGGGTTCACATTCTTCACATTTTATGCAAAGGAAAAAATAACCTAGTATGTAAGTTTATACTCTATTCATTTATATGTCTAAAAGGAAGCAAAACTTGAGAATAAGTGTAGTCATATTATTTTTTAGTCTTTGTAATCATGAAGATATACTTAACAAGTTAAAACATTTGTTCCTTTACAAATGACAGCACATGATAGCCAGAATTCCAGCAGGGATCTCAGTTTCAGAAGTTCTTCTTCAGTAAGCAAGAGCATGTGAGTAATCTGCCAAGGACTCTGCACATAGACTCAAACATGCATTCCACAAACTATAATATGTAATAGACTGTTTTATATGAAAATGTTTTAGAGTACAGGAGATAAATATTAACTTTCAGTATTGTATTTGTGAAATTTTCATTAGGTCTTTGAAATTTTCAAACACTTGATCTTGATCATATTCGTCCCTGTCTGGTTCAGTTGGGTTAGGTTCAGTTGGTTCTAATAGTCATAGGTCCATAGATGAAATGAGAAAGGACAAACTTGCCGTGGAATGTAGAAAGGCCTGAGCTCTCTATGCAGAGTAGTAGGGGTACAGATATTATTTCTAAGGGAGGAGTCTATCTACTATGCAGGATTAATGATCAAATACTATTTCTACTTTGGTTGGCTGTTATGAGTAATATACAGGGTTTTGGTTTGGTTTTGCTTTTTGTTTTTGGATATTATAAGAATCCAAAGTGACGAGCTGGAGAGATGGCTCAGTGGTTAAGAGCACTGGCTGCTCTTCCAGAGGTCCTGAGTTCAATTCCCAGCAACCACATGGCTCACAACCATCTGTAATGGGATCTGATGCCCTCTTCTGGTGTGTCTGAAGACAGCCACACTGTACTCATATGCATAAAATAAATAAAATCTTTAAAAAAAAAGAATCCAAAGTGACTCATGCGTACAGGTCAAATTTAATTTTCTTTCTTATCAATTTTGTTTGTTTGCTCATAGCCCGGACTAATGCATAATTTACTCTGTGTGTAGCCTAGACTGGCCTACAACTTGAATAACTGCCACGCCTTACTCTTCTGAGTACAGTGATCACTGGCATATGTCACCCAAACCTGGTGAATTTTTGTGGTTGTTTTTTTTTTTTGAGGAAGTATTTACTTGTTTGTTTATTTATTGTATATCTGTCTTTAGTCTATGTGTGTGCCTGAGGCAGCCAGCAGAGGGTATCAGATTCTTTGGAGGTGGAGTTACAGTATTTTGCAAAGTGCCCAGCGAGTATGCTGGGAACTGAACGTGAGTCCTCTGGCAAAGTAGCAAGTGCTTTGAACCACTGAGGGAGGCATTTCTCCAGCCTTGGTCTGTTTGCTTGTTTGCTTGCTTGTTTTTAAGAAAACTTTAGATTTTTTTTTTATGTGCACGAGTGTTTTGCCTGCATGTATGTGTATAAGTGCACAGCATGCAGAGATCAGAAGAGTGTTGTGTTTCCTAGAACTAGAGTTACAGATGGTTATAAGCCACCATGTGGGTGCTGGGAACTAAGCCAGAATCCTTTGCAAGAGCAACAAATGGTCTTAACCTCTGAGCCGTCTGTCTGTCTGTCTGTCTGTTTCAAATCTAGGATGTACTTTAGACTGTGAATTTCAACATTTACATTTAATGTGCTCTTTTAGTCTGGAGTACAGTTCAGAGCTGTTCACTGTTCTTAGTAATGAACGCGTACATGCCATGGCACTGAGAAAAGGTGGCTTGAGCTTTGTTGTTGATTCTCTACCTGCTTCTCAAGAGAGCCATGTTTGCTGAGCTGCTGGCAGGCTAGACTCCCTATACAAGCCTTGTATATGATATGAGAGATATGATATATGATATTCCTTGTCTATGTATATGAGAGAATTTACTCTCTAGCCCAGTAAACACACTGTGCTGAGTACCGCCCTAGTGCCCTGGCCTGCACTTTTCCCCACTGCTAATTACTATCCCCCGTACAAAGGCCGGCAACCGAGCAGTTCATTTAATGCCTGCGTCCCTGTGTGCTGAAGTCTCTGATGAAGAATTTGACGCACTCTGACAAACCTGCCCTAGGTTCAGCACTGCCTTTTGACATCACATCATTTAATTGTCCATGCACTGTAAGACACAGTTGTTTCCCCAGTTTTGTGATAAGGACAGTGGAAGACAAATCTAAGTTTTAGGCCAGATCTGTCTAGTGCTGATTTCAGTTCCAAGTTATCATGTACATTTTTGTTTGTTTGCTTTTTTTTTAACCTTATGAAGCAGTTTAATTAGGTTGTTAACAATTAGAACACCAGTTTGTGAGGGTACATGCCGTTCGTCAGGGAGAACTGAGACCACATGTAGCCCTGGAGCTGGGGGACAGCTTTGATCTTTGGCAAAATCTGCGAGTCTACAGCTTTCTGATCAGCCTTTCGCTGCTCTGTAATTTCGTGTTTCTCCTTCTCTGTGTCAAGATCTCACCCTCCTGATGCCTGGGCTTGCCGTGGCTGCTTCTTGAAGTAAGCATCAGTCAGGTGTTTGGGAATTTAACCTTGCTGATATCAACTTTTTGTAGAGGCGGCAATGACAAACTTCTGGTGTGTCCTGCACAGAGGAACTCTGTTGAGGGCAAGAGGTCCAGTCACAAGTAGCAAGCCACTGCCCAGCTGCTTGAGGAAAACCACTCTCTTGCCCCTGTGGCGCCCAGTGAGGATGATCAGGACAGTCCCGGGAGTGATGCTGGAGCGCAGCCTCCTCACGTGCTGGCTGAAGGGCTTCTTGCCGTGGCTCAGCAGCTTCGAGGCACGCCTTCAGTAGGTAATACCTGGCACTTTTCAAGCTTCACCACCCGGTGCCACCGTTCTTGTCCCCACCAACTGTTTTTGTGACGGTAGCAAGGACCTTTTCTTTCTTCTTCTTCTCAACCTTTGTCTTGGCAGCAGAGTATTTCCTTTTGTACAAGGCCTTTCTGGAATACATAGCAGATCGGGAGTACCTGCCGATTCCTCTCACCAGGACCAGGAAAGAGGACTAAGACCGCATTTTTGTTTTTTAAGTACTGGAGATAAATCTCAATGTCTCACTGATCTATACCTTAGGAGCATCTAATGATTGTCTGGTATTAGATTAGAGATGACATTTCTTGTAGTGAGTTCTTTTGGTATTTTTTAAAATGTTTAGAATCAATCAGTGATCTGAACTGATATACAACCATAAACAAAGAATTAGTTCAGTCATCTCAGTCTATAAATTCTTCTCTGAGGGAAATTTTATTCTTCCCCTAAAGAAGAAGAAAGGATAGAACTGATACCATATAGGGCTTTATTTATACCACCCTTTGAGGTTTCCCTTAAACTGCAGAATTTGAGTATTTCATTAAATCGTCAGCTTGGGAACATAGTAATTCATCGTATGTTTAAATGATGGCTTTGGAAGGCCCATGATGCAGAACAACCATATTGAATGCTAAGTATTTCCAGTTGTCAAAACATGATTTAATTGTCTAGAGAATACAATCTGGGCTGGAAAACTACCTCAGCAGTTAAGTTGAATGCTGTTCAGAGGACACAAGTTAAGTTCCCAGCACCCACATCAAGCACCTCACAATAACCTGTAACTCCATTTCTGGAAGATTTTGATGTCTGCACAAATGTGCACACATGCGCACATTCGCACACATCCAAGTTAGGAAAGATTAATGAGAAAAATTATTTCTGATTGACTTTATGACTCTGTGAAATTTTTTCTACTTAATTTCTTATATTTCTTTTGTAAATGCTTAATTTTTCTTCAGATTCTTTTTTGTTTTTGTTGTTGTTGTTTGGTTAGGGTTTTTTTTTTTTTAATTCTTTATTTTCTCCTGAATTTTATAGTCCTTCTGGAAAAGCACAATATACCTCTCAACCTAGCTCTCATGCAGCCCCCATGTACAAAACATCACACCTCATTAGAAATACCAGGTAGTCAGTTAGATATAATTAATAAACCCATATCTGACCTAAGTACTGGAGGGAGCTTCCCTAAGAGTTGGGGTTTAGGTACCATTCTCCCTAGCTTTGGAAAGACAGAGACTTAAGTCATAGAGACAGATGGTGAACTCGGCTTCTTTTCTGTGCCTTGAGATGAGGGTACGCTGACTCTGAAAGCATGTGTCCTCACCCGTACATTCACCCTCCCGCCCTGTGACTTCCTGACTTCATACTCCTCCCATCTCTTGCTGTACTACAAGCCAGGTTCAGCCTATTCTCTCACAGATGGCCACTGCTCACTTCCTTATCAGTGACCTAGATTCCCCCATGATCCTTGTGTGATCTGATCCACTGATCTATTCAAACATAATATTTTAGGTCCTTCTCTGGTTTCTGATATATTTGTTTCTGTAAAACACCAGGCTCTATGTTTTCCACTAGATGGGATCTTAGTGTTTTTAAAGTAGTCATGTATAATAAGCCAAATCTCAAAATTAAAAATACAGATAGCATTCCTTACACACATGTGCAAAGTCAAGATACAACATTAGTGTTTTCTCAACCATGGTTATTCTAAGACCTTCTTAGTGCACATATGTGCTAGTGATTACAGCAAATTTATGAGACCAGACTGAACATCTGTTTCTTATCAAGAGGAATGTTTGCTGCAAGGACATTTATCACTTTCTATGAAATTGAAACTTCCATTCTGAACATGATGAAATTTCAAGACTGAACAAGTTCCATGCTGGAAATGTTCACAAAAGTATAAAAGAAGTTGAAATGAGTCTTCAAAATTCAGGGCAAAGTTCCACCTGTCATTCTGACTTTTAGCTTTATAAGAGATTCGGCACCTTCGCACAGTTAGGGAAGTGTGCAGAGCAGGCCACCGTGCATCTGTATCTGCTGCTGCATACACCATCCTTCCATGCAGGCTGCTGACCATGGCTGCATATTCCCTGAGCTCCTCAGACCCTGACAGGGGAAGCCTAGACTGGTATGCTCTTCTCATCATCCTCTTTAACTGATTGACAGCTTCTTCCTGGTCCTTGATTTTCTACTTACACTCCTGCTAGAAAGGAGACAACTGCTCACCATAATGCAACTGAAGTAGGTCACAGGAAGATTAACAGTGATGCATACCTGTGATCCTAACACTGGGGAAGCAGAAAGGACCATAGTGAGTTCCAAGGCAGCCTAAACTACAAAGTGAGACGCCATTTGAAAATAAAATGTGTGAATTTGAAGTGAATTGTTTAATAGCCTGTCACTGTTGTATTCGATAATAATTCCATTGGCTCATCTCACTGAGCCTGAGTTCCCTTTGACCTGAGCACAAGCAATCCTCACCTCTAGTTCCTGATTTTAAATACAGTATGACCAGCTGTTTCAGTCTCCTGCTCCTTTGACTTCCCTGCCCCATGATGGACTGTACCCCTAAACTCTATAACAAAATAAACCCTTTCCTCCTTGATTTAGCCTTTTTTTAATTGCATTTTTATTTACATTTTAAATGTTACCCCATTACTTGGTTTCCCCCTCCAGAAACCTGCTATCCTCCCCCTAGCCCTGCTTTTATGAGGGTGCCCCTTCACCTACCCACCCACTCCCTCCCACCTCCCTGCTCTCACATTCCCATCCAGCCTTGACAGGGCCAATGGCCTTTCCTCTCATTGATACCCGACAAGGCCCATCCTCTGCTACATATGTGGATGGAGCCATAGGTCCTTTCCTGGGTACTCTTGGGATGGCGCTCTGGTTAGTCTGGTTAGTTGATAATTGTGTTCTTCTTATGGGGTTGCAAACCCCTTCAGCTACTCCAGTCCTCTCTATAACTCCTCCACTGGGGACCCTGTTCTCAGTTCAATGGTTGGCTGCAAACATTAGCCTCTGTATCTGTAAGACTCTGGCAGAGCCTCTCAGCAGACCGCTATATCAGGTTCCATACTTTGTCTCCATATTTCCTCCCCCTTCTAAGAAGTATTTTTGTTCCCCCTTCTAAGACGGTCTGAAGCATCCATACTTTGGTCTTCCTTCTTTTTCGCTTCATGTGGTCTGTGAATTGTATCTTAACCATTCCTAGCTTTTGGGCTAATATCCGCTTATCAGTGAGTGCATACCATTTGTGTTCTTTTGTGACTGGGTTACCTCACTCAGGATGATATTTTCAAGTTCCATCCATTTGCCTAAGAATTTCATGAAGTCATTGGGTTTTTTTTTTCTTTTTTTCTTTTTTAATTTTTCTCCATCTTTATTAACTTGGGTGTTTCTTATTTAAATTTCAAATGTTATTCCTTTCCCAGTTTCGAGCCAACATCCCCTAACCCCCCTCCCCCTTCCCTTCTATATGTGTGTTCCCCTCCCCATTCTCCCACAATTACCGCTCTCCCCGCAACAATCCCATTCCCTGGGGGTTCAGTCTTGGCAGGACCAAGGGCTTCCCCTTCCACTGGTGCCTCTACTAGGCTATTCATTGCTACTTATGAATTTGGAGCCCAGGGTCAGTCCATGTATAGTCTTTGGGTAGTGGCTTAGTCCCTGGAAGCTCTGGTTGGTTGGCATTGTTGTTCATTTGGGGTCTCAAGCCCCTTCAGCTCTTTCAGTCCTTTCTCTGATTCCATCAACGGGGGGTCCCGTTCTCAGTTCAGTGGTTTGCTGCTGGCATTTGCTTATGTATTTGCTATATTCTGGCTGTGTCTCTCAGGAGAGATATACATCTGGTTCCTGTCAGCCTACACTTCTTTGCTTCATCCATCTTATCTAGTTTGGTGGCGGTATATGTATGGACCACATGTGGGGCAGGCTCCAAATGGGCGTTCCTTCAGTCTCTATTATAAACTTTGCCTCCCTATCCCCTCCTTAAGGGTATTCTTGTTCCCCTTTTAAAGAAGGAGTGAAGCATTCACATTTTGGTCATCCGTCTTGAGTTTCATGTGGTCTGTACATCTGGGGTGATTCGAGCATTTGGGCTAATAGCCACTTATCAATGAGTGTATACCATGTGTGTTTTTCTGTGATAGGGTTACCTCACTCAGGATATTTTCTAGTTCCATCCACTTGCCTATGAATTTCATGAAGTCATTGTTTTTGATAGCTGACTAGTACTCCATTGTGTAGATGTACCACATTTTCTGTATCCATTCCTCTGTTGAAGGGCATCTGGGTTCTTTCCAGCTTCTGGCTATTATAAATAAGGCTGCTATGAACATAGTGGAGCATGTGTCTTTGTTGTATGTTGGAACATCTTTTGGGTATATGCCCAAGAGAGGTATATCTGGGTCCTCAGATAGTGCAATGTCCAATTTTCTGAGGAACCTCCAGACTGATTTCCAGAGTGGTTGTACCAGTCTGCAATCCCACCAACAATGGAGGAGTGTTCCTCTTTCTCCACATCCTTGCCAGCATCTGCTGTCGCTGGAGTTTTTGATCTTAGCCATTCTGACTGGTGTGAAGTGGAATCTCAGGGTTGTTTTGATTTGCATTTCCCTTATGACTAAAGATGTTGAACATTTCTTTAGGTGCTTCTCAGCCATTCGATATTCCTCAGCTGTGAATTCTTTATTTAGTTCTGAACTCCATTTTTTAATAAGGTTATTGGTCTCCCTGCAGTCTAACTTTGTAAGTTCTTTGCATATTTTGGATATAAGCCCTCTATCAGTTGTAGGATTGGTAAAGATCTTTTCCCAGTCTGTTGGTTGCCGTTTTGTTCTAACGACAGTGTCCTTTGCCTTACAGAAGCTTTGCAGTTTTATGAGATCCCATTTGTGGATTCTTAATCTTAGAGCATAAGCCATTGGTGTTTTATACAGGAAATTTTCTCTAGCGCCCAGGTGTTCAAGATTCTTCCCCACTTTTTCTTCTATTAGTTTGAGTGTATCTGGTTTGATTCACTTGGACTTAAGCTTTGTATAGGGTGATAAGCATGGATCGATATGCATTCTTCTACATGCTGACCTCCAGTTGAACCAGCACAATTTGCTGAAAATGCTATCTTTTTTCCATTGGATGATTTTAGCTCCTTTGTCAAAAATCAAGTGACCGTAGGTATGTGGGTTCATTTCTGGGTCTTCAAGTCTCCACTGGTCTATCTGCCTGTGTCTGTACCAATACCATGCAGTTTTTATCACTATTGCTCTGTAATACTGCTTGAATTCAGGGCTAGTGATTCCCCCGGAAGTCCTTTTATTGTTGAAGATAGTTTTAGCTATCCTGGGTTTTTTGTTATTCCAGATGAATTTCCAAATTGTTCTGTCTAACTCTCTGAAGAATTGGATTGAAATTTTGATGGGGATTGCATTGAATCTGTAGATCGCTTTTGGTAAAATGGCCATTTTTACTATATTAATCCTGCCAATCCATGAGCAGAAGTCATTGTTTTTAATAGCTGAGTAATATTCTATTATGTAGTTGTACCACATTTTCTGTATCCATTGCTCTGTTGAAGGACATCTGGGTTCTTTCCAGCTTCTGGCTATTATAAATAAGGCAGCTATGAACATAGTAGAACATGTGTCTTTGTTGTATGTTGGAGCATCTTTTGGGTATATGCCCAGGAGTGGTATAGCTGGATCATCAGGCGTACTGTGTCCAATTTTCTGAGGAAACGCCAGACTCATTTCCAGAGTGGTTATACAAGCTCTCAATCCCACCAAACAGTGGAGGAGTGTTCCTCTTTCTCCTCATCCTGGCCAGCATCTGCTGTCACCTGAGTTGTTGATCTTAGCCACTCTGACTGGTGTGGTTGTTTTGATTTGCATTTCCCTGATGACTAAGAATGTTGAACATTTCTTTAGGTACTTCTCAGCCATTCAATATTCCTCAGCTGAAAATTCTTTGTTTAGCTCTGTACCCCATTTTTTAATAGGGTTATTTGGCTCTCTGGAGTCTAACTTTTTGAGTTCTTTGTATATAGTGGATATTGCCCCTCTATCAGATGTAGGATTGGTAAAGATCTTTTCCCAATCTGTTGGTTGCCATTTTTTCCTATTGACAGAGTCCTTTGCCTTACAGAAGTTTTGTAATTTTATGAGGTCCCACTTATCGATTCTTGATCTTAGAGCATAAGCCATTGGTGTTCTGTTCAGGAAATTTTCCCCAGCGCCCATGTGTTCGAAAGGCTCTTGCCCAC
Organism: Rattus rattus; assembly: GCF_011064425.1. NCBI lineage: Eukaryota > Metazoa > Chordata > Mammalia > Rodentia > Muridae > Rattus > Rattus rattus. Next base: position 68,515,485 of record NC_046167.1, on the reverse strand, counting down.
TTTCTCTTCTATTAGTTTCAGTGTATTTGGTTTTATATGGAGGTCCAAGATCCACTATATACAAGATTATAGGAATGGATTGATTTGCATTCTTGTACATCCTGACCACCAGTTGAACTATATGCTTTTAGCTCCTTTTTCAAAGATCAAGTGACCACGAGTTCATTTCTGAGTCTTCAATTCTATTCCATTGATTTACATGCCTGTCTCTGTACCAATACCATGCAGTTTTTTATCATGATTGCTCTGTAATACAGCTTGAGGTTAGGGATGATGATTCCCCCAGAAGTTCTTTTATTGTTGAGGATAGTTTTTGCTGTCTCTATCCTGTTTTGTTTATTTTTTTGTTTGTTTGGTTTGTTGTTGTTGTTGTTGTTGTTGTTGCTGCTGTTGTTGTTGCTGTTGTTATAAATGAATTTGCAAATTGCTCTTTCTAACTCTGTGAAGAATTGACTTGGGATTTTCATGGGGATTGCGTTGAATGTGTAGATTGCTTTCGGCAAGATGGACATTTTTACTATATTTATCCTGACAATCCAAGAGCATGGGAGATCTTTCCAACTTCTGAGATCATCTTCAATTTCTTTCTTCAGAGACTTGAAGTTCTTGTCATACAGAACTTTCATGTGCTTGTTTAGAGTCACGCTGAGGTATTTTATGTTATTTGAGACTATTGTGAAGGGTGTCTTTTCCCTAATTTCTTTCTCTGCCTGTTTACCCTTTGTGTAGAGGAAGGCTACTGATTTGTTTGAGTTCATTTTATATCCACTTTGCTGAGGTTGTTTATCAGGTTAAGTAGTTCTCTGGTGGAACTTTTGGGGTCACTTAAGTATACAATCATATCATCTGCAAATAGTGATATTTTGATTTCTTCCCTTCCAATTTGTATCCCTTTGACCTCCTTTTGTTGTCTGATTGCTCTGGCTAATACTTCAAGAACTATATTGAATTAGTAGGGAGAGAGTGGGTAGCCTTGTCTAGTCCCTGATTTTAGTGGGATTGCTTCAAGTTTCTCTCCATATAGCTTGATGTTAGCTACTGGTTTGCTGTATATTGCTTTTACTATGTATGGACCTTGAATTCCTGATCTTTCCAAGACTTTTAACATGAAGGGGTGTTGAATTTTCTCAAATGCTTTCTCAGCATCTGAGATGATTGTGTGAGTTTTTTTCTTTGAGTTTGTTTATATAGTGGATTATATTGATTGATTTCCGTATATTGAACCATCCCTGCATCCCTGGGATGAAGCCAACTTGATCATGGTGGATGATTGCTTTGATGTATTCTTGGATTCTGTTTGCAAGAATTTTATTGAGTATTTTTCATTGAAATTCAGAAGGGAAATCAGTCTGAAGTTCTGATTCTTTGTTGGGCCTTTGTGTAGTTTAGGTATAAGTTTAATTGGGGCTTCATAGAATGAATTGGGTAATGTTCCTTCTGTTTCTGTTTTGTGGAATATTTTGAAGAGTATTGGTATTAGGTCTCCTTTGAAAGTCTGATAGAATTCTGCATTGAACTCATCTGGTCCTGGGTTGGTTTTTTTTTTTTTTTTTGTATTTTTTGTTTTGTTTTTGTTTTTTTGTCTTTTGTTTTTTTTTTTTGTTTTTATTCTTTTGGTTTTTTTTTTTTTTTTTTTTGTTTTTTTTTTTTTTTTCCTTTTGGTTGGGAGTTTTTTAATAACTTCTTCCCTTTCTTTATTGTATATGGGCCTGTTCAGAAAGTTTTCCTGATCTTGATTTAACTTTGGTACCTGATATATGTTTAGAAAATTGTCTATTTCATCCAGATTTTCCAGTTATGTTGAGTATAGGCTTTTGTAGTAGGATCTGAATGATTTTTTTTTTTTATTTCTTCAGTTTCTGTTGTTATGTCTTTCTTTTCAATTCTGATTTTGTTAATTTGGACACACTCTCTGTGTCCTCTCGTTAGTCTGGCTAGGGGTTTATCTATCCTGTTGATTTTCTCAAAGAAACAGCTCCTATTTTGTTTTGTTTTGTTTTGTTTATTCTTTGTATAGTTCTTTTGTTTTAGGATGAAATGTTCTATAGATAACTGTTAAGTCCATTTGGTTTATAACTTCTGTTAGTTTCTCTATGTCTCTGTTTCGTTTCTGTTTCCATGATCTGTCCATTGCTGAGAGTGGGGTGTTGAAGGCTAGGAGACTTCAACACCCCACTTGCCTAGCAAGCGCAAGGCCCTGGGTTTGGTCCTCAGCTCCGAAAAAAAAAAAGTTTCTTTTATGAATGTGGGTGCCCTTGCATTTGGAGCATAGACATTCAGGATTGAGAGTTCATCTTGGTGGATTTTTTCTTTGATGAGTATGAAGTGTCCTTCCTTATCTTTTTTATAACCTTTGGTTCAAAATCGATTTTATTTGATATCAGAATGGCTACTCCAACTTGTTTCTGGGGACCATTTGCTTGGAAACTATTTTCCTAGCCTTTTACTCTGAGGAAGTGTCTGTCTTTGTGCATTTCTGTATGCACCAAAGTGCTGGGTCCTGTTTACATATCCAGTCTGTTAGTCTATATCTTTTTATTGGGGAATTGAGTTCATTGATGTTGAGAGATATTAGGAACAAATTATTATTGTTTCCTATTATTTTTGTTTTAGAGGTGGAATTATGTTTTGATTTAGCTTTTATTGAGGTATTTTTATCACAGTAACAGGAAAAGAAACTAAAGCAGAGCCCAAAGCTGGAGCTTAAGTCAAGACACTAGTATTTCTTCAGAACATAAACTTAAGTAAATAAAAGAAAAGCACAGAGGTTCTGTATGTATCATATAAAATTTTGTATCAATACAGAGAGATTGACCATGATAGATTGATCAGATTTACGTTAAGAAATCACTACAACAAGTCAGTGTGTGATGAATACCACTTTGTTCATTAAACTGACAAAAAGTTTATTTTAGAAATATAGCAAAGGAGATGGTTGCTAACTCTATAACTAGTGGAGGAATAAGTTGTATTTACATTTACATCAGCTTGTAGTTAACAGTAATTTGTATTTTTAGAAGAGTATTTACTTCTTGTAGTCTTTTTGTAAGACAAGGTCTTTACATAGTCCATGCTGTCCTGAAACTCACTATATAAATCAGGCTGGCCTCAAACTCACAGAGATCCTATGGTCTCTGTCTCCCAAATGTTGGGATCAAAGGCATGTGCCACCATGCCCAGTTTACTTTTTGTAATCTTTTGATCTTGCTGAAGAGTGAAAGCAATCTTGAAATGGTTTTTTTTTTTTTTTTATTTTAAGAACTAATTCTAGGCTTACAGTGTAGAATTTTTGTATGCCCTTCCGCTAGCTTTCCTTATCATTACCAATATGCATACTTAACCACTGTAAAATGATCTAAACCACAAAATTAGCATGAGAGTGGTGTTTTGGGGACTTGAGGCATGGATCAATCAATCGAGAACGTGTACTGCTCTTAGAGTGTACTCAAGTTCAGTTCACAGCTCAGACCCACCTGAACTCCAGCTTCAGGGCGTCCAACAGCCTCTTCTAGTTCCTGAGGACATTGCACTCGTGTACAAACACACACACACACACACACACACACACACACACACACACACACACACACACAAAAAGAGATGTAATGCTTGTTATGCTTGGGTAAAATTTATAAATGGCAGAGAGAAACTTGAAGTTACTTGATGCGTTGTGGTTTAAGAACAACACTTGAATACAATCTTATGCATGAAAACGCATAGGACGACATAGCTCTAGTTGTGATGTAATTATTTTCAAGATGAAGGTGTTCAAGAGCTGAGTCCTCATCTTCCTCAGCATTGCAGATTTGTTCAGGAAGGATGTTCCTAAAGAACAATAGACATGTAGATTATAAGCAGTCCAAGTATCTAAGTCTGGAATTTAGAAGCTACGTTTTTTAAAATGCTTTGGTTCTTAAAATGCAGGTAGGCATGACATTGTGACTCATTTGTAAATTCCAGTAGTCAGGGATCTAGTGAAGCGTTACCGTGAGTTTATATTCACTACTCAACTGAGTTCCAGGCCAGCCTGCTCTAAAGTAAGGCCATGTCTCAAAGGGTGTGGGATGGGGTGACAGCAGATGATAGTAGAGGCAAGAGTAAGAACTGAGGCTGCAGGCGTGCGCTAATGGAGCATCATCACGGCCTGCAGAGTGAGGGAGGTCTTCTGAAAGGTGATTTGAAACAGGATCCTCCCTTACTGAGTAGGTACAGTCAAGACTGGCCTTTAACTCCTCATCCTGTTGCCTTCACCTCTCAATAGCTTGAATTAAATGCATGAACACCATACTTGATTCCAGACTGTTCCAGATTAATCTTCTAGTCACCCACGGTGCCTAGGCAGGTATAATGATTAAACATATAGAAATGCATCCTGCAAAGTGAAGGAAGTTGAGTGCCAATAAATTCTTTCAGAATTTGCCTTCATAAAACTCTATTTAGGCAACTTTTGACTCTGCAGGGCACTTTCTGTATGCACATGGGGATTTTAGTATAGGGACGTATTTATTGCTTTGCAGCCTCAAATGAGTCTGTCTCCAAGACTCTACATATTATGTAATCATGTTCTACTTACTACTGTGGAAGTTTACAGTATTAGTACAAAAGTGGAAGTCATAATCATTATGGATCTATTATTCCCCTTTGGCAGTTACTAACATTGTCAGTTTTGTTTAGTTCTAATTACTCTTTATAACCATTTTTCTCTTCAAAATAAATCAAAAGGTTCATATTTTGCATTTTTATTTGTCAATTGAAATTTAAATTGATACTTGAAAACTTTAAAATTTACCGTATCTTATTGTTGTTCAGCCTCAGAAAATGCAATGCTTTCATTCCTTGTATTCCAGGGGGTATGGATTTGAAGTCATTGTGATCCAGAAATAGTTCTCTCAGAGAATGATATGCTCCATAGAACGAGACTAGGTCCACACCATCATCAGAAAGTCTGTTAAATGACAGGTACAAGTACTCCAGGCCTGGTTTCATGTGGCCAAACACATAGCCGGGGATCCGTTCAATTTGGTTCCCAATTAGGACAAGGTGCAGAAGAGATTTGGGTAGATAGGAGGGGACGTGGTAGAGCTTGTTGTAGGACAGGTCGATAGATTCAAGATTTCTGCAACAAAGGAAAAGTGAATCGGATAAGGAACTTCAGGAGACTGACTGGCCATCCTAGTGACCCCGAACAGACCTAGGTTCTGTGCCAGCCTGAGTCTGTCTGGCTCTCAAGCTCGTGCTCTCACCAGCGTTCACACTGTTCGTTAGCTCTGGGTGTGCATCAGAGTCCGGGTGGGAAAGCTCAGATCCTTTGGGAAATTGGGAAACGAAGCTCAAGTTGTTGAATGAGACTTGGGGTGAGAGTGGGGGTTGCCTTCATTCTTCATCCTTATTAGATTTATGATCTAGCGTATCACAGACTTGGGGTGAGATGAAGGGATTAGGGTAAAATGGAGGGATTAAAGGGTTCATGCACAAGGCAGTCCTGGGAATGTGATGAGCTCCATCCTTTTCTGTTAGAAGCTTCCCTTGAGTCTGCAAGGGCTTCTACCCATCCCTTTTCACCCAATAAAGATTCCTCTATTCATGAAAGAATTCATTATTCTCCAGTTGATTCCACACCTCTTTTCATCTCTGTGAACAACCCATTTCCCAAGCTGGTCAATTCAGGAGTATATTTTTCCACAGACATGCAGCCTTTAATAAAGACTGCAGATATGCTGTTGATTCCTGTCTAGGAAGGTGGATTCTATTTTGTATTTCTGCTCTCAAACAAGGCCTTCTTAAGATTGAGAAATGGTTTAGGAAGACAGGCCTGGCCTCTGCAGCCTGGCATCTCCATCTAATGGTGAAGAAGGAGTCGCCTGCTTTCTCCTCTCTGTAGACATTACGTGTACGCCGTCTCACCCTGCAGCCTGTGGCAGATGCTGCAGGGTGGCATTTGATTGTCAGGAATCAGCCCTCATTTCTTGCTAGTTTAGCACTCAGAGAGTAGTGGTCATGATACCAGTTATGTAATAAATGGTTTGAAAACTCAATGAGATAGCTAAACATTGAAACTAAGAATAAGAGTTCCATGGGAAAGGAAGCTTAGAATGTTAAATTGTGGTAGATACGGTAGATACTTACTCATGGTTTATCCATGCTAAAGGAGCAATCCGACTTTCTTCTATTTTATTATAACGTAGTACAATCATAGTTATCTTTCTGGTGTGATTGAAACAAATTTCAGTTATTTCTTCAATTTGATTATTTTCTAGGTACAACTCCTATAAAGAAGAGAAAATATTTTTCTTCTGTTTGTATTCAGTGGTATCTAATTTCACAAAATTAAAATATACTATTCTCATTAGCATTATTTAAAGTCTTATTATTCAAATCAGTTCATACTTTTAAATTGTCAAATTTTATAGCTAGCAAAATAAAAGGTGCTACCTATCATGATTATGGAGTTAAATAACTTTAATTTGTATATTTATGTATATTTGAGAGTGGGGTGCGTGCGTGCACATGCATGTAGGAGCATGTGGAGGACAGAGACAGAGGTTGGTATGAGAGCTCTTCCTCAGTCACTCTCCACCTTAGGCCTTGAGACAGGGTGTCTTACTGACCCCAGTGATCACTGATTCAGTTAGACTAGCTGAAATAGGGGGCTCCAGAGTTCCTGCATCCTACCCTGTGTCCCTGTCTCATGCTGGGAAGACAGGTACACACTACCACATAGCCTTTATGAGTGCTGGAAATCAAATGTGGATCTTTACATCTGTGTGGTGAGCGTTTTACCAAGTGTATTCTCTCTTCAAACAAATAAACTTAGTGTTTAGCTATGTGTGACATATGATGATACAGCATAACATAATTGTACAAGTTTTCTGACTTATAAAACTTACATTAATTATGTCACCTGAGCTACAGAACACTGAACATCGGAAGTAGAAATAATCACAACTCACCAGTGAGAAGCTCAGGTCTAAGGAAAGAGTAACACGCACTGTAGGTTCCAGGGCAGATGCATGAGTGCCAGGCTGACTGAGCACTAGCTTTAGAGCTGCTTCTCACCATCCCATAATACTTATAATTATTTTAGGCTCATGTTTTTTTTTTATTTTTAATTTTTTTTTATTTTTTATTATTATAAACTTGAGTATTTCTTATATACATTTCGAGTGTTATTCCCTTTCCCGGTTTCCGGCAACATCCCCTCCCCCTCCCCTTCCTTATGGGTGTTCCCCTCCCAACCCCTCCCCCATTGCTGCCCTCTCCCCAACAGTCTAGTTCACTAGGGTTCAGTCTTAGCAGGACCCAGGGCTTCCCCTTCCACTGGTGCTCTTACTAGGATAGTCATTGCAACCTCACGAGGTCAGAGTCCAGGGTCAGTCCATGTATAGTCTTTGGGTAGTGGCTTAGTCCCTGGAAGCTCTGGTTGGTTGGCATTGCTGTACATATGGGGTCTCGAGCTCCTTCAAGCTCTTCCAGTTCTTTCTCTGATTCCTTCAACAGGGTCCTGTTCTCAGTTCAGTGGTTTCCTGCTGGCATACGCCTCTGTATTTGCTGTATTCTGGCTGTGTCTCTCAGGAGCGATCTGCATTCACATTTTGATCATCCGTCTTGAGTTTCATTTGTTCTAGGCATCTAGGGTAATTCAAGCATTTGGGCTAATAGCCACTTATCGATGAGTACATACCATGTATGTCTTTCTGTGATTGGGTTAGCTCACTCAGGATGATATTTTCCAGTTCCAACCATTTGCCTACGAATTTCATAAAAGTCATTGTTTTTCATAGCTGAGTAATATTCCATTGTGTAGATGTACCACATTTTCTGTATCCATTCCTCTGTTGAAGGGCATCTGGGTTCTTTCCAGCTTCTGGCTATTATAAATAAGACTGCGATGAACATAGTGGAGCACGTGTCTTTTTTATATGTTGGGGCATCTTTTGGGTATATGCCCAAGAGAGGTATTGCTGGATCCTCAGGTAGTTCAATGTCCAATTTTCTGAGGAGCCTCCAGACTGATTTCCAGAATGGTTGTACCAGTCTGCAATCCCACCAACAATGGAGGAGTGTTCCTCTTTCTCCGCATCCTCGCCAGCATTTGCTGTCACCTGAGTTTTTGATCTTAGCCATTCTCACTGGTGTGAGGTGAAATCTCAGGGTTGTTTTGATTCACATTTCCCTTATGACTAACGATGTTGAACATTCCTTTAGGTGTTTCTCAGCCCTTCGGCATTCCTCAGCTGTGAATTCTTTGTTTAGCTCTGAACCCCATTTTTTAATAGGGTTATTTGTCTCCCTGCTGTCTAACTTCTTCAGTTCTTTGTATATTTTCGATATCAGCCCTCTATCTGTTGTAGGATTGGTAAAGATCTTTTCCCAATCTGTTGGTTGCCGTTTTGTCCTAACCACAGTGTCCTTTTAGGCTCATGTTTTTATACTTGAGTTATAATCTGTTTACTCACAACAGTAGAGTTCATAGGAACATTAATTTGGATAAGAGTACAACCTGCTAGAACTACTTAAGTCTCCAGTAGCTGGACACCTTCAAGATGCTGGTATTAGAGAAAACTTTTACTAAAGTCTCTGAATCACTAAATATTTCTGTATAGTTAAAAATGCATATGTAGGATTGGCTTATGTATTAAATGTAACTTTATTCATATATGGATTTTTTTTTTGCAACTCAATTTTGGCATTTGTTTAAAATGCATAAAGGAACCTTCAGGGTTTTGCTTTTATTGTCTTGTGTAATTAAGGGATGAATTATGTGAGAGATTTCCAAACTCAAGTGTACATCAGAATCACATCATAAGCCTTTTCAAGTACAAACTCCAACCTAAGTAATTCCAGGAAGGGCTATGTAAGTAGGTTCTGGGATACTCATCCATATGCTGAGGACTCTGAAGCCAGGCTGGGAAGTTCAGGCATGGAGAAGGGAATATTGATAAATATCACCTAAGTGGAACATGCATGTGTTTGCCAGTTGAATGTATCAAATTATTTAAAATGTTACTGTATTTATCTTGTGTGCATATGTGTATGTGAATAGACACATATATGAAGATCAGAAGACAACTTGTATCAGTTGTCTCCACAATATGGATCTCAGGGATCAAACTCAAGTTGTCAGATGGGTACCAATTAAGCCAAAAATTTTGTATCTTTAAAAAACAATTTTAGGTGCCTGACCTTGCAGATAAAGCATCAGACTAAGAAAATCGAGGATAGGTCCAGGAGTCTTATGTCTTCGTTACTTAGGTGAGGGCTTGTGGCTATGTGTTTGTCCCCAGTAACAAATAAAGCAGGACATGGTGGTAAATGCCTAAAAGCTCAACACTTGGGAGGTGGAAGCAGGAGGATCAGGAGTTCAAGCCCAGCCTAGGATAATAAGGTTCTCTTTAAAAACAAAAACTAACTGATAATGATATAAAGCCCAGTACTGGTAAATCCAGAGTTACATGCCTATGTCTCTTTTACTAGCCATAGGAAGAAGCCAGAGCATGTGAGCATAATAAATATCCCTGTTCTGGGTCAGTAGGACTAGAGGAACTGTGTACTGGCTTCTTGTGGGGTCAACATGGAATGTGGTAGAAACAACTTCAGATAAGGAAACCTGAGTTCCAGCTTGGCCTGCAAGTACATAGAGACTCTCTGGACCTTATGTTCCTAATTCAAGAAACTGACAGTTGTTGGCAAAAGATCAGCTGAACAGGAGAGCACTCCTAAGAACCACTAGGGACACCAGAGCTTTGCAACAAGAACCAGGTCTAGAGCCTGAAGTTATGCATAGCACACTTTGGGGTAGAACTGATGAAAATTTCTAAGCCTGAGTTCCTGACATAGTCCACAGTTTATTGGTGCAATTCTTAGGTCCATCCATATTGTTACTATTAAGTCAAAATGTAGTTTCACTCAATTTGTGGATTGAGGATTGGTTGGATGGTTTTATGTCATTTTGACATAAACTAAAATCATCTGAGAGGAGGGAACCTCAATTAAGAAAATGCCTCCATAAGATTGGACTGGAGACCAGCCTGTAGGACATTTTCCTAATTGATTGATGGGGAGGGCCCAGCCCACTGTGGGTCGTACCATCCCTGGGCTGGTGGCACTGAGTTCAATAAGAAAATAGACTGCGCAAACCAGGAGAGCAAGGCAGTAAGCACCACCCCTCCATCCCTACCCTGCTTGAGTTCCTGTCCTGACTTCCTCCAGTGATGAACAGTGCTGTGGATGTGTAAGCAAAATAAACCCTTTCCTCTCCAAGTTGCTTTGGTCAACCCTAATTAGGACAGGGACAAACAGTTAAACTTGGTTGTTCTGGTTTGGGATAATTTAGTCTCTTCTCCACCAAGAACTGTCATCATTGCCATTCTTTATTTTATCAGGGAAATACTACTTAGATGACAGTTCTTCTGTATATCGACAAGAGCTTTTTTGAGTTTAATATATATTACAGTGGTTTTCTAATATACATTTGTTTTGGAGCCAGCAAGATAGCTTAGTAGGTAGTAAATGCTTGCCACACAAGCCTATTGAGCTGAATTTGAACCCAAGAGTCCATGGTGGAAAAATTCTTTTCCACCATTCTTCCAAATGTGCTCTGACTTACACACACACACACACACACCAATCATAATAACATTTAAAGGATATATTTATCTTGTATATTTCTGTAATGTGTAATGCATTTAAAATGTTAGAAGAACAGTGTAATGGCACAACACCGTTCCAGCACTCAGGAGACTGAAGCAGGAGAATCATGATTTCAAGGCTGGCTTGACCTATATAGTGTGATCCTGTTTCACAAAACAGAAGAGAGATGGCAGTACCTCAATAGAAGCTGGAAGACCTTGTGGTATGATTCTGAATTTGTTTTTTCCCAGACGTAGGTATGATAAGCTCTTCAAGGATTTGAAAGCTAGAGGGTTGACATTGATTTCACTGAGATTGTTTCCCTCCAATTCTAAAGCGACAAGTTGATTTAAGTCTAGAAAAATAAAATAATCCAAATATTAGAATAAGTTTAAAAGCACACAGTTTGGGTTGATGGTGTAGTTCAGTGACAGAGCACTTGCCTAGGATCTAGGTTAGAGCCCTGGCACTGCAGAAAGAAGAAACAGTAAAAATAGGAAAGAAACCATTTGAAAAAAATTCAATATATTTGGAGATTTGTAATTTCTTTATCTTTATTTCCCCCGTAAATTCTTTTCCTGAGTATTATATACATGACATCTACACAGCTCTACAGGACAAGAATTTTTGTTTGGGGAAATTCATTCAGGTATTGAAAGGCATAAATATGAGTAAGGAGCAGAAACAAGGAAGCACAGAAGGGGACAGAGTAAGAATCACTGCCAGAGACCGTGCTGCCTATGAGGCTATGTCAATTTAAGACAACTGGAGTCATCTGAGAGTTAAGGAACCTCAATTGAGATAATGCCTCCATAAGAGCAGGCTGAACACAAGCTTGTAGGGTATTTTATAATTGGTGATTGATGGGGGAGGGCCCAGCCATTGTGTGCAGTGCCATCCCTGGGATAGTGGCCCTGGGTTCTATAAGAAAGCAAACTGAGCAAGTCAGTAAGCAGCACCCATTCATGGTCTCTGCATCAGCTCCTGTCTCCATGTTCCTGCCCTGTTTGAGTTCCTGTTATAACTTCTTTGATGATGAATAGTGATGTGGAAGTTAAGCAAAATAAAACCTTTCCTCCCGTGTTGCTTTTGTCATGGTGTTTCATCTCAATAATGATAACCATGACCAAGACACTTGTTAAGCAGGAATTTGGAATTCACCTGGACAAGGAGTAAGAGTGTTATGAAAGTCACTGGATGCATTTGCAAATACCTATAGGTATGAATTGGCAGTGCAGTAAGTAGGCAATGGGATCGTGATCCCTTTCTCTGTAACACAGAAAGGAGCACGGTCTGGTAAAACCCTCAATCTCTCAACAAGCAAGTTAGAAATATAGACGAATGTTGGGCATAGTGGCACATAACTTTAATCCCAACACTCAGGAGGCAGAGGCAGGTGGATCTCTATGAGTTCAAGGCCAGCCTGATCTACATAGTGAATTCCAGAACAGCCTGAGCTACCTAATGGGACTCTGTCTTGAACCACCACCATCACCACCAAAAAGAAAAAGGGGAAATGCTATCAGAGCTCTGAATTCCCATCATAGTCACTCACTTACAGCACAGAGTAAGGCCAAACAAAAGCTGTTTTGTTTTCTTTTGTTCTATTTAAAAAAGATGATCGGAATTTTCAGTGTATTCAGACTGAGAGCTACCAGGCCCTTATACAAACAAGTGTCTGTGTCTATCTGTCTGTCTGTCTGTTTTGTGTTTTTCTACAATTTTTTTTACTGGCCTCAGGAGTGGTATCATCTAGGTCAAATAAAGCACACACCATTCCCCAGTGATATACCCAGGGGCCTCTGAGTCAGAAGTTCATTCCCCGTGTAGTGGATGTTTTTCTGTTCAACACTGTCGTCAGGATTTCAACAAATGCCATATGAAGCTCAGGCCTCTTCTGGGCAACAGCAACGAGAGTCATGTGAGGAGTAGAGAGAAAATGACTGACGATTTTAAGAGCATGCAGTGTGAGTTGGAGTGTGGTGGAAGTGAGAGTCTCTTATGGATACAAAGATTTAGATTGAGTTAAGAGGATTTTCAGGTTGAAACAGCCCCGTGAGCACATGCAGATGCAAGACCTATTTGAGCTCACTGAGATGAAGACCTCACCCTGAGGTGTGTTATGTGCAACAGGATAAAACTGTTGTTCAGGGAGAGTGCCCATGTGTCCTGAATGTAGGTTTGACTCTCAGGATGCTATGACGAATGCCACATGAGAACAGATTACTCTGATGCTGGTACTTAGGATCAATCAAGGATTGGGTTACAGGAAGTAGGGAAGACAGCCAGGAAACTGGGATCCATAATTATATTTTTTCTATATTATTTCTAAAATTAAAGGTACAGAGGATCCAGCAGTTCTCAAATATATATATGTTGAGATCTTGAAGTTTAATTCTCCATTGAAAAGTGGAGAATGCAAGTAAAGTTTATTATGACACCTTGGAAAAACAAGTTCACAATGCTTTGTGTTTCGGTTCTGTTTTCTCTGTTCTGTACGTCAGACGTGGGGCAAAGAACAATACAGTTAAATTAGATCTGAGGTCACTATTGAAAGGATTCATAACCAGACAATAGAGGTAAAAGTCCCTATTGTGGGTAAGATCATGATGCACTGTGGATAAAATGACATATTAGTCTTCCTGGTAGAATATAACAGCCACGCTGACTTTGGTTTGATTGTTCTAGTTGTTAGCCATGACAAGAATGCTCTAAAGCACAGCTGTCTCCCACTGCCCCCTCTGTGTCTTGTGGTAGAGCCTCCCTTTCTGTTAGTACATTCAACGTCTCAAATGGTCTCCTTCACTTGTCATATGTGTCCCTGTACACTCACCTCCCACAACACTTGACTACCAACCCATCCTGCCTACAGCCCCTACAGCATCTAGAATTATCTTTCTCTTTCATAGGCCTTTTCTCTCCTAGTTTTCCATTTCTCTGTATCCGTGATTTAAAAGACCATTGGTAAATAGCCACAGGGAATGATGCCTAGAGAACAGTAGCTATTGGAGGCAGTATACAGAAAGACTTGTGGCAGCACTGGCTAAAGTAGCTTACCTGCTAGCTGCCATCCACAGCAGCAGAACTCACCAGAGGCATGGGAGCCCAGAAGCTTCCCCAGACTAGGAATATCCAGCACCCCAGGGGCTAACACACAGCAGGAGTAAAAGCCCAAGCTGCCAGTAAGTACCAAGAGATTTCTTATTTGAGAGAGCAGAAGAGATTTTCTTTTCTGGCCACCAGCATATGGTTGGTGCTTGGTGCATAGAGAGAAGAGAGAAGATGGCTAGTCCAGCCGGGACTACAAATCAACACTCTAGAAACACAAAGTATTTATGTGAGAGGGGCAAAGTGTGCTGAGAAGCTGTCCTGGGGAGATATAAGAAAAACTGCAGATAGTAAGTATATATAGTAAGACATGCCTGGAAAGCTGGGGTAGAAAGATTCTAAGTTCAAGGCTACCCTGAACTATAGACTGAGACCCTGCCTAAGAACAGAAAAAGCAGTAATTTATGTTTTGTAAGTTATCATTTTAATAGCAGAACTAGGAATGTAAACTCAGCCTATTTATATCCTTGTTCTCAATTCTGTGTTCCTTTATGTCTAACAGAGCAGTTAGAAATTAGAGTTTCCAGTGTCCTTTCCATATGACAAAGCCCATCAAAATCTGTGTTTATTAATGTTTTTCATGTGCACATTCAAATCCATCTGGAGACTGAGTATTTCCATAGCTATGTAATTCTCACATTTGGCAGTTCTCATCATTGCTGCTCTTCTCTCATCAATGGAAGAGTTTTTCTTATGAGGTTTTTTTGGAAGCTAATGGAATACTTGGGTTGTTTATTCCTTTATATGCTCTCTCAATATTGCCTAAGAACTAGGTTTCAACTCTAGTAAGCAAAGCATTTTTGTGAGACACTTTGTGAGACACAGCACACTTTGCCCCTCTCACATAAATACTTTGTGTTTCTAGAGTGTTTATTTGTAGTCCTGGGTGGACTAGCCATCCTCTCTCTTCTTCTATACTTCAAGAGCAATGCTAGATAGTTATGAAGATGAAAAAGAGAATCAAGCAATCTTGTCTTAAAGGAATTCATAAGCCAATCTAAAGTTTTAGTTAGGATTTGTACAACATGAAATATGATACTTCTGTGCAGTTGTGGTTTAGCAACTTCAGCTGCTCTCACGGAGAGAGAGCAAAAGTCCACTCTAGCAGGTATGCACACCTTACTAAATTGTCCATCAGAACGCCAAGCTGTGGTGACAGCCTCATTTCCTGTGCATGGGGTATGGAATCAGCAGGACTTCAACTTAAACCACACTCAAGATGGAGCTGCCAGGGCTGCTTCTGTGAGGTTCCTTGCCCCACTGTGTAGTAGCACCTCTGCCTCACATACAGTGCGAGTTCACTCTGTCTTCATACAGAACGTGCACACACTTGGATTGAGGCTCCAGCGTATAGCAAAGTAAGTAGCAGTGCATGAGGACACTGGAGTCACCTAAACACATGGTGCTCAGGGAGTGTTAGCACGACACTTCAGATATTAAAGGGGTGTGAGAGTCACTGCTGCGAGTGATGAACACCTGGCTCATAAGAAGTTTTACATAAGATTAAGGTGGGGTTTGTTTTTGTTGTTTTAAAGAACGTTGAAAAGACGATAGTATTGAGATGTATTATTTGTTGGGTAAGTGACTAAGGTTAGCTTATTAACTTAATGGTGAAATAGTCTGAAATTTTCTATTTACACATTAGCAATACAATAAACCAATTTCTATAGGACAGTAGAGAATGATTATAAAATATCATTTTAAAAATGTTGGTCTGGGTCACCAAGAGAAAAAAGCATCAATGAAGTACTACCTAATGATACTCTGCTATACTGTAGACCAGAACCTAGACTAATTATCATCAGAGAAGCTGAGGGGAACAGATGCAGAGACCACAGCAAAACATTAGGCGGAGCTCAGAGAGTCCTATGGAAGAGAGAGAGGAAAGATTGTAGGAGCCAGAGGGGTCAAGGACGCCACAAGAACACAGCCCACAGAATCAACTAAGCAGGAGTCAGAACCAACAAGTCTGAACCAACAGTCATGGAACCTGTATGGGTGTGACCTAGGTCCTCTGCGTATATGTTGTGCTTGTATAGCTTGGCCTTCTTGTGGGACTAACAGTGGGGGTGGAGGCTGTCTCTGATTCTTTTGCTTTTGGGACCCTTTTCTTCCTACCCTGGTACCTCATCCAGCCTTAATATGAGGGGAAGTGCCTAGTCTTATTGCAACTTGAGATGCTGTTTGGTTGGTATTCCTGGGAAGCCTGTCCTTTTCTAAAGGGAAAAGGAGGCAGAGTGGATCTGGGGAGTGGTGAAGAGGAGAGAGGAGAAACTGTAGTCAGAACGTATTATATGAGAGAAGATTTTTTTTTTTTAAAGTAGGACTGGGGAAATGGCCCAGTAGCTAAAGTGCTTGCTGTTTCAACAATGAGTACCTGAGTTCAAATCCCCAATATTCTGTTGCAGGATGTGCCTATAATTTCAGCTCTAGGAAGCAGAAACAGAAAGACCCTGTAGACTTACTGTATTGACCAGTCACCAATCGCCCAGATTCTATGAAGACAAAACAAAAGACAAAAACAAACAACAAACAAAGAAAATGATGGAGGAAGACACCTGACGTCATTCACTTATGATTTCCAAAGCAGGCACTAGTGCACCACCCCACCCCACCCCACACACCATTTAAATACCTGATAAGCTTTTCTCATCGATAGCCTGGAGATTGTTGTCGTTTATTTTAAGTTCTTCTAGTGTAGATGGTAATTCAGAAGGAATATGTACCAAATTATTTCCGTCCATGTTCAGATGCATTAACTTCTTCAAAAGCTTAAAAGACAAATCTCAAAGTTACCATTTTTCCAGTAACAGTTATTTTTCAATATTCCCCATATAACAGTCAGTCTTATGTTGTAAGGCCTGAGATTTTACCTTCTTAGATAAAACAGAATTAACTGCAATAATTTGAATTTGTTGTGAATGCTAATAAGTAATTTTAAGGTAGTTGTAAAGTTCATTTTCCTATTTACACTAATATTTATGGTAGAAAATTATAAAATAGTACTATTTAGGTGCATAGAGATGGAGAAAGGATCTGGAAAGGACTTGGAGGGGGAGAAATATGATCAAAATATATTTAAATTTAAAATTTGTTTTAAATAATAAAAATATAATGAAAGTTTCAAAACTTCATTGTATGTGATTGTATGTGCTCACTCAAACAAACAGTTGACTTCTGAACAGTTGAATGTCTCCACATCTAAGATTGCATGCTCATTGCAGACCTGTCCTGCACCACCAAACGGGCAGGGAATGATGGATATCTACAGGGATCATGTCTATGTTTCACCAGGACAAAGAGTCCCCAACCAAGAAGCAGATAATCTATGACATTTTGTCTCTTACTCAATCCTAGTATCCTAGAATTGACCCTCTATGCAACTATTAGTTTGATTAGAAGGATAGAGAATATGAAGCAGGTACTGGGGCATCCCCTCATCTGCCTGTCTAGACTTCAGAGAACTAGGAAAGACTCTTAAGAGGTCAGTCATTTCCTTCGAGGACAGATCAAGGGCACAGAATATTATTCAGCAGGGAAAATTTAACCTAGTGACATACAGTGTGCTTTAATTAAAACTTTAACACATGTAATCTATGTGTTCATATTTATGACACCAACTTTTCTTCTCTATTTTTTCCCTGACATTCCTTGAGCTTTCAGTATTTTCTCCTTTTGCAAAAGAAATTGCAAAAAGATTTGCTCAGTCAAATCTGTTTTCTTCATCAAAGGTTACCTTTGAATATTTGCTGTCCTTTCTCTTTCACTCCACTCCCTCATCTATCTAATGCTAATTTTCATATGAGTGCATGCTTTTTGTAAACTCTCCCTGCCAAAATATTCTCCACCATATTCAGTCCACCTGTGCAAAAGTAAGAAAGCTTCACCTTATTGACCTAACCATTTTAATAGAGGTTCTAGATAAACTCTCCTTTATTACTTACTGGACAATTCTTCACAGGCTAAGAGACTAGACTTTAATGAACTTCACCTACTAGAGAGAAACTATTCCTTAAATTCAAAACATTAATTCTGTCTGATCTTACTGTCACCAGTCATCTCGTAAGGTTAACATATGTAAAACAGCAGACTCTAACCAAGAGAGAAGTAGCTGTGACTTAAGGACATCAGAGAGGAAACTTAATAAAAACCTGTCTGCTGAGTTTTCCCTTCCCGCCTCCAACCACAGCCAGTAGGAGTCATATTGTTACTACTAATAGAAGTGTGTACCTTGAATGCTTTTGGACCTATGCCTGAAGAAGTGATATTATTTCTGCTCAGATCAAGTCTTTCCAAATTTGGTAATCCATTAAATGCTTCATTTGGAATGGAGATGATTGAATTCCCTAGGGTGTACAATAGTTTTATTAGACACACATGCATATATAGACATATACATATATTCATATGTGCGTGCATGTCTCTCTATATGAATGTTAAGAGAAAGCTTTACATTGGAAAGTAGAGCAGTATTCAGAACAAGGACAGGAAATATATAAACAAGTGCACACTTGGAAAAACAACAAGATGGAATGGGACAGTCAAAACCATGTCTTGTTCAGGTCCTCATGCTTCAGATAAAGCTAAAAGTAACCACAACTGTCTGTTGGGCAGGGATAGTAGCATTGTTCATTCACAACCAAGATGTGTTTCTCTGAGTCTAGACAGAAGCTGACTGCTTGCTTCATGTTTTTCCTTGGTCTTAGAATCATAATGCTGTATATATCCAAGAAATCAAGGAAAATTCCTCAGTGTATATGAGCATGTTTCCTTCTCTGTGTAAGAAACTTAGGAAAAGCCTAGCTCATATACCCCACCATATCTGATCGTATACCTTTCTGTCTTCAAGCTAAAAGGATCCTATGTCTATTTTATGTACTCGTGTCTTAACATTTGTCTAAGTACAGTCATCAATGATTATAAACATCTTCAATAATGACTTAAAAACAATACCTTAAAACAATGGCTTAAAACAATGACTGTATAACCCTATATGGGTTATTCATTCTTCCTGTGACTTCAGTCTTTCATTGAGTTTTTGAGTAAGGCAGAGGGTACCTGCCACATAGACCGATGGGAGATGGCTTTGCCAGGTATGCAGATTCCTTCAGTGACTTTACATGAAAATCTATTGTCAAGAAGACCATGACACTGACAGCAGCCCATTGCAAACTTCCATTCCTGCACATATATCTTGGATCCGTCCAGATCTCCTTACCTCTGCATCCTAAGGACACCTCTGCCATGGTATCCCTATAAGCCAAGCACTCACACAAATGAGATCTTAATACTCCACCACTCAGAACATTCCCCAGTAGCGTGATAGACATATAGACAAAGGGTCTGGACACCACATGGATGATACACTCTGCTGAGGTTATAGAATAGCTTCTTGTAACAATGGGACAGCCAACTTAAAAAGTGTTGGGTAGTTTCTTAAAAATAAGTTGCCGTATCTCTCAGCCCATTGTGCTGCGTCTAGGTGTAGTGAAAAATGAAGGTATAAGTCACCACAAACATCTGTATGTGGGTGGTTTAGCAGTTACAGACAAAACTGCCTTATACTGAAAAAAATCATTCTCTGGCTGATTTCTACAATAAGGCACTGCTAAGAAATAAAGGAATGAACTGGGGACTTTTAAAGCATTAGAAGTCTAATACTGTGTGATTCTATTTAGTAAAATTCAGAGACCAACTCAATAAACACAGAAAACAGGTCAGTTTCATGGTGGACAACAACTGAAGGAGATGGAGATACAAGGAGTTTGCAGAAGTAATAGAAATATTTTTTATCTGAACTGTGGTAGTGTTCACATTTGTAAAAACATGTAAAGCTATACATTATAAATAAGTTTTATTACACAAAGTCTACCCCATTAAAGCTGATTGTTTTAAATCCTCCTTGGGAAATCACCGTTTGATTACAGTTTGCAGCGTGCCCATCTCTGCTGCACAGGTTATCTGTATGAAGATGATAAAGTCATTACCTAGTAAGTTAAAGCAGCACCCATAGGCAGTAAAATGCACCCTTTGTATCTGAGCATGGAGGAAGTTGTCATCTCTTACCAAACAGCTCCAGGGTCGTTACTTCTGGTGCTGTTATGGGTGGGATCTCAGTGAAGTCTCCATAAACGCAACTGATAGTCCTGTAGGACAGAGAACAGCTTCTGGGCAGGCGTGGCCTGCCTCTTGGGATTCCAGGTATTAACCGGGAAGACATTCTGAACACATCTCCTCTTATGCCATCTTCTTCCTCTTCCTCCTCTTCCTCCTCCTCTTCCTCCTCTTCTTCTCTCTCAGTCTCCTCCTCACTGTCCTCTTCCTTCCTTCTTCCTTGGTTAATGGATTCTTGTTGTTCTGAAGAATCACCAGAAAACTCAGTTTTATTATGTAGTTTTCCACTACTGAGTAGAGAATAGGAGGCTAATGATCACAGAAGGATGAAACAATGGATGCAAGTTGATGTTAGTGAATGGAAAAAGTCATAATGAAAATGAGGTTAGTAAATATTATTCCCTCTATGTTCTTGACTGCTACGTAAAATGAAATGCAGTTGAAGTTTTTCTTGAAGTTAACTGTAAATTTCTATCTCTTTTGTAGGATTTACTATAGACATGTGATTTTGGTGTCTATGAACCTTAGTACTGCTTTTGTACTAAATAATGTAATACTATTTTCACGAAAATATACTAATTGGTAAGCTAAAGAGGGAATAATATTGCCACATGATACAAAATAGAAAGCAGTTTTCTTGTAAGGCTATGATGTCATTAGATAGTATATCACTATAATAGATAAGTTCTGTAGATCTTTGACAGACAGTAGAGAAGATCTAATCTGGGTGTAGTTTCACCGTGAGTGAAGAGTTCTGAAGAAAAATGAGTTCACAGTGTTTAGGCTTTCTCCCATCAGTTATAAATTGAGCTAATCATCTCTCTACTTTTAATTGGTAGTCATATACAAACTAGCCCTGAAAGAAACACAGAAATATATTTGAAAAAATTGGTTGTGATATCATTCAGTATGTGTTATAAAGTCTGAAGATTTGTTTTTTACAACCCATAGCAAAACATGCACAAGAAGAGGGGGGAAAATAATAAGTGGAAGCTAAAAGTATCCTATTTAAACATGTAAGTCCTCTCTGTGTCCAAGTTTATTTCTCTAAAATAACTACATTTCAAGAAGACTTCAGGTTCTTTGAAAAAAATGTCTAAGAATTTCTGAATCTTGCCTATAAGCCTCGTATGTTACTCTAAGAAGTCAGTTTCAACAAGCACACCTAACATTTTTTAAAAGTATAATGCTTCAGGCCAGGCTTGGTGGTGTATGTCTTTAATCTTAGCCCTTCTGCCTTGACAGAAGCAGAGGCAGTGAAATTTCTGTGAATTTGAGGCTAGCCTGGTCTTACATAGCACATTCCAGGCCAGCCTGAGCTACACCATGAGAATTTGTCTCGAAAGAAAGTACAGGGCTGGAGAAATAGCCCAACAGTTAAGAGCACTGACTGCTCTTCCAGAGGTCCTGAGTTCAATTCCCAGCAACCACATGGTGGTTCACAACCATCTGTAATGAGATCTGATTCCCTCTTCTGGTGTGTGTGAAGACAGTGACAGTGTACTCATTCATTGGATAGGTAGATAGATAGGCAGATAGGCAGATAGATAGATAGATAGATAGATAGATAGATAGATAGATAGATAGATAGATAGATAGATAGATAGATGGATGGATGGATGGATGGATGGATGGATGGATGGATGGATGGATGGATGGATGGATGGATGGATGGATGGATGATAGATTGATTACAGTGCCGCCATGAAATAACTACTAGCATGAAGCAAAGTACAGTTCCTGAAGTTCCTCTTGGCAGGAGTCTTTTGTAGATACCTGTCCTTTGGTCATCTATGGGGGAAGGGGAGAGGGCTTGATATTGACAAGAGAAAATGTCCCTGTCAATCTGTATCTGTCAAGTTATTTAACATACTTATTTTCAAAAGTCACTAGCTAAACTTTCTTCCAGGAGACCTAAGCCAACCTCCAGAAGGCACACACCCTTGTTCAGGAACAAGTCTCATTTGAGAACAGATCAGTACGCATCCAGTGAAACCCATGCTGTGATCTCCAATATAGAAATGCCACTCAAGGAAACCAAGCCCCAGTCCACACTTTGTGCTCTGTTAGGACTCCTCAGACCACTACTGGATTCCTGTGCTTCCTGCGGGAGATGAACAGAAGACCCAGGAGGCTTGAAGCTTTGTTTGCTTTGGTTATAAACCACTCCTTTGTTCTCATGATGGTGATTAGCATATTCCTGACAAGCTTGATTAACTAGGATGATGCTTGTATAAGTCAGGGTTTACTGTAGTAACTCTACCACTGTGTCTCTAAAGTCTTAAAAGATTCACACATGAAATAGAATCAGGTTCAACCTGACTTGGTCTGAGAACTAGAACTATAGAGCCACATCTATTTCTGTACCCCAAATAAATCTTCCTGAATATATCTGTTCTCAGCACTGAGCTACATTTTCAGTACCGTGATGACTACATTTATAATAAGTTACGCCTTAATGTAATGATAAAATAAAAATAAATAGAAGTTAGAGACTAAATATCCATGATACTTTGCTTTATGTTGTGTACCAGTGTCAGAGCAGATGGGGCAGCACTCTCCTTCCGGTTTGACGGTATAGGGGCATGCCTTGCGGGGGCACACAGTTTCATCACAAAGCACTCTTCCATTTGAGCAGAGGCAGGTGGTGCAGGGCTCAGGAGACCAGACAGCTTTGTTGTACATGACCATGCCCTTTACAGAGCAGTGTCCTTTCTTTCCTAAAAGAGAAAGGTGACTGTTTGTTTGTGAGTGACAGGGTTTCTGTTAATGTAGCCTGGTTGGCCTCAAACTCACAAGAAATCCATCTGCCCCTCTGCCCCTCTGCCCCTCTGCCCCTCTGCCTCTCTGCCCCTCTACCCCTGTACACCTCTGCCCCTCTGCCCCTCTGCTCCTGCCTCCTGAGTGCTAGGAGTACACCACCATGCTCTGCAAGATTATCAGAATCCCTGAATGGGTAAAAATATAGTCCAAAGCCTAAGAAATACAACCAGCTGAGAGTACAGATTTGCTGTCTGAAATGCTTTTCATTGGCTCTTCCTCTTTGCTTCTGCGTACATCTTCTAGTAACTGGGTTTTCTTTGAATTTCGTGTCTTCTATCTGTCAAGATAGACTAAGTTCTGTCATAGGAAAAACAACCATGAAAACAACCATTTTTCATTTACTTAAAGTTATACAATCTTGACATGCTGGGGCTCAGCTTGGGTATGGTCACTCTGCAACAGACAGCATGCTTCCTCTAGCAGACTTTCATATTGCCCAGGAATGAAAAATACAAGTTACAAATCATGCTTGAGTTCTTGTGTGTTTAATTCCCCTGGCACAGTAAGTTGTATGGCCACACCAAAATTCAGGACAGCCAACAGTGTAGCTCTGTCCCAGAACAGAAGGGTGAGCACACTGATGAGTGCACATCTCACCCCGTGCATAGGCACACAGACAAAGATAAAACAGCATGCTCTGCAGTCTGCTCTGCAAGACAGTAAGCCCTGTGCGGTTGTTTTGTTACTGCATTTTGAAATAAAATGCACATACCAAAATGATGAACCTTTTACATTTGCTTTATTGTGTGGTCACACTCTGAGGAAGCCAAATACAACTGGCTGGGAGTGAGTTCTGGTGTTAGCTGTGGTACAGTACTGTGGCTGTCGTTTCTGTCACTGATCCAAACACTGGACTGTGCTTTAACAGCAGTGAAGCATGTGTGATGTGTGTAAATACAACAGAAACAAAGCATGGGCTGAGATGCCTGGGTGATTGCAGCCCCTACCGCCAGTCATGACAGACCCTGACACCTGACTTCAATCCCCAGGACCCAAAGTGGACGGAGAGATGACTTGAGCAGGTTGGCCCCTGGCCTCTGTACAGCTAGCTGTCATGTTAGAAGCACGTGAGAGGAGCAGGTGGTGACGAGCTCCTTTAATCCCAGCACTTGGGGGGCAGAGACAGGTGGATCTCTAAGTCCAAGGCCAACTTGGTCTACAGAGCTAGTTCTAGGACAGCCAAGGCTACACAGAGGAACCCTGTTTCAAAACTACACCCTTCACAATAAAAAATAAATAAATTAAAAAGAAAAACCCACATATGAAGAAAATAAATTAGAATCTTAACTATTTTTAAGTACTTTGAGACTATTGGAAAATGTCTTTATACCATTTGGAAATGTCTAGTGCATTTTCTATACTCTTAATAATACCAACTTGTAGGTTTTGGTGGTGGTGATATATTTTGTGTTAATTTTAGTCAGTGAGTTGTACCTGTTGTAGTCCCAACTAAGAAGGCTGAGGCAGGAGGACTGTGGGATTTAGAAGTTTAAGACCAGCTGAGCAACATGAAAATCCCCATCTCAGAAAAAATAAATAAATCAGATCTACTATGAGGACATGTGGTAATTTTCTGACACGCTAGGATCAAAGCAGTGTGAAACAGCACACTCACTTGTGCACCTGTGCATATGAAGGCAAGAGGGCAACTCCTGGTGACTTCCTCAGTCTGAACCCAGAGCTCACCAGTTGACCCTTCTGGATTGCCAGCATCTGGAGATCTACCTGTCTCTACCCCAATATAAAATGTTAATATAAAATTCCTCAATATAAGAATTTTCATATGCGTGCATGTTTTGCCTGCTTGTATATATGTGCATCACACGTATACAGTACCTCCAAAAGTCAGAAGACATCAGATCCTTTGAAACTAGGGTTATACATTGTTCTTAACTACTTCATGGGTGCTAGGGGCTAAACCTGATTTTTCTATAAGAATGTCCAGAGCTCTTAACCACTGAGCCATCTCTCTAGTCCTAAGTATTTTTTTAAATAATAATAGTGTCTCACAAAAAAACAATGTTTGTGCCAACAAGGGATGGCTCAGTGGATAAAAGTGCTTACTGTGGAAAGAGAAAAATTGACTTCTTAGGGCATTGTCTGACCTTCACGTGTGCTTTGGTATGTGGCACCCACACACATGCAAATATCCTGTACTCACAAATAATAAAAATGTAAATAAATTCTAAAATGTTAAGTCTGTGAAGTCACATGCATGCATGTTTGGGGCTTTCCACTTCCTTTTGTAGCTTTCAGTTAGCTGAGATGGTGTCTTTACTTAGCACCTAATGGACCTGCCATTTATATTTGTAGCAAATATATCCTAAGTCCCCTTTTACATGTAATTTTGTTATTTGTTAATTTCATGAAAGAATAAAGAGGTATGAATTGTTTTTCAAGGTTTTGTTTAATGGCAACATACCTATAAGATGTTTACATTTTTTCTTCCAAACTTAGAAAATCGGTAATCATTAAAGACTAGTTTTAAAAATAATTCCTTGAGATCTTTGGCAGAATTTCTAGTCTTTTCATCCTTTAAGAAGTCAGTATTCAAATGTAAATGGATAAAATGATTAATTAAAAAAAGAAAAAAGTCAGTATTCTGTATAAAATAAATTCAGTGGCTTTCATTCCATTATTACTTATCAAACGTTTATCTTGAAAATATTTAAATAGAAACCAGGTGTGGTGGTGCCCTTAATCCCAGCACTTGGGAGAAAGAGACAGGTGGACCTCTGAGTTTGAGAGCAGCCTGGTCTACAAAGGAAGTTTAGGACAGCCAGAACTATACAGAGAAACCTGTCTCAAAAAACCAAAAAGGAAACAAACAAACAAATCACCCTGAGTCAAAATTATTTGATTGACTTCCCCTCTAGATAATGTCTTAATAAGTGAAAGGCATTTTACTAATTGGCATATATAGTTTGTATTGTGAATATGATCACTTGATAATTTCTGTTTCAGACTGAGAAATAAGACTTTTTCCAACAATTTGTATAAATATGTTTCATGAATAATTTTTACAGTTATTTTAAATTTTGTGTTTATATATCAGAAGGTAGCACAAAATTTTATTCTGTTTTTCCTATATAGAGTTCAGCTCATGGAGACATTTTCTCCTCACACGTTGTCTTACCTGGTAGCACACCGTAACTTGATTCTACTCCAAGATTGCCTAGAAGTGACTGTATGTTTTCCTCCACACTGTAATCAGAGTGGGCAGTGGGTAGCCCAGCATCTGGTGCAGCAGTGGTTTGCTGAACTTCAAGCCGCCTGTCGGCTCTGGGGTCGAGTGAAGAGCTTTTCCTGAGTCTTTGGTGCATCCTCCTCCTTTGCCTTCTGGGACTTGGTTCACAGTTGGTTTGAAAGACAGTAAGCAGAATAAGCAGAAGGAGACAGAACCAAACCGCTCGCTTCATGTTCGATTTTTTTTTTTTTTCACCAACAAAGTTCTAAAAGGAGACAAAATTTAAAGTTGTTAGTAACTCCGTTCTTACTTCTGAAAGTTGACATAGCTATCTCTGGGTGCCACAGGAGTCTCTGAGGAGCAGAGTGTGATGGTGTGGTCTGGAGCCTGCAGTTTACTGATGGGTCAGAGTTTGAAATATCTGTCTCTCTGGACCAGGCTTGAGCCAAGTTTTTCTATAAAGTGCCAAATAGTAAATATTAACCCTTTATGGATTATTCTCTGTCTTAACTATTCAGTTCGGCTATTGTAATCTGGAATCAGCCATAGATGTTAGGTGACTGTGACTGTGTCCCAGTAAAATGAAAATGATAGGAAATGGCAATGCCAACAGCAGCAGACCCCCCCCCTGGACCCCCTCTGTCTGCTAGGGTGCTCTGTGGTTATCACCCGCACCTCTTCTGACACGCTCATCACTAGTTTTCTTTGCTGGGGAGCATTGCGTGCCTATCCTTTATAAAGCAGCTCTGAGACAGCACACTTGCTTGAGCACCTGTGCTTGTGAAGGAAGAGGGAGACTCCAGGTGACTTCCTCAGTCTGAACCCAGAGCTCACCAGTTGACCCTTCCGGCTTGCCAGCATCTGGAGACCTACATGTCTCTACCTCAACCCCACCCAGCACCAGAGTTACAGGTGTGAGATCTTCATGGTTTTGCAGTAAGCTCTTTACCCACTGAGCCATTTCCCTAGCCCTGAACATTTTTATTTTTAAGGGAGAGGTACAGGCACATGGACATCAGAGGACACCTCATTGTCATCCTCAGAAATGCTGTTCACTCCCTGTGATACAGGGTCTTTCATTGACCTCAGACCAGGCCAGACTGCCTCTCCAGTGGGTACTAGGAGCCTTAGGTCCCCACTCCTAATTCTGGGATTACATATCATTGTGTTGTGTGTTGGGTTCCGGGAACTCTAACTCAGGTCCTCATACTTAGATGGCAAGTAGTTTTCCAAACAAGCCATCCCTTCAGGACCGGGACAAGCAATTTCAAGAATAGTTCAGTTCCCTGTGTGTAGTGAAACTGAAAAATGAATTTGAGAAATATGTTTTTAGGCACTTTTGATCTAGCAACAGCCTTGAGGACGACAGATAGGCTGATACAGTAACCATAGATACTCCATATGAAAATTCACTGATTCACGTAGTAAGAGGGTACTTGTCTCATATAGTAATTGCCATCCGTGGGAAGCTTACACTAAACATTATCTTAGTGAAGTATATTGTTTTCTCATAAAGATCCAGAGCAAGGACATCTCTCTCACCACTTCTCCCAGTGCTCTGTGGATTTTCTAGCCAGTGCAGTGGCACAACACCAGGAAACAAGACACCCAGGGGCTCCTAGAAGCCGTCACCTACCTTTCAATAAAGCCTCAACTGCCGTTAAAAAGTTTAGAAGTGAGAAGAGCTTTTACCTCTGCAGTTCCTTGTATCGTTTAAAATCTCCAAGCTCCACAGTTGAAACTTTATTAAAATCTAAGGGAAACTCCAGTAAAGTTGAAAAGAAAAGAATGTTAGACAAAGTAAGACCAGGTTTCAGTGCCTGTTTCCCAAGTTTCAGATTGTGGAATTAGGCAGGTATTTCAAACACTGTCTTTTTAAAAAATCCTTTCATTATAGAAACTTCCAACCACTCTCAAAAGCAGAAAGTATCCCATGAACCACCATACTGTTGTCCTGCTTCAGTAACTGGCCTCATGGTTCCACGTTGTCTCCTTCCCTCCCTTGCTTACTTGCTTATACAGTCACTTTCTTGGAGGGAGTTGAGCTGAAATCTACTGCATGATGAAATTTTACCTGTGGATACTTCACTAGGTGTCTGAGAAGGTCATATTTTTGTTTAGTTTTTATATAACCACCTTGTCAATATTCTGCAATCCTTTATCATCTAATATTCTTTTCCTCAGTTCTCCGTCTTCCATTGTTTTAAAGTGTCTTCTTTCTTTGGATGTGAGGTGCACACCTATGTCCTCAGCATTAGAGAGCTGAGGGGGGAAGATTGTAAATTCAGGGGCTGCCTGGATATCACATGAGACCCTGTCTCAGAAGCATACAACCCAAGGACTGAGATTGTAGCTAAGTGGCAGGCCCAAGTTTGAGTCCAAAATTTGAGTATTAACAAGTAATTAACAGTTAATATACAGCTGGGTAGTGGTGGCGCACACCTTTGATCCCAGCACTCAGGAGGTTTTCTGAGGGCAGCCAGGGCTACACAAGGAAGCTCTGTATTGAAAAAACAAAAAATCCAGATTGTAGATAAATAACATTTTATAATCTCTAGAAATGTATTTCATTGAGAAATAGGACATAGATGCTGACATATCTAAATATGTTTTGTCAATGAAAGTTAAAATTTATAATTTTAATTCTTGGCAATTACAAACCAATATTTGTTGGAAAATTATTTAGAGAAAAAGAAGTAAAATAGCTTTATTCACAAATGTAGAAAATCTTGCGGAATCTAAAAAGCTCCTAACTCTTAAAAGGTTCCTATAACCAACAAGAGAAATCACTCAGGTTGTTCAAGATAAAATATCAGTCTATAAAAATGAGGATTATTTTTGTATGATATCAAAAATAGAAGCTAAGTCAGTGTTATTTTGTAATAGCATAAAATCTGAAATACTAGTGAATATTTCATGGAAGGTGGACAGGTTGTCTACTCTGAAAAATCAACTCTTAAAGTACTGCTGAAAGAAATGGACTGAGACCTTTGTAAGGAAAATGTTTACCCTCTACATGGATGAGATGACATAAGGGTGTTACATCTCCGTTATCCCCACATGAATGCCCGTACACGTGTCACAAATCCAGTTCTAATTCCACCGTGCTGCTTTGGTAGATGTTTGCTGGCTGACAGGCATGGTGGCACACGCCTGTAATCCAGGCAGGTATAGGGGGTTGAAGGTAGAGGTCATCCTGGGTGACAGGATTCCATCTCAACGTAACATTCTAGCTTAGGCCGAATTTTTGTACAGCACACACAACACCCTGGATTCAATCCCTAGTTATTTTTTCAAAAAGGCAAAAGACAGGCTTGTGAGATGGCTCAGCATGTGAAGGTACTTGCCAAAAGCCTAGAATCTGAGTTCCATCCTTGCAACATACATGGTAGGAGAGAAAATACTCCCCAAAGTTGTTCTTCTACCTCTACATATGCTCTGTGTCATGTATGTACATACATGTTCACATGCGCACACAATAAATACATAAATATAGTTTTAAAAATTAAATCATGAAATGAGAAAATGTTTTATGATATGTAAAATCTTATACTTTCACTGGAACGAAACAAGCTTCTTTATGTATTGTTGTGGCTTTGTACCACAAACCAAGATCACACCTGCAAAATGGAAAATAATTTGTACTCAAGAGCGTAAGTTTTCCATTCAAAGCTTAGAACAGTGCCTCTGAATTGGGAATGATTTGTCCCTCAAGGGACAGATAGCAATGTCTGGAGACGTTTTCTGCCATAGTTGGGAGCGCCTTTACAAGTATCTAGCGTAAAGAGGCGGGTGCTACTGATCACCCTGCAGGATACAGTCTTCCACAGCAAAGCTGAGCATATTGGGGATGCTGACACTGACAGCCCTGATCGGGAGGAGGAGTTAATCTGGCGTTTAATAATTATACTCGGATGCTATTATAAGCTGCAATTAATTGAATGGAGTCAGTGGTTCATTATCAAAAGGAAGAGTGGGAAATTAGTTGTTTTAATATGATAACCTCCTTCCTAAAGTTTTTCTCCTAACTCCAGGCTTTGTTTTCGTTTTATGTGTCTCCAGTTCTAGTACTTAGAGAGGAATCACCCAGGTTCATTATCCTGTTTGAATACCTCGCAGGTATAGCAGTACTGTGGGTGTCACTGCCCATATCAAGTATGTAGCTTATGCATTCCAAAGTGTTTATTTTCCTCCCTTCATTCTCATGTTTCGTTCCTCATTTCTGAGGACTGAACCCAAGATCCTTCACGTCCTAGATGACCACTCTGTTCCTGAGTTGACACTCCACCTTTTCTTGACTTCGAGATAATGCCATTAAGTTACCATATGGCCTCAAACTTGAAGTCCTCCTGCCTCAGGCTCCAAGATAAAAAGGATGCACCAGAGCATTTCTGTTGTGCTCAGGTGACACTGCTGTTCCCTAGCGTTCTACATGGTTCAAGTCCTGCTTCACTGTGTGCAGCTCTCTTTGACCCTGTGATGTCTCTATCTCCACTAACAGGGAGCCCCTCTGTCCTCTGTCCTCACCACCTGTGTCCATACAGCACTGCAAAGTCCTTCCTTTGGCCAACCTTGTCCACATGAGAGCCCATAAGAGATTAAAGATGAAAAACATATCCACAGTTTTTCAATTCATATTTTAATCAGTGCTTTAAAAATAAATTTACATTTGTAAAAATGATACCTGATTTTGAAAACCAAAATGGTACAAAAGTGTATGCAGCTGAAAAGACAAGCTGTCCTAATTACAATTTATTACAAACATACACAAATACTTGTTTCAAGGACCAAAGGATAACTATTTGGGGCTTTGAGGTCCATAGTCATGTCACAGTTTCTCAGCTTTCTTCTTATGGGCCCAGAGTAATGCTCGAAACCATTTGAATGGGTGGGCTGAGCAACGTTCCGATACTGCTATGTTCAGAAAACAGAATTTGTTGTGTGGACAATTTCCAGCTCCAAATTTAGTATTATATCCTTTATGACTCCTAACTACATATGCGCACATATACATTTAAATGTCATATATTATATATACATTAGATGTGTATTTAAACATAAATGGGAACTCTCTATATATTATATTCCAACCTGTTTCATCCCAATTAGCAAGAAATTCTGAGCACGTGGATACACAGGTCAATGTGTTCAAAACCAGTCTATTCAAGCCTGTTTTCATCCTATAGTTACTTAACAAACTTGCTATCCAATACGGTAACATTTTTCTCTCAGTTTTTTTTGAACGGGTTCCATTAGAGTTCTTTCACCTTTGTGTGCAGCTGAAGCTCTCCTTGAATTCTTCATCTTCCTGCCTCTTCATTCCAGGTACTGGGTTTACAGGTTTATATCCCATCCTGGGCTACTCAAACATTCTTAGTCACACATCTTAATTTTATTTTTAATTTTACAAATAGCATTAGTAGAGTGCCTATTTTTTTAACTTTCCATTTTGGTCTTTTTTTGTTGGTTGACATTTATAAATTAGCTTGGTCAGGCTTATTTTAATCAACCTTAAAGTTATGTTATATGCCTATCCAACTTCAGAATTGTCATACTTTCCTGGTGCTTTTGTCATTAGACAGAGACTTTCTGTATGTCTAGTAGTGCTCTAGTGAGATCTACTTTGTCTAATATTAGTGAGGCTCCCTTCTTTTGGTAATGTGTGCTTGGCAGTGTTGTATCATTTTTGCTTTCAGCCTTCCCATCGTGTATTCTTTATGCGCTTTGATTTGTAATGCAGTCTGACAATCTTTGTATTTGATAGGAACATGAAATCTATTTGTACTTTATGTTATAACTTTGCTTCGAGAGACAGGATAGCTTTGATTCTGGCATAAAGGCAGTTTTCACCATATGCCTTAATTTTTCGTATATGTTAAACATAGTATAACAATGGGCTGTTTTGAAAAGATTGTCCTTTTTCAGGCTGGCAGTATATCCCAGTGAATAAAGGTATTTGCCATCAATCATGACAAGTATTTGGTCCCAGGAACTCCCACATAGAAGGAAAGAATCGACCCCCTACATTGTCCTCTGACCTTCACAAGCACACCAGTCCACACATGTACAAGCACACCAGTCCACACATGTACAAGCACACCATTCCACACATGTACAAGCACACCATTCCACACATGTACAAGCACACCATTCCACACATGCACAAGTACACCATTCCACACATGTACAAGCACACCATTCCACACATGTACAAGCACACCATTCCACACATGTACAAGCACACCATTCCACACATGTACAAGCACACCATTCCACACATGCACAAGTACACCATTCCACACATGTACAAGTACACCATTCCACACATGTACAAGTACACCATTCCACACATGTACAAGCACACCATTCCACACATGTACAAGCACACTAAACAAATGTAACACGAGATTGTTATCATTGTTTTATATCAAAAACCATTTGAGACCACACTTTTTGAACCTCTTCACTTATCAAGATTTGGGGATAGATCCTCCTTTGTAAGGATCTGGCCCGTGTTGTAGGATATTTAACAGTAGTTCTGGCCTCTTTCACCAGCACCTTCCCCAGTTATAACAACCAAGAATACTTCTAGACATTGCCAAATGACCTGCTCCCCATCTGAGAACCCCTAACACATAAACTCTTTCCTCTCATCCTTTCCTGTATCTCTGGGTTTTTACTCAGATTTTCCTTCTCATTAAAAATGTGTCTTAAGGTAATTCATTCTGTGAAGTTCTGGAAGGACACGTTTGCCGCATAGTACATGTTTGAGGTTAATAGTGCCTAACATTTACAGATCTCATTCCTATCTTTTTGTTTATATTGATTCTACTTTTGTTGTCAATTGCTGCTGTTGTGTTCATATTCTTGTCCTCGTCGTTGTTTGAAACAGGGCTTCATGTATCCCAGGCTGGCCCCAAACTTACTGTATAACCGTAGAGAACATTGACTTTGTCATCCTTTTGCCTGCACTTCCCAAGTGCAGGGATCACAAGAGAATGCTGCAATCCTTTGTTGGTTCAATTGAGAAGTCATGATTTAGTCAAACTACTTTAAAAATATCATTCTTTTTCTGGCCACTTTGGATGTTCATCTTGGTCTTTGGATGTTCTCCTGCACATAGAAGGTGTGGTTCTCTTATTCCTATTACATTTGGGATTCATGATATATTTTGGATACATACTGAATTTGGGGGGGAAGGGAGGGAAGCTCAAGACAGGCTTTCTCTGTGTAGCCCTGGCTGTCTGGAACTCACTCTGTAGACCAGACTGCTTTGGAACTCAGATCCATCTACTTCTTCCCAGTGCTGGAGTTAAAGGCATGCACCATCCAGCTGCAGGCTGACTCAGTCAATCAACCTACCTACCTACCTACCTACCTACCTACCTACCTTCCTTCCTTCCTTCCTTCCTTCCTTCCTTCCTTCCTTCTTCCTTCCTTCGTTCCTTCCTTCCTCCCTGTCTTCCCCCTTCCCTCTCTCTCTCTTTCTCTCTTTCTTTCTTTCTTTCTTTCTTTCTTTCTTTCTTTCTTTTGTTTTGTTTTTTTTTGTTGTTTACTTAAGTCCTCAGTTCGTCCATATGCTTTAGTCCTTTTCTCTTTTCAGAACTACAGTCATTTGTACAATAACAGATCCATTATGTCTTCCATGTCACTTTCTCTTTTTGGTTTTTTTTTTTTTTTTTTCGTTTTTCTATTGCCACATGACTCATCCTCATGATTCTAAGTTCATCTGTTGGCCTCTTTGTTTCTTTTTTGTACTTCAGTAAATCATTTTTATTGTTTTCAATTCTATAACTTATTCATATTCTACTCTTTGAACATTTAATCATTTGTTTTAAAGTCTGTCTGAAGATGAGGTTTTCTGAGTCCTCTTTTTGACTGTACCTGTCATCTGTTCTTTGGGATTTTAGCTGTGTTCTTTCTTTTTCTTTTTCTTTTTTTTTTTTTTCTTTGTCTGATGCCCTTTAAATTCATGCCAGAAATTATAGAAAATATCATCAAATGTTTAAACCTAGAATGATTTTCATGCTTTGAGTGTAGTGTTATAGACACTGTCGATAATACATCAAGTGATTTGAAGCTGGACATCACTGTATCCAATATCACACCATGGGTCTAGTTTTGCTAATGTCACAAGCACCAATGTCATTGCTCCAATGCTTGGCCCTCGTCTTTGTTTTCTGTTTTTCCTGAGCCTTGTGAAGCTATTTTAGAACTCTGTTAACCTCTTCTGGAATCCACAGATGTTTCTAGAAGCAAAGCTATTTCAGACCTGAGACCGTCTGGGTTTCAGTCTTATTCCAAACACTGGCTCTGCTGATTTTCTCATCTTCCTGTTTGTGCTCAGCGGATGAGTAGATCTGTATTCCTTGCCAGAGGAAGTGCCTTCAGATTCTGTTTGTTCTTGGCAAAAAATGTATATTTCTTACTCTTAGATGTGGTAAAAATTTGTAAATCTTAAATGTCTGAAAATATCCTTTTTGGTTAAAACTAGAACTAAAGCTTCAAAATCATTTTCCCTGAATACTTTGCAGATATTGATTATTTTCCTTTTACACACTTTGTTTTCCTTTTGCTTTTGCTTTGAAACAGGGTCTTGCTATATAGCCATGACTAGACTAGAGCTAACAATGTAGACTAGGCTAACCTTGATCTTGCGGTGATCCTCCTGTCATTGCCTCCAAGTGTTAGGACTATAGATGTGAGATACCACACCCAACTTGATCCATTCTTACTGTGTTATGGAGAAGACAACTTGAAATCAATTCCCATCCCTTTGTAGGAAGCCTTTTTATTCTGCCTTCCTGTGGAAATGTTCTATTTTTTTAGTATGTCTTTAACATTCATAAGTTTTGCTATGAGCTAGTAATAAATTATTGGATTTTTTTCTTCTTGAAATTCTTTAAACCCTAAAACTTATTTCTCTGATGACCTATCTGTTAATTCTGTCCCATGCTTATTCAAAGATTTATCCCACCATTCTCCATTCCTCCCCCAATACTAGGAGTGAAACTGTGGCATTAGGGGTGCTAGACAAGCACCATACCCCCCTGAGCTTCATCTCCAAACCCATCCTCCATATCTAATTTCTGCCTTACCAAGAGCTCTTCTTCCTTCCCAGTGCAGCTATACAGCCATATGTAGGGAGGTGTGTGTGTGTGTGTGTGTGTGTGTGAGTGTGTGTGTGTGTGTGTGTGTGTGTGTGTGCTAACATACCTTCTGTTTTCTAGGAACTTGAAAGACAAGAAGGCACAATGTGTATTTGGCTTCCCCTCTTGAATCTCAGTAGTTCTTTTTGTAGCTTCATCTGCTAAAATCAGGCTTTACCTGGTTTCACCCAAGTGGACTTGTCCTCAAGCCATCTGAACTCAGCAGCTAACAGCCTCATGGATGTCTTTATGTGAAGTCCACCATCAAACTTGCTCAGGATATTTGTATAAATACTCCAGTCATTTGAAAATCATTACTGTAGGTCATTAAAATTAAATTATGATTAAACATTTGATGCCCTGCTTTAGTTTCAGAAGAACTAGTCTACAGAATGTAAAGGAGCAAGGCTATTGGCACCTAAAGTCAGTCAGCTCTTATAATGAAGTCATGTAGAAGAGCAGGGGCAGTGGCAGCCATGAAAATGTAAGCTGAAGGGCAGGCGACACGGGATTTGTGAAGTAGGGCAGAGGGCCCTGATGGACATGTAACACGGATGTTCCGCATCATGTACACATGTACACTGACTTGTTTGTTTGTTGTGACAGTTATGTGTGTAGTAGCTGAGGGTCATGAAAGCTCTCATTCTGGACCTCATAACTCTAGATAATCTCCAGGGGTCTCCCATGAAGGTGAATGTGGCATCCCTGGGCCTCCTATAATCGTCCACTTGCCCAAGTGTCCCTATTCAAATGAACCCATTTCTGTCTAATTTAGAGATCTAAATAGATTTGTACAGAAGTAAATTGGCAGAGCTGTCTTAATTTTAACAAAACCAGGATCTAGTTTAAATAAAATTTAAGAAATAACCCTCAATTCTGATTGATATTCAGTGGTTTATAGAATTTTGCATTTTGTTTAATATTTAATAAGCAACTTTATAATTATGTCTAGATACTCTAATCACAATGTCATTTTCATCAAGTAATGTTTTTGTTTTTTTGACCTTTGATATTTGTCCAGATATTGAATATCCTCTATAAACTTTGATTAACTTATTTTCTCCATTAAAATTTTTCATCACTTGTCTTAAGAAAACTTTAAAGGTATCCATACTTTTTAATATATCTGCAAAGTCATAAGTTATCATCTTTCATGTTACCACCAGACTTAAAATGGAAAATGCTTTTCACTGAACACGTATTTTCCTTTAGAACTTAAGGACTGAGAAAATTAAAGTTTCTAGTCAGTTGATACTTCTACTCGTCACATAATTCTATCTAAACATATGACAATAGTTCATAATTCCTTAACATTTGAACTACTGGGAAATGATCATCCTGCAAAGAAACAATTACACAAAATAAAGCATACTTTTAACTTTTCAGTCTGTTAGTACAGAGTTAATTTTCTTAAAGATTAAACATATTTGCACACAAAATACTCAGATATTAAAGCCATGCCACATACTTCAGTAGAAACTTAAAATTTAAAACATGTTTACCTGGAAATCTAAACTAAGTAGCTTTGCTTGGTGTCATTTAAGTCTCCCGCTGAAAGTGAAACAAAACCAGAACTTTCTTTAAAAACAAAGAAGAGAAGGGAATGTTGAAAGTGTTAGCTGACTTCTTAGTAAAATCTAAAAGAACTGATTCCCTTGGGATAAACGCCTTTCAGTTCTTTGTGTGGAAAATCAGCCAAAGAAGTAACCAGGGAAAATGGTTACCAAGGGAAATTTTTTTTAATCACAGGAAAAGTGGAAAACATCAGCGGGAGTTGGGCGGGGTGAGGGTGGGGGACATTTCCTTTGCAGGCTGAAGAGGCGGAAGAAAAAAACCTGTGACTTTCATAGGCTATTTATTTACATAAAATATTGCAGGATTATTGACGTTCAAACAAGCCAGCATACCACTAGAGATTTGTCAGGACTATAGGGGTGGTATTCTCATCACTAAAGGCTGTATGCGTCTCCAACCCTGTTTAAATTGGATTAAATTTGTCTGTATTAAGGAAACAAAAGCTAGTTACATATTTATACCATTAGATTATATAATTTCAGTAACTGGTTGGCAGTACACGCCTATAAATCACAGCACTTGGGAGGTAGAACACTGGGAGTTTTAAGATCATTCTGGGCTACATATGGACTTAGATCTAGCATAGGCTACATAAGACCCAGTCTACAAAAACAATTATTGATTTCACATATGAAATACATATATCCATATCTCTGGCTGACCTGGGACTCATTATGCAAAACCAGGCTGCACAGAACTCACAGAGGATCTGCCTGCCTCCATCTCCATCCAGTTCTAGGACTAAAGGCATGCACCGTTACACCTAGGTGTGTGTGCGAACACACTTAAGGGACAAGGGAGCAACAAGGCTCCTCATTACCAGTTATTCTAGCAAATTAGGTCTGTGCTTTGGCCTCCTGTTTCTTTAACGCCCCATAAGCAAGTTAGAAACTGACCCAACACTGCAGGCTGCTTAAGTTAACTCTGTGGAAGAACCAGGTGAGTATTCAGCACAGTAGATAACAGCCAACTGCTATCAAGACACATAAATTTGACATTTAGAAATACACTTAACATACTCGCAGATAATGATAAATCATAAGTGACTTATATAGTGAGTGATACTGGCCTCTGCATATCAAATCTAGAAACAAAATTATGAATAAATGCCTTTATATTTTTGAAAGGAAATTTATTTTTTCAGTCAAAAATTCATTACGAAAAGAAAAAGTAATTCAGCTGACCAATGGACCAAAAAGCGTTAAATTAGAAGTTCAGAGACTACAAAATACTAGTGATTGATGAAAGGCAGGAAGCAGTTTTTCAACATCAATAATGATCAAGAAGTATTCATTAAAATGTGTACTATCACCCCTAGTGTGAAATGCTGAGACAACATAGAGGTGGAATATGAACATTATTATTCTCAAAAATAATTCCAAATAATTCTCACATACTTAGTAGTCATCAGTCACAGCCTGATTAGAGCATGCTGTTGTGTTTGAGGGAAACTGTGTTCGTGGCATGCTGTATGACAAACAGAGACAGTTCTACTGAGGACAACTAGCTAATAAAGAACAGGGCCATGTGCCCAGGAGTCACCTCAAGAAATCCATTATAAGAACATCTTTCTGTGCAGAGATGAGCCTTCAGGGTAGTATTTTGAAGCACTCTTAACTAAGGACTTCATTAGAATAAAAAGTAACCTAATTGTATATTTAGAACAATGAACTGCAAAGCTCTTTGGAAACTAAAGTAACCCCATTAAGATTGGCATGTGAAGTTGTCTCAGATATACCAAGAGGAAAAAGGGAAATATTCAAAACGATATATCAATATATGCATTATCTTTTGTGGTGTGTGTGTGTGTGTGTAATTCAGCATCTTTTCAAAGAGTAGATTAAGAGGGATAAACAAAAACTATTAATAGTTATCGCTGGGTGATGAAATTACAGACAATTTTTCTAAATAATTCATTTTCACAGTGTTTTGCACTTTTTTATAACCAGATGGGAAAAGAATAACTATAAAAGCACACTATAAATAAGCAAAAACTTATTTTTTAAAAAGAAATTGTATGTGTGTGTGTGTATGTATGTATGTGTTGCCTGCATGTATGTCTGTCTACCATGTTCACTCAGTGCCCACCTAAGAGAGGACATCATATCCCCTGGAACTGGAGTTATGGACAGTTGCAAGCCACTCCAAGAGGACTAGGAAACTGAACCCTGGTCCTCTGCAAGAACAGCCAGTGTTCTTAATGATTGAGACATCTTTCTGGCTCCTTTCACAAAAGTAACTCTTTAGTGGAATAAAGCAATAACAATAACTATCATTCTAAGATTGACATGGTTGGAAAAGAGACAATTGTAAGATTTCTGAGGTCACTGCTTTGCAAGTTTTATGGTTAAATGGATGAGGTCTTTTTCAGAAACTATTTTAACCACACTAGGACACGGAAAATGGTACTGCTACAGTTTTTCCTTCTCTCTTATTATTGTGGGCATAATTATATCCTAAGTCTTGGCTATCATAGTGCTCTGAAGGAGTAGTAGTTATTTGCCACTGAAGGCTATGCAGAGAGCGACCAGCACCCATGGTAGGAGGGAGCCTTCAGACCTTTCACTTACCAATGAAGTCTTTTAGACTGCTCAGTGTTTATTGTCCACACAAACTA
The DNA here is from genome assembly GCF_011064425.1 of Rattus rattus. Lineage (NCBI taxonomy): Eukaryota > Metazoa > Chordata > Mammalia > Rodentia > Muridae > Rattus > Rattus rattus. Next base: position 68,476,283 of record NC_046167.1, on the reverse strand, counting down.
GAGTTACCTGGAAATGGTGGACATCAATTGAAGAATTGCTTTTGTAAGACTGGTCTGTGGGCATGTCTTTGGGAAATTGTCTTTGAGTAGTGACTACTGTGAGGGGGCCCAACTCACTGTGGGCACTGCCATCCTGGACTGTATAACAAAGCAAGTCAGTAGTTTTCCTATATGGTTTCTACCTCTGCTCATGCTTGAGTTTCTGTCCTGATTCCCTCAGTGATAGATTGTATCCTGGAAACATTCAGTGAAATAAACCACACTCCCTAAGTTACTTTTGGTCTTAATGTTTATAACAGCAACAGAAAGCAAACTAGAACAGAAATTAGTACCAGATGTGGGGTGCTGGTTTGATAGGCCAGACCATGTTATTTGGAGGGTGTCTTAGTTAGATTTTACTGCTGTAAGCAGACACCATGACCAAGGTAAGACTTATAAAGGACAACATTTAATTGGGGCTGGCTTACAGGTTCAGAGGTTCAGTCCATTATCATCAAGGTGGGAGCATGGCAACATCCAGGCAGGCATGGTGCAGGCAGAGATGAGAGTCTACATTTTCATCTGTGAAGGCTGCTAGTCAAAGCCAGTCTTCCAGGCAGCTAGGATGAAGCTCTTACCCACACCCAAAATGACACACCTATTCCAACAGGGCCACACCTTCTAATAGTGCCACTCCCTGGGTTGAGCATATACAGACCATCACACTTCACTTTCTGGCTCCCATAGTCTTGTTCAAACATATGAATCAGTGGGGACCACACCTAAACATAACATAATGCAAAATACATGTAGTCCAACTTCCAGAGTTCCTATAGTCTATAGCAGTTTCAACAGTGTTAAAAGTTCAAAGTTCAAGGTCTCTTCTGAGATTCATCTCATCACTTAACTGTAATCCCCAAAGCGAGAAACCAGCTGGATAAACCCTAAACTCTGCATCTCCATGTCTGATAGCATAGCAGTATTGAGATCTATAACTCCCTTTTCAACTTTGTTGACCGCATCAGAGGAGGTGCAGGGTGAAAATTGAAAAGATTTTGAAACTGAAATCCAGAAAAGCTATTGAGTGCTGAGAGCTTAATGAATTGTTTCTTGGGAGTTTGAAAGATAATACAGAGAGAAATGCTGACAATGGGGACTCATTGTGAAGTTTCAAAGGAAAGAAAAAAATCTTGCAGGAATGTTCATATGATAAATAGTTCAAGGAGCTGTGGTTGCTATTTAACTGTGATTACCAAGAAGTGAATACTCCTGAAGTAAAGCCTTCTGTGCTTTACTAAGAAACAGATTGCTGGTTAGATGAGGCTAAAACTTATATGGTTTATAATAGGAAAACACCACTGAGGTGAAAGCTTCTGGAAAGTATTTCCTTACGGTCAGAGTACAGAAGCCATGGTCCAATGGGAAGCCAAGGCTGTACATCAAACCTGGCAGCAGAATTTGCCAATAATGTTTGAGGTCTCCCACATGATACTGGTTTTGAAAGTAATTCTGGCATGAAAAGGTCATGGAGAGAAGCTGAAGCTTGACACTGGATGGCAGGGTCACTCAAGTCCCCAAAGGGAAACCAAAAGAGGCCAATGGTGAAGGCACGGTCTCAGTTTTGCAGTGAAGACCCCAATTTTCTGGATGCCAGGACTGTGAGATCTACCAAGGACAGCAGCATGTATGGAATGGAGTTGGTCTGGGCCTACAAGATAAGCTATGTGTCCTGTGGGATGGCAAAGCTAGAGAAGCAAGTGGATAGACCCAAACCTTTTGAGGCCAGAACATGATGAGTGACTCCCAGATGGCTAACACAGTACTACAGGATTTAAAATACACCGATAGACTTTGGTTTTCCTTATGTGTGATTATTTTTATTCCCTAATTCTTCTCTTTTGTATTAAGGAAGTTTTTTTCTTCCAGAAACCCACAGTTAAACGTAAGAGTGAGACTTTTCAAGTTGTACATTATTTTATATTATAATATTAATATCAGTTGTTGATGACAAACAAAAGATAGGGATTAAGGTAATGTGTTTAGGTGCAAGTTGACAGAGAGTGGGGTCTACTTGTTAGATTCAGCAGTCAACTTGACAAAGCCCAGAGTTATCTGAGGAAGTCGTGATCAGATTGGCCTGTGAGTATGTTTGTGTGGCATTTTCTGTTGTTGTTGTTGTATTTCTAGAGGAAACCTTATTAACTGAGAGAGTGAACATAACATATTAGTGAGTGATGGAAAAGGAATTACAAATCTTAATGCTTCGTAGATGTGTGAGTAGATATGAAAGCTGACATATCTAAAATTAACCAAAGTTTTATTGAGATTTTATAGATTGTTATTTTATTTATAATCACTTCTTATGCTTCCTGAATATTTATATTTCTACTCAGAAAAATAAGGCTATTTTTGTTTTACACACACCAAATAAAATGGAAAGAGCTCCTTAAATAATAACCATGCTCTGATCACCTAACTTTTCCATCAATCCCTTTAACTCCTAATTTAATATTTTATGCTACTGTTTGTTAATAAGGCAATATGCTCTAGAATGTATTTGATTTCTTCATCTCCGCAGTTTTCTCCCTTTCGGCTCCTCCCTTTCCCTCTCCTACTCCTTTCACATTCTGATTGTCCTTTCTTCCTTCCTTACTTCCTTTCCCCCTTCCTTCCTTCCCTCCTACTTTTCTCTCTCCTGTCTTTTCTTTCTTTCTAATTAATTACAACATTTCCTTTGTCTAACTGCTCCATGCCCCTTCAAATTCCTGGCATCATGTGTGTGTGTGTGTGTGTGTGTGTGTGTGTGTGTTTTATCTGATTCTCAGCATTCCTTAGTCGTCTATAATTATTTGTATACCATGAAAGCCACATCAGCTTTCTGGAGGTTTCCCTCATCCATATTAGCATGTTTATTAGTGTCATCATTGTTCAGATTATATTTGGTCAAACATGTTTGTAAAGGAATTTTAATCAAGCAACATGGCTGCTCTGGCAAGGGATCACATCCAAAGACCTTCTTTGTCTTCGTGATCTTACTGGAATAACATACCTTTAATCCTGGGTAGAATACAGACATGCTTTTAGTACATACCTTTAATCACAAACAGTGAAGGAGAACTTAGTTTGTAGAAGGAAGCAGCCATATTTGAAAGTGATGTCTAATTGAGTGGCAGACAAAGACAGAGAAAGACTTGACAAAATGAGCAGAGAAAGTATAGGCCAACTCTCAGAACAAATAGGAAAGAGAGAGGCTACTTTAGAACAGTACAAAGTGAGTTAGGAGAGGAGGGCAGTTTAGTAAGTGCAGTTCAGCTGAGTGCAGGCAATGCTGTGGATTCAGAGAAGTTCAGGTCAGTACAGTTCTATGCAGTTCAGTAGTCAGTGGAATTCAGAGGCCGTTTTTACCAAGCACAGCAATTCAGTGAGAACCTGAGAGAATTGAGTTTGAGTCAGTCAGCTTGGAGAGGAGTTTTGAACCAAAACAGCTTAGTTGAACCAGCCAGCCAGAGTTCAGAAAGAACTAGAAAGGATAAGCTCAAGTAAGCTTCCAAAACAACAGTTACATCCGGCAAATAAAAGTTACTTATGCACGTGTTTCTGAGATATTGGGGTGACATTCTAAGAGACACAATCTGACAGTAAACTCCCTGGTTCTTTGAATATTACAATTTTCCTGTCCCTTCTTCCACCAAGACCCCAGAGCCTTGGGTGTAGGAACTGTATTGTAGATGTATCAGTATGGACTGTGCTCCACAACTCTGCATTTTGGTCAGTTGTGGTTTTCTATAATGGCCTCCATCTATTGCAGAGAGAAGGAAACTCCCCTCTGCAGAGGTGAAAAGAACACATATCTATGAGTATAAGGACAGATATTTAGAATGTAAGTTGTCAATTGTAGATTCTCCTCCAATGTTCACAGCTTTACTAGTCCTAAGATAGTTGTCTAGATTTCCAGGATCAGGTAGATTTCTCTCTGTTGAGCATGACTTAAGTCCAATTAGACAGCTGTTGGTTACTACTAAGATATGTGTGTCAGGACTGCATGCACTTCCAGGGTTATCATTGCTAGTCATGATTATGGTTCATGGGTGTCATGGCTGGGTAGAAGTACTGGTTGCTTTCCTCTTTGGAAAGTTTTGCACAGCTTCTACTGCCATGAAAGTTTAATCTCCAAGGAAAAGGCTTTTAGACCAGTTCTAGCTCAGGGGCTCTGAGTTCAAACTGCATGATATCTTCAGCAATAGGGACTTCCCTTCTACCTCTGAGGGGCGATGAATAGCAATAGCCTATAATGTTTTAGGAGTCTTGGATGGCCCTGACCAACAACTCAAAAAGGGACATACCTGTGTTGGGATTTTTGTTAGATGATCTGTTACCCTTGCAAACATTGTCAGCCCAAATGGGAATTTTTTTACTGAGAGAATTTATATTTGTATCAACTTCTATGTATTTTAGGAAGTTAATAATATTATTACTTATGACTTTTTCACATATTCTTAATGTTATTTTACCTTTTTTGTATTTATTTCTCTCCTCCCTCACTAATAAACCCCCAGTTTCCCATGTCTCCTTTTAGATAACTTGTCCCTTGCTATTTCTTCCCTCTCTATATTGTTTCTCCTCAAAATGATCCCATTTTGTTTTCCTGCTTTCTGAAGTTATTCACATTCACGTAGGTACTCATCTCAAGACTGGGAGTTAGAAACATCAGATGAGAGAGAACATACAATATGTGTCTTTCTGGGTCTGAGTTACCTCACTCAATATGATCTTTTCTAGATTCATCCATTTAGAAATGATAAATTCAGCAATATGGCACTCTATAGAATCAACTTATGCAATCAATAGTTTTTCTATGCACTAATAACAAGCAACCAAAGAGATATTCACAAAAGCCTCAAAGAAAATAAAATTATCTAGGAATAAGCCTAACTAAGGGTGTGAAGGATGTTTACAATGAAAACGTTAAACCTCTAAAGAAAGGTAAAGAATGATACTAGAAAATGTAAAGACATCCCATGCTCATCGATTGGTGAAATTAGTATAAAAATGGCCATTTTACTAAAAGCCATTTACAAAGTCAATGCAATACCAATCAAATTCTCCACCTGCTTCACAAAAACAGAAAAAGCATCCTAAATTTATATGGATCCACAAAAGGCTCCATCCAGATACGCAGGACAATCATGAGCAAAAAGAACAATGCTAAAAGGATTAACAATCCAGATGCCAACAAATATTGCAAAGCCATAGTAACAAGACAGTATGGGACTAGCACAGAAACAGATATGGAGGCCAGCGGAACAAACCAAGAACTGCAACATGAGGACGCATAACTCCAGCCATTTGGTATTTGACAGTGATGCCAAAAGCATATAGTAGAAAAAAGAAAGCATCTTCAACAAATGATGCTGGGATAACTGAATGTCCATATGCAGAAGAACGGAAGTTGACCTGTGTCTATCATAGTGGTTCTCAACCCTTTCACAGGGGTTACCTAAGATCACTGGAAAACACTGATATTTACATTATAATTCATAACAGCAGCAAAATTACAGTTATTAAGTAGCAGTGGAAACAGTTTTATGGCTGGAGTCACCACAACATGAGAAAGGGTCGCAGCATTAACTAACTCCAAATAGTTCAAAAAACTAAATGTGAAATTTGAAACATGGAATCTGCTGGGGGAAACAAGTTCTCTACATGATACAGGTATAAGAAAAGACTTTCTAAATAGGACTCCATTTGCCCAAGAATTAAGGCCAACAGCTGAACAAGTGGTTTGTCGGAATCCATCTGACAGAGGATTATTATCCATAATATATAAAGAACTCAAAAGTTAGAGTAAAAAAACCCATAAAAACATTCATTTTTTTAAAAGGGGACTTAAACAGAATATTTCAAGAGAAAGAAAAAATTGCTAAGAAATGTCTCAGAAAATATTTCTTGTCTCTAGAATTAGAGAAGTGTGAATCAAAACAACCCTGGGGTTTTATCTTATCTCAGCCAAAATGACAAAAATCACCAAAACCAATGCTGGAAGGGAATTCTGGAGTCAGAGGCCCTCATTCCCTATGGGTGGAATTGCAGAGTGGTGTAGCCACCGCGGAAATCATTGTGAAGAATGCGCAAAAATGCTACAATTAAATCTACCATATGACTCAGTTTTTATTTCAAGTGTCTGGGTGTTTTGCCTGCATGTGTGTATATGCACCATATGTGTTTATGCAGTGCCACAGAGGCCAGAAGAGGAGGTCAGAGTCCCTGGAACTGGAGTTAGAGATGTAAGCTTTCTAGTGGGCGCTGAGGTACAAATACAGATGCTCTGGGAAAACAGCTGGTACTCATAGCTGCCACCATCTGTGCCCGGAGTGTTGGCACTCGTCAGACCCACTCTTAGCCTTATTCCTGTGAGAGGCCTACGGAGACAGCCTAGATCAGTCAGATCCTAGAACCACCACCCACTACACACACACACACACACACACACACACACACACACACAAGTACAACAGAAGAAAAGTACATTTGCTACTTGTAGTCTAATTTTCTTCCTTTTTAACCATATTAGGCCCTTTTCTTTTTTCTTTTCTTTTCTTTTTTTTTTTTTTTTTCTGGAACTGAGGACTGAACCCAGAGCCTTGCACTTGCTAGGCAAGCGCTCTACCACTGAGCTAAATCCCCAACCCCTCTTTTGCTAGAAGAGTACATTTAAAGTAAAAATATAATTTATGTTGTGCAGCATTTTAAATTTTATACATTTATTTACTCATTCATTTCAGTTTTCTGAGACAAGGTCTTATGTAGCCGGGCTAACTTCAAACTCACTATTACCAGAGCTTAGAAACATAGATGTGTCCCACTTTTAAAGTAACCCAGCCAGGCATAGTGGTGTACCCTTTAATCACAGCACTCAGAAGGCAGAGGCAGGCAGATCTCTGTGAGTTTGTAGCCAGACTAGTCTATGTAGTAAGTCTGAGGACAGTCAAGGCTACAAAGAGATAGAATCTCAAAAACAAATAGATAAGTACATGAGAATAGACATTTTTAATAAGCTCATTGGCAGAACCGGGTACTTGGCTAATCCTTGTCGCAGCACACGACAGACAGATGGAGACCCAGAGCATAACAGAAGGAGAGACCACATATGTGAGAACCTCCTGAACACTAGCCTGCTTTTTCCTAAGCAGTGAACACATGACTTCAGTAAATCCTAAACCTTGTTATATAGAACAAAACTAAGGTGTCACAGAAGCAAAATGAGGAAAGGGAATGGGGTTAAACTACCTAGTGTAGTTAAATGGAAAAATGACAACAGCTCCGATCTAGTCTGGTTCATGTTTCTTAGAACATTCAAGGCCACATCACCTGCCAAGGTTTCCTTCCTCAGCGGCCAGCGGAAGGCATGAGAACAGACAGCCAGCCACTCTCATCATGTCACAGAACTCCTTAAATGCTAGCTAGTGAAGGTCAGTTTCTCACTGCCGGGACAGATGTGACAACAGGTAACTGCAGTCAGGTCCTGAGTCCCACCTAAGCCTAACTATATACTAAATGCAGATGAGCAGCATGTCCTTTCTGGCACTCAAATGACGGTCTTTAACGCAAGGCCATCAGAGACTTCTTAGGTTGTTTCTCTCAGGACTTTGAGGGCGTGGTGTTTCTGTTTCCCTTGGAAAACAGGCAGCTTGAAGCATTCAGAATTGTTATTTCCCCTGTAATTTCCCTCCTGTAATCCCTGAAACCCATGCTTAGTGAGGGCCTGGTGAGAGAGTTACACATATGGTAGTGTGAGCATTGTTGGGAATAGGGATTCTTTTCCACTGATACACTGTCTGAAGGAGATGGCTATAAACCAGGGCGACCACAATATTTACAAAGGTATGTAATGAAAAAAGAAGACTTTGGCAGCTAATGTAACTCCATCACTCTTGGGGAGGATAAAGAGACATTCACTTGAGGTTTAATAAATCAAAATATAGTGTGTTTGTCCACAGCTTCACTTTTTCCCATTACTGGTGGGTGATGTCATCTTCATTTCCCTTAGAATCTGTTTGTGTCCAGGAAAAGAGAAGATTAATGTTAACTGCAGTTATTATCATGCAGTCTTATTTTATGGTGAATTTTAGTTTTAATTTTGCCACCTATGTAGAGGTTTTTTTTTAAGATTTATCTTTGTGTATGTGTGTGTCTGTCTGTCTATCTGTGTCTCTGTGTGTTGTCATATGAGGGTTTGTGCACATGAGTGCAGCAGGGAGGCTGAGGCATCAGAACTAAAGTCAGGAGCAGTTGTAAGCACCTAATGTGGAAGCTGAGACTCAACCAGGCCATCTCTCCAGCCCTGATTTCTGTTTTCCTTTTCTCCTTGTGTTAGTGGCCACATCCATTGCCTTACGCATGGTAAGCAAAAGTAGTACCAAGAAACTAATCCTCTTAACTAATCCTCTTACTCTAGGAGGTTTGCAGTTGATTTTATTTTTCTCAAATTAAGCTCTGAATTTTTTTTTTTTTTTTTTTTTTTTTTAGCACTAGAGATCAAACTCCTTCATCTTGCAAGGCAAGTGGTCTACTCCAGAGTACATCCCTGGCCACTGAACACTGATCTTAAAAAGGATAAAGCTAAGCTACTCTGTTTGGCTGGGTAACGTGGCTTCTAGAAGCTGCGTTTTATTAAATAAAGCTCCTTATGCCAATACAGCACACCTCCTTATGCAGTACTGGTCAGGCGGGGCCCAGAGGCCCTTAAGACAATGGAGGCCAGTGCCACCAGAGCTAGAGGATAAGATCCTGTTATTGAAGACATAAGGCATTTTGATTGCAAGACCAAAACAAGCTGACAAGGAACTAGAAGCATCCTTCCTGAAACTATTTTTCACAGTGCCAGAAAGTGCTGTGCAGACCTGGAGGAGAAAAAGCATTCATTTGTCTTACCCATCTGTGACCCCCCAGGCAATATGTGCCTTCTAGTGGAATAATGCCATGACCATTACAGGCATAACCAACCACTTTATGATTAGATCTGAGGCCTACTCCTTAGAAGGAGTTCATACCTGATACTGTAAACTTGGCCAACTCCCATGGCTGCAGAGATCAGAGGAAACCAGCTACTATTGTTAAATGGTCATGGTGTCAGACTACCTTCTAATTATTAATGTTTATACCTATAGATTGGTGCTGCTTTAAGCTTTAGTCAGAGAATCTTCTGTTTGTAGTGGGTAACAGTTAATGCAGTCACTGTTCTGAGAATAAGGAACTATTTAATTATGCACCCTTCAACACATCACTTAATTTCCAAAGCTCAGGGAACATTGTGGAAGATGAATGCAAAAATCAAAAAGTTTTCCCAAATCACACAAAGTAAAATTTAGTATTGCTGAGAAATATATAAATAACTAAAACACTATTCACAACAGTACTGAGATAGTATTAAAATTGTAGTACTTTAGGATCCTTTGCTCTCCTATACCTGCATTTCTCTGCCAAAGTAGTGTTTTAGCATCACTACTCACAGAGCAACATCTACCTTGTTCAAAGCAAGTAAGTGGAGCTAGGGCTTGTCATCAAAACCTGAACAATGCAAAGTTCCTACAATAGTTAATATGGTCTGGTAAAGTATAAGGGCAATGACTACCTCTAGCAGTGTGATTATGTTAGGATTTAGCCCTACAGGAAGTTCATCCTTAGGATGCCCAGTGACCTTGTTTCAATACCCAGCACCTCAAAACAAAACCCAACCAGTGTCTACAGTTGTCAGAAAGTGACAATGTTGAGCAGTATTCAACCCAGAATGTTCTCCTTCAAAAATTCCATTCTTGTACTATTTAATGTCCTTACTCTGCTGTGTCTGACTGCTGAATATCCTTTGCTTCCTCCTCACCATCATCCTCCTCCTGATTCTCCTGCTGTTGTTGTTGTGGATGATGATGACGGTTATGATCTAACAATGACAACAATTGTGGGAATGGAGATTCAAATACAAGAGGGAAACAGCAGAATCATATATGACAGGCTTTGGAGATAACATTGAAACTTAAGTGCTGTACCAAAACATTACATGGGAAGAAGGTAACTGGGTCTGCATTTGTAAATGGCCACCGTGATTGTGCTGTGCTTTATAAGACAAGTGGAAGGAGCCAATCTAGAAGCAAAGCACCACCAAGAAACTTGTGGCAATCAGGCAGTGGTGGTGCACTCGCACTCAGGAGACAGACAGAGGCAGCTGAATCTCTTGAGTTCAAGGCCAGCCTGGTCTACAGAGCGAGCTTTAGGGCAGCCAGGACTATAGAGAGACCCTGTCTCAAAACACCAAAAAAAAAAAATAATAATAATAATAATAACTTTTTTGTTATCCAAGAAAGATTTCTTGAGGAGTTGAGTATATAAAATTAATAAGAGGAATCAGGAATGTGAAGTTTAGTTCTTGGGCATACTCCAACTGCATTGCAAGATAGTTATTTCCTGAGGCAACCTCAGGCTACCACAGTCAGTTCTGCAGATCATGTGATAACTAGTAATAAAGCCACAGAGTTGAATGAAATCATAGACTACTGTGTATAATAAAGCTGAGAGGCAAAGGTTATTAAGAATTAGGGGAACAAAGGATTTTAAAACTTTCCAAATTAAGCACTTTCATGCAGTGTTGACAGGAATGTAAAATGATAGACTTTATTTAGGTCACCACCAGACCACTAAATGCTAAACCATTCTGCTTCTAGAGAGCCACCCTCACAGTTATGCACAGAAATACATCATCCTCTTATGTAGATGTTTGTTGTAGTGTATAAAGTACTGAAAACTAAGTACATGTAACCCAGGCGATGGCTGGAATTGTTACCTTCTAGATTATGTTAGAAGAACCACAGAGTAAGAAGTACCAGGAATCAGTCTTCCCACTTAGATAACAGCTAGACTGACAGAATCTGTCTGATGCAACTGTTGTGGAATTTTGGGGACTACTAAGGGCTTGCAGTGTCCCTGAGGAAGGCTAGGGTAGTGAATTGTGGTTAATTTGGTCAATTTCAGCTCTCAGCACAGTAGCTGCTAACCAGCTCTGGACCTAGCTCCATCTCTGATATCTGTAGCTTGTCCCTGGGGTAAACCAGTGTTCTCCTGTGTATTTCAGGAGGCTGCTATCTGATCATAGCGGTTCAGAGGCAGGAACCATCATCTACCTTGGGTTTCTATTGCTGCAGTGAAACACCATGACCAAAAGGCAAGTTGGGAAGGAAAGATGTATTCAGCTTACACTTCCCCCCTGTAGTTGATTATCGAAGGAAGTCAGGACAGGAACCCAAACAGGGCAGGAACCTGGAGGCAGGAGCTGATGCAGACAGTGAAGCAGTGCTGTTAACTGGCTTGCTCCCCCATGATGGCTCAGCTTGCTTTCTTATGTAAGAGTCACCCGCAGTGGGCTGGAGCCTTCCTCCTCAATCACTAAATTAAGAAAGTCAACCTAAAACTCTCCAGCGCATTGCCCCGCCCTTTCTTTTCCTGCTGAAGCCATACTCATATGCTCCTTTTTCTTGTTGTTCTTCATGTGAGAGGTAAATTAAAGACTGGGCCATTAACAAGTTACTGCAGACTCTAGGGAGATGGTTCAGTGGGTGCTGTGCTTACTACACAAGAATGAGGATGTAAGTTCAAATTCCAGTGTAAAAGAGCAGTGTGCACCTGTAACCCCAGCATTGAGGAATGGGAGGAGACTGGTGGACTGCTAGAGTTTGTTGGCCAGCCAGTCTAGCTGAAATAGTGAGTTCTGGGTTCAGTGAAAACCTAGTCTCAAAAGACAAAGATAGGGAATGAAAGAGACATCTGGAGTTGACCTCTGACCTACACAAGCATACACAGCTGCAAGCTCACCTGTACACACATGTGGACACATACCATACACAGCATATATGTATTTATCCACAAATGATTTTTTCAAATAAAGCTAACTGCAGTGATAAGCAGGGGTAAGAAAATAAATGAAAGAGATAAATATGATCCCTGTGCACTTATGCATGGGAGGAATGTTATGATGAAATCCTTTACATTCTGTATAGTCATTGTATGATAATTTTTAAGTAACCCAATAAATAGATAAGGGAAAGTAGAAATTGACAGCCCAGGTTCCAAGAAAGGCGCTAATTCTGAGTAGAACTGAGAAGACATTAAGTTTGCAATTCAGACTGATCTTTGGCACAAATGAGAAAATAAATTAGAAAAATAAAGCATTTTTAAAATTTAATTAACCCTAGAGATAGGGAGAGATGCTGATTTCCATTATTAGCACAGTATTAAGTTCTACAAGTCCACAGTATTAAGGGACTTGTAGGATACTCTAAAGCAGGCCAGCATGCAGCATAGAAATCACAGGAGAAAAGAAAAAGCAGCAGATGAGTATTTGAAGACATAATAGCTAAAACCTCCCCATAATTTATGCACATGAATATGAACATGCCTTGGACTACATAGCCAGTTCCATGTGAAAGACATTACAGAAATGTCATATTTCTTGGAAAGAAAAAAGACTTTGGACAACTATGAAGAATGCTCAAATAATTAAAGTAAGATGTGAGAGAGGTCAGGTTCTTAGGAACAAAGCATAGAAAGTAGGTGAGACCCAGCATGGCTACATAGTAAGACCCACTCCCCCATCTCAAAAACACAACTGTGAAACTCTAGAACTCGGCCACAGTCAAACAAGTAACTTGGACACTAATTGTCCATCCATAGTCTTTGTAGAAAGCTTAACTCTTCCTTTCCCATTCCACACCCATTGTTGCTAAGAGAATTGGCTGCAATTCTCTTTGTTGAAAAATAGCAGAAACTATATTCCAGTAAGCCCAAGGAGTACATAAGAGGGCATAGTAGAGGAACACTGAAGAAATGTGCTTCTCTTATAGGTCTTGGAGAACTGCAGAAATTCCTGTCGGTCTGGGACTAGGAATGGGAAGCTTTCACGTCGACATTGTCTGCAGATTCTCTATCCCACTTTCTTTCTAGGGTCTAGTGTTGTCTTATCCCTACACTCTTTGTAACATTGCTGCATTCTCTTTCACAAATGCTGTCTTCTGCAGAACAGCTTTTGCTGTATTGGCAGACACATGACCCAGAGGAGCCATCTATATCTTCAAGTCTGTATATCCTCAACCCAGTGTCCCAGATGGGTGGTTAAGGAAAAGTTTATACTTTCTCCAAAAGACTCTGATTGAGCCAGGCCTCCATCCCTGGTCCTGTGCACTCTGATCTTTGGAGTCAAGTTCAAGTACAGGTCATGTAGATAATGCTGAGCAGTGGTGATATGGGGTTTTATGAAGTTAACTATAAATCCAGCAAAAGACTATCTAGGTAAACTGTCACCTTTATGACGAAAGGAAAAGTTCTTATTGAATAGAACATTCTTGAGTAAACTTCCTGAGGAGATCATCTTTATACTGTTGGGGTGTGTTTCACTGTTTAACCTAGAACCAGCTTTACTCCTATTAACCTGTCGGTGTGAGGACTTGATTTTTCTCTCTTTACCTGGTACATTTATTTACATCAGTGTCTTAGTTAGGGTTCTATTACTGTGAAAAGATACAATGACCAAGGCAACTCTCAGAAAGGCAAACACTTTCTTTTATTGGATATTTTCCTTATTTACATTTCAAATGTTAACCCCTTTCTCTGTTTCCCCTCTGGAAACCCCTCCATACCATTTCCCTACCCCCTGCCTCCATGAGGGTGTTCCCCCTACCAACCCACCCACTCGCTCCCATCTCCCTTCCCTTGCATTCCCCTGGGGCATCAAGCCTTCACAAGGATCAAGGGCCTCTCCTCCTACTGATGTCCAACAAGGCCATCCTCTGATACATATTCGGCTGGAACCATAGGTCTGTCCATGTGTACTCTTTCTTTGGTTGGTGTTGTAGTCCCTGGGAGCTCTGGTTGGTTGATATTGTTGTTCTTATGGGGTTGCAAATTCCTTCAGCTCCTTCAGTCCTTTCTCTAATTCCTCCATTGGAGACTTTATTCTCAGTCCAATGGTTGGCTGCGAGCATCCACCTCTGGCAGAGCCTCTCAGGAGACAGCTATATTAGGCTTCTGTCAGCATGCACTTCTTGGCATCGGCAATACTGTTTGGGTTTGGTGACTGCATGTGGACTAGATCACCAGGTGTGTCAGTCTCTGGATGACCTTTCCTTCAGTCTCTACTCCAAACTTTGTCTCTGTGTCTCCTCCTGTGAGTATTTTGTTCCCTCTTCTAAGAAGGACTGAAGCATCCACACTTTGGTCTTCCTTCTTCTTGAACTTCATGTAGTCTGTGAATTGTATCTTGGGTATTCTGAGCTTTGGGCTAATATCCACTTATCAGTGAGTGCAAACCATGTGTGTTCTTTTGTGATTGGGTTTCCTCACTCAGGATATTTTCTAGTTCCAGACATTTGCCTAAGAATTTCATGAAGCCATTTTTTTAATAGCTGAGTAGTACTCAAGGCAAACATTTAATTGGGGCTGGCTTACAGCTTTAGAGGTTCAGTCCACATCATCAAGCCAGGAAGCATGGCAGCATGCAGGCAGGCACGGAGCTGAAGAATGAATGAGAGTTTTCGCAGCAGAAACTGACTCTTCTGCACTGGGCCAAGCATCAAAGCCCATGCTCACAGTGGTGCACTTCCTCCAACAAGGCAACACCTCCTAACAGTGCCACTTTCCATGTTGCTAAGCATATTCAAACCACCACAGCCAGTATCTGGAACTGATTACAAGAACCTTCCACAGTTTTTAGCTCTATATCATGAGAATTTTTCTTTAATTATATGCAAGTGTTTTGTTTTTTATTTTGTTGACCCAGGGCGTCAGTATAGCTGTAGCTGCCCTGGAACTCAGACATCTGCCTGCCTCTCCTTCCCAAGGGCTGAAATAGAATTTGTGTGCACCAGTACAGCTATATACAAGCTTATAAGAGCAGAGTTTGATTTTATTCTTGGCAGTCTTTTTTTTTTTTCTGAAATTATAGAGGTGCTTTTTCTTTGGAGGGTAGTTTAAAAGCATTGGCTATAGCATATTTACTGTTTGCACTAGTTAATTAGTTATAGCATATTTACTCTGTTTGCACTGGTTAATAGTTGTGTTTGCATTTAAAGTGACTAATTTCAAGCAGGCTTTAGTGAAACAAACAATATTTTCACTATGAAATCACCAGCATATGAGCTGCAGGAACTGTGCCATCATCTTTTTATGGCGGTATGCCATTTGGTGTGTATAATTCAGAACAGAAGTGAATTTTAAATGTTTACATGCTGAAAATAGCTCCCTTACTCCAGGAGGGGAGCATGAGCAATGGCCGAGCACTTGGCTGTGACCAAGAGCTGTCTTGCACCTGGTGCCTTCTTAGTTTGTCATCTTGACCCCCTCATAAGCCCTGTGATGGTTTCATGCTGGGTCAGATGTGAATCAGGGACTGATCACATCACTGTAGCTGCTTCTACTTCAAACTGTCTCAGGGCCTAGGCCTGCTCCACCACAACCAGTATCAGCCCCACCTACTTCATGAGGTGCCATTCAGATGCTTATGATGTGTTGATGCCATTTTGTCTGAACAGGACCCTGGAAATGTGTGCACTTGTGCCTGTAGGCACATACAGAGACCAGGAACGCAGCCCTCCTCTATCACTTTTTGCCATATTCCTTTGAAATAAAATCTTTCCCAAGTCTAGAGATCATAGTTTTGGTTTTGCTGTCAGCCAGGCAGCCCCAGTGAGCTCCATGTCTTCCTCACATGGCAGTGGAGTTAGAGGCAGGCACTAGAGACCATGTCCAGCTTGTTATGTGGAGACTGGGGCCACACCCTAGTTCTACAAGCTTGTGGGCCTGGGCTGCTTGAGCCAGCCACCTCTCCAGCCTCTACTCATGCTCTTTACCAATTTAACTAAACTCCCTTCGGCTTGATTTCCTTTAGCCTTTTCATCTATAAGTCAGTTACAGTCATGAAGTTCACAAATTCAACAAAAATTTCATAGGAAAAAATGGCACTACTAGAAAGGAACACATGAAAGAATTTTTTGTTACTTGAAAAAATAAGCCTCTATTAAGTGAAAATTATGGAGAATCTGGATAAAGTTACAAATAAAGTTGTCAAAGTGATTATAATAAGCAGAAAAGTTTTAGGAAAGTGGTATTTTGTTTCTTCATAATTAGAGAAGCATTGATATCTGCATATTTTAAAAGGTAATTCAAATTTTAAAAATTAAGACAGAAATTAGTCACACAACATTTTAAGGATAGTTAAATAAGAAAACTGCAAGATAAACTTGAGAAAACCCTAATCACAACAACCACCAAAGGAAGCCTCTGACATCTTTCTACTGCTGTGGGCAGTCTTTGCTGGACATCTGATGTACATGAAGCAACAACATTGATTTCTTCGTCTAGCTTCTTTTACTTGGAGTTGTGTCTGGGGTTTGTCCATATCGTAGTGGGTATGGGCACTTGGTTTCTTTTCATTGACCAGTAGAATTCTGGCTTTACCTGTCTAAGCACTCACCAGTTTAGTGAACTTGGGTTATAAACTATTGCAGTGTCACAGAAAATGGCAGAGTAGGCCACCCCCAGATCACTTTCTCTCCTGAAATCACCATAAACTGCCAAATTCGACAGGTTAAACCCTGCTGAGACCTGGGATCAAATCTGAGACTTGCAGCAGCTGAGGAACACTGAGTGAAGAGAGAGCTATGACTTCAGAGGAAGTCATGGAAGTCCCTCCTGCCTGCATGCCTTCTTCCCCATGCTCTTGATGCAGCCCATGCTCTTGATGCAGCTTGCTGGAGTTAGGAGACAGATGTGAACATCTTTCCAATGCTATGTTTTATATTCTGACCTGCTTTGATGGGTCCCCAAAGGAGTAGTGCAGAACCTGATCTGCCCCCTAACTCCCCTTAGCTGTAGCAGCTTTCTGAGTCTCACTATACAGCTCTAGATGTCCTGGAATTCAACGTGGAGAACAGTCCTCCTATCTCAGCCTCCCAAGAAGAATTACAGGCATGTGCCACCATGTCTGGGTGGCTACACTAGCTTTTAATTGTGGGGTCTTAATAAGTTTTAAATAGTATATTTATCTGACAAACACAAACCACCGGTATCACCATCATCACCCCTCCCCCACCTTCACATTCCCCACAAGTGAGCGACACTTTAAGAATGTGCAGGCCTCAGGAGGCCTTGCTGTGCTTGAGTCCTTCATTGCTATGAGCTGTAACTAGGTAAGTGATTTCTCATGTCCATCTGTTACCATGCACGCTATGAGAACATCATTATCTCATCCTGTAGGGCACAAAAGACCCAAGTCCGTTTGCAGATGCCCCTGGGAGAACTTCGGGTACTGACTGGACATTCTAAGGAGGTGCTGAGTAAGATGGTGTCTGCCGAGGTTCCCAGAGGTTCTGACTCTGCTGACATAACTGTAACGCTTGTTCTAAACACTTTTTCTTTTGTCTTCAGACTCCAACTTTAGTTTCTCCTCTGTGTATTTTCCTGTATGGTGAAAAGCAGTAAAATATATCTACTTAGTCTTCAGAACCTGTAAATAAGGAATCTTATCCTGGTATACATATGTAATCAAGAATTGTGTTAAAGGTGCTTGATTTTTAAAACATAGGTTTCCAGTTTATTTGCCACTGAAGTATAACTTTATTTAAAAAAAATTGAAATCTGTCTTTTGGTTATTCGGTCTTTAAGGGGAAAAAATCCCAGCAGCTTGACTGTCTTGGCACACACGCTCTGTTTCCATTCTGCTGCTGGCCAGGGCTGCATAAACAGTGGTTGTTATGCAAGCCTCCAGGCCTCCAGGGCCCTTATCCCGCCCAGCCCTCGGATACTGCGGCTGTTTCCAAACACAGCTAAGTGCTGCACAGTCCCTTCAGTTCCCCAGTCAGCTTCAACCTCTGGAAATTACTGTTACTGCAAGTTTATTTAACCCTACATGCTAACTGAATTATTTTTTAATATAATATTTCCTTTTAATTGACCTATGTTGAATTGATAATAGAGAAAGGTTTTAAAAGACAAATAGAAGCTAAAAAATATTTAAAACAAATGTTTACAACTAAAATCTTTATGTGACAAAGGTATCTAAGCTGTAGCCCTTCCCCATTTATGTCAAAATGCAATGCAACGCCAGTTGAACCACAGCATGTGACCATAACTCGAGATAAAGAAATATGGAACACTTAATGTTATGTGTAAATGAGCCAAAAGGTGGGCTCCATATTTTCAGGTAACTTCTTTTTATATATTTAAATACCAAAAGAGTGGGAAGGACCCCGAACACGTCATTCAGAGCACAATTTATATAAAACTTACTGACCAACGTGCCCAGCTCTGATGCCCACAGCTCGGATGAGACGGGGTGGCTGCTCCTGCAGCAGCGTCCCAGACCCTCAGTACAGTCTGTCCTTAGAAACGTCTTTGCTCATTGTCTGCTTTTCTCATCAAATTTTATGCCCCATGAGGTCACACATGCTGTCTTTTGTCTTTTTACCTTTGGTAAAATAAGACAAAGAAAAGGACATACATCATAAATACACAGTTTAATAATTTTTCACAAAAGGAGTTTGTGGTATAACCACCACCCAAACCAGGAAACGGAGCAGTCTCCAGAAACCCTTTCCTCTTTCCAGCCCTTGCTACTAGGCAAGCACTCTGCTGGTTGGTGGAGAGCCCAGCCTAATGTAGGCCTGATGGGTAGAACAGGCAGAGGGAGGGATGTGTGTATGACCACAAATCTTTTGTCGTATCACTGTATGGAATTCACAAAGGATCTACCACCCTGTTCTTAGGTCCTGCCCAGTCGCAGCTGTAATAAATAGTATTGCGGTGAGTGTGTGAGGACGGGTACAGTTTTGGTTTGGAATTAATGAATCATGGGGTATATATCTGTTAGCTTGAGTATATGTTGTCTGATAGTTTCCCAAAGTGTAGACACACACACACACACACACACACACACACACACACACACACACACACACACACACACACACACAGACACTCTGTTACATCATTTTGAATTAATTTGTCCAGATTTTTTTCAGTATTTTACTTGTACTTTAGGAAAACAACTCCATTTTAGAACAGGCAAAGATTTTTTTCTCTTTACATCCTCATCATTTCCTCTAATTCAAGAGTTATTTCATTGCAATATGAATGGTAATGATGTTTTATAGAGAAATGGAAAGTAGAGATGCAAGAGTAAACTGGACCCTTTTCTCAGTCGTTTCAAACATGTCCTCATGGACTCCTAGTAGTAAAAACGAAGAGATCTGAACATGGTAAGGACTTGTTAAAATGTTGACGCTGGTTTTAACAACAGTCATCTATACTAATGTAAATACTACAGTAAGGTTTTATACACAAGCCATGCACAGTCTTCATAATTCTTCTGTTATGTAAAACTTCTGGGGAAATATATAAGAAAACAGTAACGAAAGGCCTTGGAAGGAACTCAGGAGGTCCCTGGAGCTTCTGTGGCAGTCTCCCATTTTGTCTCCTGCACTCAATTTGGCAACTAAGCTGGATCAGAGCCCACCTCAAACTGCTGTTTCCATCCTGGCTCTGGGACACTAAGACATCAGCATATATATATGAGCCATGGTTTTCTTAATTTAAAAATAGGCATAATTTTACATCTCCACCTTATAACTGTTCCATGATGTTAGACAAAAGCTCTTTGAGCACTCAAACTGCTGTACACAAGGTAAAGCCCTTCTCCCTGTCACCTGTTCTATGACCACAGCTGCCCTCCTATCTGGCCCTTCTCTCAGGAGTCCTGTTTTCTTTTGTCTTAATCATCAGCTCTCGGGGTAATACAAAATTTATTAAAGGCAGAGGCAAGTAGAAGGGAAGGCACCAGTAAACTCTCGGGGACTAGGAAGCAGGGGAGATGGCATCTCCTTGAGGCCAGGGAAAGCACCGTCAGATGAAAAATGGAAGCAGGACAGGTAGAAGTTGAAAGTCACTGTAAGAAGCAGAAATGGTCTTCCTGCCCCCATCTTCTCAGCATGATGGTCTGCCTTTGTGGGGAAGATCAAAAAGACAAGAGGCTTCTAGTCTCTAAATCCAGGATGCCTTCTCTTTCATAACTTTCCTCTGCATAGATAATGGGGTTTTTTAATAAAAAGTAAAGGATAAAGAATACCTTTACTAGATCTAGGCCCTTTTTAATTTTTATTATGTGGGAGAATATTTTGGCTCTATTTATGTATATGTGCCTGGTGCCTGCAGAGGTCAGAAAGGGTGTTGAATCCCCTAGAACAATAGGTACAGATCACCGTGAGCCACCATGTAGATGCTGGAAATCAAACCTGTGCGCTCTGCAAGAGCAACAAGGGCTTTAAACCACCCAGCTCTCTCTCCAGCCCTGAGGCTTTAAACCACCCAGCGCTCTCTCCAGCCCTGAGGCTTTATTTATTTGTTTGTTTGTTTATGTTTATATGTATGAGTGTTTGCATGTGTCTTAATTAGGGTCTCCATTGCTGTGAAGAGGCACTATGACCAAGGCAACTCCTATAAAGGACGACATTTAATTGGGGCTGGCTTACAGGTTCTGAGGATCAGTCCATTATGTCATGGCAGGAAGCATGACAGTGTCCAAGCGGACATGTAACTGGAGGAGCTGAGAGTTCAACATCTTGTTCCAAAAGCAAACAGGAGAAGACTTGCTTCAAGGCAGCTAGAAGGAGGGCCCCAATGCCCACCCTCAAAGTGACACACTTCCTCCAACAAGTCCCCACTTCCTAATAGGGCCACTCACTGTACCAAGCATATTCAAACCACCACATTCCACTCCCTAGCCCCCACATGCTTGTTCAAAGACATGACATGAGTCTGTGAGGGCCATACCTAGCCATAGCATAAGGCAAAATACATTTAGTCCAACTTCAAAAGTCCCATGGTCTATAACAGTCTCAACAATGTTAAAAGCTCAAAGTATCTTCTGATACTCATCCAGTCACTTAACATACAGCCTGTGATGTTGGAGGTATGTGATCTGCTTTTTGATTTTGATTTTATAGGAGATTATAGTTATCATTCTAAGACATAGTAAGGAAATACTAGGCCAAAAACCAGCTTGGCAAACCTTAAACTCTGAATCTTCATGTCTGATGTCCATCTCCTTTCAGCTTTGTTGACTGTAGCACAATTTTTTTCTTCTTCTTCTTCTGTTTTTCGGAGCTGGGGACCGAACCCAGGGCCTTGCGCTTGCTAGGCAAGCGCTCTACCACTGAGCTAAATCCCCAACCCCAGCACAATTCTTTCTCTTGTGTTGGTTCCACTCCCTGCTAGCAGTTTTCCTCTGGAGAGATCCCAGGCTCTGGCGTCTCTTCACATCTTCCAGTGTCTGGGATCCACACATGGTCTTCTGGGCTTCTCAAAAAGGCTTGGGTCACTTATCCAGCTCTGTGCTCTATAGCGCTCTAGATTCTGGTTGACACCACTGCTGCTGCTATTCTTAGTGATCATCCCATGATACTGGCATCTCCAATTCTGTGGAGTCTTTTTCTACAACTAGGTTCCACCAATAGCTTCTCACAGGCTCCCTTCATGGTGCCAAGCCTTAATTTCTTTGCATGATCCCTTAAGTCCTGGGCCATCAACTACAGCTGAGGCTGCACCTTCACCAATGGCCTTCTCTGGCCTCTCACAGTGCCCAGCCTCAGCTGCTCCTCGTGACCCCTTCCTGCCTTCAAAACCAGTATGACCTGTGTGATTCTTACACATTCCCAAGTGCAGCTGCAGCAATGAGGCGCAACCTTGGCTGTCTCTGTGCTCTCAGAAAGCACTTCCCAGGAGATTTCACCTCAGCGATGCTGGTCTCTTCTTAATCGCTGCTAATCTCTTAGCTCCAGCTGACAGCATCCATTGTCCCAGTTATCCCTTCTGTTCTGGACTCTGAAGCCAGAGCCACATGGCGGAAGCTGTTAAGTTCTGCTGTTTGCTAGAGCTGGACCGCCCCCTTGTTCTATTACATCATCACCAGCTTTCTGCTTTCCAGCCCCCCAGCCTAAGCTTGGCTGTTCTGGAACTTGTTCTGTTGAGAGATCTCGAACTCAGAGATCTGCATGCCTGTCTCCTAAGTGCCAGGATTAATGGTGTGGTCCACCACACTTAAGCTTTCTCTACTAAGACTGTGTTCTGTACCAGGCTGGCCTTGAGCCCAGAGATCTGCTTGCTTCTATCTTCTGAAATTAAAGCTGTGCACCACCTTGCCTGAGCTTTTCATGGCCACTAAGCCTGCATCTTTTCATTTCTAGATTGGTTCCAGGTTAAAAGTTCAAGTGAAGACAATAACCAAGTAACAATAATGCCTATTATGATATAACTAGCTTTTTCTTGTCCAATGACAAACACATAAACAATAATCTTAGCTGGGTGGGCTCTTGCCACAAAGCCACCACTCCCTTAATCCTTGAACACAGGATTCGGCTCCATTTCCCTTCCTGGTGCCCCTTTATTACTTGAACCACACATTTTTATATCTTTCCTTTCTAAGCTTGCTATGCTTGTTCAAAATGCTCTTCATGAGACTTAACCAAAAAACAAAGTTTCTGTTGGGCTTTTTTTTTTTTTTTTTGAGACTTCCTTTGTCAATGCAATTAATATAAATCTGTTTACCTTAGCCTCAGGTAGACTCTACAGACGAGGGCAAAAAGCAGCCACATTCATCACCAAAATATCACAAGAACAGTCTCTAAGCCACATATTGAAGCTCTTGAGCCAGGCCCCCCACCATTCAAATTACCTTCTACACACAGTGTCTTCCACATCCCTACTAGGATGGCCCCACTTAAAGCATTCCACTGGCTTTCCAAATCCAAAGTCTCAATCCACAATGCTCCAAACAAAACTATGTTCAGGCCT
Organism: Rattus rattus; assembly: GCF_011064425.1. NCBI lineage: Eukaryota > Metazoa > Chordata > Mammalia > Rodentia > Muridae > Rattus > Rattus rattus. Next base: position 68,453,423 of record NC_046167.1, on the reverse strand, counting down.
ATCACAGCAATGCCTCACTCCTGATACCAACTTCTGTCTTAGTTGGGGGTTTCCATTGCTGTAAAGAGACATGACCAAGGCAGTTCCTATAAAGGACAACATTTAATTGTGGCTGGCTTACAGGTTCTGAGGTTCAGTCCAGTATCACTATGGTAAGAAACATGGCAGCACCCAGGTAGCCATGGAATTGAAAGAGCAGAAAGTTCTACCTCTTGTTCCAAAAGCAAAACAACAATAAGACTGGCTTCCAGGCAGCTGGGGGAGGGTCTCAAAGCCCACCCCCAAAGTGGCACACTTCCTCCAACAAGCCCATGCCACTCCCTGGACCAAGCATATTCAAACCACCACAGTGTACATCTATCTCTGTCTATGCCCCTACCACACATGTGCCTGGTATCCCCAGAAGCCAGAAGAGGGCGTTGGATTCTCTGGAACTGGGATGACCATGTGGGTGCTGGAAACCAAATCCAGGTCATTTGCAAGTACAGCAAGTGCTCTTAACAGCAAGTTATCTCTGCAGGCCCTAAGTCCAGGCCTGCAAGGTTGGTGTCATAGTAATATTACATATCAGTGGGTGGCACTAGATGAAGAGTATAGAGCAGAGCTTTATGAAGGCCATTACAGTTCCCAATAGAAATGTTCTTGCTTTTTTTTTTTTTTTTTTCTTTTTTTTCGAGCTGGGGACTGAACCCAGGGCCTTGTGCTTGCTAGGCAAGTGCTCTACCACTGAGCTAAATCCCCAACCCCATGTTCTTGCTTCGTATGGTCTCCTCCAACATCAGAGTCCATCACAAGCACAGCAGGGAATTGTGTTACAAATGACGGTAAAAAGATTTAGCTTAACCCAGTGCACAGTGGTGGCTCACACCTTTGATCCCAGCACTTAGAAGCAGAGGCAGGCAGATCTGTGAGTTTGAGGCCAGCCTGGTCTACAGAGCAAGTTCTAGAACAACCAGGGGTACACAGAAAAACCCTGTCTCAAAAATTAATTAAATAAAGCAGGCTCAGAAAAGAAGCTAAAAGCAAACAAAAACCTTCCCCATCAGAATGAGTTTTTTAAGGAGAGTTTTGTGATCAACTTGAATCCATAATCAGTCCTTTGGGTAGGAAAGCAATTACTGAAACAGATAGCTTGATGTAGCCTTGAAGGCAGAGAAGGCCTTCCTTCCAGAGCCCTGACAGGAACTACATTAGGAAAGAGGAGCTGAAACGGAGAGAGAGGCCCTTCAGTTTTCTTTAGAACAAAGGCAGTTTTCTGGTTTTATAGGTTTCACGTAGGAAATTGTACGAGATATACTCTTACCAGATAGGACCAGAGGTTTGTCTTGCAATTACAAAGGAAAGAGACTAGATGTGCTTTTCCACAAGATCTGTGTGATACCCGCCTTTTAGGCTCCACCACCAAAACAGACTCTGAACCTCAGTGAATGGGTGTAGCTGTGCCAATGAGGTGTCACTATGTACCCCCATGGCCAACTTCCATGTTATTTTCATATGTCTTCAAGGACTTTGACTGTTTTCAGAAGTCCTTGGCCCAGAAGCCATACAAAACCAGGAGGGCATAGGATGCGGCCTGCAGTCTATATCTTTCTGTTTGCATAGGATTGGCCTTTACTCTGATTCCTTTGCCTTAGTGTCACATGAGCTGGTTATCCATGCTGGCTTTCTTGTTTCTTTTTTTCTTTTTTTTTTGGTTCTTTTTTTCAGAGCTGGGGACCGAACCCAGGGCCTTGCGCTTCCTAGGTAAGCGCTCTACCACTGAGCTAAATCCCCAGCCCCGGCTTTCTTGTTTCTTACTAAAAGTCCCTAAGTCTTCAGTTTAAAAATGTTGTTGCCTCTGGGCTGGAGAGTTGGGCCAGCAGTTAAGAGCACCGACTGCTCTTCCAAAAAGGTCCTGAGTTCAATTCCTGACAACTACATGGTGCCTCACAGCCATCTGTAATGCGGTCAAATGCCCTCTTCTGGTGTGTCTGAAGAGAGTGACAGTGTACTCATATACATAAAATAAATAAAAATGTTGTTGCAACATAATTCAAATATGGTAGGTCTCTTACAAATTTAAGCCCCCTGCCCTCAGTTCTTCTGAAATCTGTATATACAATGCTCATGACCATTGGTGCTGCAAACATTGTGATTTTCCTGGGTTCATGGCCCATATGAGCTTAGAATAGTGAATGTTCCAGTTGTTTGCTTCTCTGAGCAACATTTAGCATATGTCCGTGAGCTCCCTCTGGATAAGCAGTATTTATCATGACCTCCTTGGCTGATCCCAGTTATTTGTAGGGATGATTCCAGCAGTAGTCCTGAGCAGCTCTCTCTCTCAACGCCTGACTTCCTCTACTGATGACGTGGGACCTCTGTTAAGAGTCAGATGAGTGAGGTGCTAGCATTTCCTGAGCCAGTATAGAACTGTACCCATTGTTCTTACAACCCAGAAGACTTAGAGCAGACCTCATGGGTAGGCCAGTGTTTTGTGTCTCAGGACCAAAGTCCAGGAAAGTCAGTATAATATGGTTTGCAGGATGTGCCCTGGCAACACAGCTACTACATTCAGCTCTATTTGTGTTGTTCAAGGAGTGTTTACTTGAAAAAACAGAGAGACAGTAACTTAAAAGTCCACAGATAGTCAATCCTTCCATTCTCTATATAGTTAAAGGGCTTACAAGCTGTCACTGGCTGTCACTGGCTGTCCATTCTGACATTCTGGGGCAGAGGTCAGCATTTGAGTTGGATGGTATGTTGTGCTTTCCTTCTAGTGGTTCTGCTACTCTGAAATTTTCCAAAATGGGCTTCTGATGCTGGAGGGGGTGTTTCTGTCAGTTCAGAAGATTGTGATGATATGATTTCTTCTCCAAATTGCTCTAGAATGGCTAACCCGTCACTGAAACAGTCATGAGAGTGTGAGCCTGATTCACTTGTCTCACTGACTAAAAGGATCATGGTACCTGCCAACCTTGCCTTAGGCCTGAGTCAGAGGAGCCCCTGGCAGATAGATGCTACACTGAGTCCACTCTTTTAGTGTTTTTTAGTTAAAGTTCACACTTTTAACTCTTTAATTGCCTCTCCAGGAGAGCCTTTATGACCTCAGAGCAGAAGCACTGTGGTGTGTGGGAAATGGTCAACAGAGGAGAGTCCATGATTCATCAGCATGGAGAGTTATCCTGAGGTGTGCATCAAAGATAACACGTTTGTTTGTGGCATCTGTGTGCACAGATAGGTGGAGAGGTGGCTGTTGGTGCCTGTCCCTGTGTGCCTTCTCTTATTCTTTCCACTCAGAGTATAAACTAAGTAACAATATCATAAAAACTCTATCTTGGTTACTAATCTTATTGGCTCCTTGGAGATGGTTTCTTTCCACAACAGGGCGAGGGTGTGCAACATGAGCCACAATTTTCAGCTCGTTTCTCCCTCTCCTGTGTTTCCCTCCCCACACCCCACCTTGACAGAAACCTGCAAGAACTAAGGAGCAGGTTGTGACAGGTGGGAACAATGAGATTCATGGTGAGACAGTGATCCTAGCAAGCTACATGTCACAGAGAAAGCAAGGGACGGATGCTGCTACAGTTAGGAGGGCAGGTAGAGAGGTAGCCCTGATGCAGAGAGCACATCAGAAACAAAGCTGCTTCTGTCAGTGCTCACGGTGGTTGCCGACGTCTATGGGTGTGGTGTTGGAACCAGAATGAGCCGGAGGCGCCAACTCCTGCACCTAATCCATCAAGATGTGATACAGGGCTCGTATTGGCGTCTAAAGGGACAAAGGAGAGGAGACAGTATGAGCAGCTGAGTCATTGGAAGAGGACACATTCTGGCTTGGGCAGTTCAGTTTTGCTCACATAGAAGTGTTCTTGTGAGGGAAGGCACTGTGTATACAGGGTGAGGAGTATAATGGCAGTAGCTCCATGTCCACATTTAGCTTCTGGCAATTCAAAACTATTTCAAAGTAAACAACAGCGCAGACTCACGGTTTAAAAGTGATTGCCCAGCTAACACAACTGAGCGGGGGACCAAGGCGCATTATCCCTGGCAGAGGCAGTGCTGGCACAGCAGTCACTGGGGTCTGAGGATCAGTCCGTTATCAGTCATCTTGGCTTTGGTTTGATTTTGCATTTGCTTAATGGCCAGTTGTAACTGTAATTCTTGCAAATCTTATTTTAATAATGGTTCTTAAATGTTTTAACTTCCCTTGTAGCCCACCACCCACCAAAGGTACTGGAAAAGAAAGGATACAGGGGAAGTAGACCTGTTTAAAAAGGTTCTCTGGAGCAATTCCCATCTGTGTTGTCTGGAAATCAGCAGTGCAGTTCACAGGCAGTGGCAGCTCGATCCACTCACAAACACCTCACAGACGCACCAGCAGTCCAGTTCAGTAGAGTCAGGATAGCAATAGCAGAGACACGACCTAGCAGAGACAGCCAGGCCTCGGCCTCTGCTCCAGTCAGCAGGAGGGACCAACAGGAACACCAGAAGTTCTCAGCTGTGCCCCTCTCAGGGAAGCAGAGATCAATAAAGACTGGAAACCCACAATCATTGCACAGCTCTGCACCAGCAAGCCACGCCCTGTCTCTATCACTCCGTGGAGTCCTATTTATACCCTCCAAACATCACGTGTCCTCCATGTGCATTGCCTCGGCACGGGTTTTGCCTCAGCACATGCATCCAATCAGCCTGAGTCCTTAGAAGTGCCAAGAAGTGCAGCACACACAAGAAGGTTTTTTGGGGCACTTCTGTCTATGGAGTCCCAACAAATGTAGCTCAGCTACACCATGTAAGGTGGACCAGTACATGATGCCATTAGCAAAGAATCCTCCATCACGTGTCCTTTCACGTTATTGCTTTAGCAAAGCATTCTCTGTGTGTCTGCTTCAGTGAAACGTTCCTTCAAGAGTCTGCCCCACCAAAACACCATCCAACTGACTTTCCAAAGAACCCTCAAGTTTCTACTTTAGCTAGGGATGTTCCTTTACTTGACATTCTTATTTGTCTTTATCCTTTGTTAGTCATTTAAATGCGAATTGTCTTGTTTTGAGACAGGGCCATTCCAGGCTGGCACTGAACCTTTAATCTGCCTGCCTCAGCCTCCATGGAATAGAAAGGCTGAGCTTATAGGTGTACATCAATTCATCAGCTGTTGATCTGTTAGCTATACATGTTCTTTACATATTCTACATCACTCAGTGTAAGGCTTCCCAGCGTCTTTGGCCTTTAAGAGTTTTCAATGATGAAGAAACCAGTTTACCAAAGAGACGATTTATTCCTCTCCTACAGTCGCTGCTTTTCACTTTGTATCTGATAAATCTTTGACTAATGTAGGATTCAGAGGTTTTCTACTGTGGCATTTTAGGCCCAGAGTTTCACTCTTTATGTCATACTTCTGGACCACTTGTTAGTTTAACCTTTTGTGTGGTGTGAGACAAGGACTGAGATTCCGTTTGGGAGAGGAGGGACGAGACAGGGTTTCTCTGTGTAGCCCTGGCTGTCCTGGAACTTGCTCTGTAGACCAAGCTGGCCCAGAATCAGAGCTCTGCCTTCCTAGTGCAGGATTAAAGGTATGTGCTACTATAGCCCCAGGGTTCCTTATATGAAGATGCCCGGTTGTCCTGGCATTGGTCCCTGAAAAGTCAGGAAGTGTTTTGACCATATGGCCCCCACATGGCAGCTAACCGCCATCTGCATGTGCAGCCCTAGTTCCAGGGTCTGGGGCCCTCTCCTGACCTACAGTCATCAGACACACATGGGTACACAGACATACATTATAAATCTTAAAGCTGTGCATATGTGGTAGTGCATACTTGTAATCCCAGCACTGAGGAACAAGTAAGAGGGTCTCTGGAGCTTGCTGGCAAGCATAGCTAGCTAACTAAATGGGAATCACCAAGTCCCAGTTACTACTCACTGTGTAGTGCTCTGTGCTCTTAGACAGGACTCAAGTTTGGTTCCTAGCACTCATATCACCTGGCTTACCACTACCTGTAACTTCAGCTCCAGGGGTCCAACATCATTGCCTTCATAGGTACCCACATATGTACATATGAGTACACACACTTTGAACTAATAATAAACTCCTTTAGTTTCAGCGCCTGTGGTGCAGAGGCAGGCCAGTCTCTGAGTTCAAGGCCATCTTGCTCTACAAACTGCTTAGTTCCAGGCCAAACAGAGCTAGTGTGAAACCCTGTCTCTAAATGATGGTGGAGCCAGTCATGGTGGTAGAGAGCCTTAATCCCAGCTCTCTGAGTTCAAGGCCAGCATAGGACAGCCAGGGCTACACAAAACCTGTCTTGAAAACAAAAACAAGATAAAAACAATCCATGTATCTATTAGTTAGTTAACAGATACACTGTGATCTATATAATAGTAACTGATCATATAAGATAATATGGATGGGCCTTGAAAACATACTAAATAAAAGCATGTTCATTACAGAATTCTATTTGTCTAAAATTCCATTAACAGGAAATCTGTAACAGAAAATATGTTAATGGTTGCCAGTTCTGTGTTGGGGACATTTAAAGGCCAGAAAGTTTCTTTTTTTTTTTTTTTTGGAGCTGGGGATCGAACCCAGGGCCTTGCGCTTGCTAGGCAAGCGCTCTACCACTGACCTAAATCCCCAACCCCGAGAGTTTCTTTACAGAGTAATGAAAACATTGGGGAATTAGAAAGTGGTATAATTGTACCTCCTTGGAAATAGAAAATTGTATGTTCTAGTCGTTTTATTATGCTGTGTTTCTGCACTTTGAATTATGACATTTTTAAAAAACATTCAATTGTTCAGGCATAATCTTTTGAAGTCAAGATAAACTAATGTCTGTGGACATCCAGACTGCCCCCATGGGATTCCCCTGTTCATTGGATACTACGGGAACTTGGTGGAGGGGAGGTGATGTTGTGGTATTAAGCTACTATGGCTGAAGCATAGTAGAAGGCAGCCTGCCCATTAAAATATAGCCCCTCTGTACTCCACCAGCCAATGCCATAATACTGAGTGTCAAATGTAAACCGGGCTGGACATTAAATGAGCAGTATACGCGCGCGCACACACCCATTTGTCTATCATAAACACCAGGGCTTAGGTTTTTTTGTTTTTTTTTCCTCATGCAAATTCTACCATATGTCACACAGCTGAGTAAACACATGGCTGCAGCATTCCTCAGTGGCACTAAGGTTCCTGGAGAGCCTGGGGCCCTAGAGTGGAGGCACAAGAGCCAACTAGTCAGTATGTATGAGGCCTCTCTAACAGCCACCTCCATAACAAACGTCCCTGGTGACATCTGCACATACAGGCTTCTATTGTCCTCTATACACCAGAGCCCCTGGTGACATGCAGAACGCACCTGTGCATGAGACAGAACATGTCCGAGAATGTCTTTCCAGGGCCTGGCCGGTTGTTTCTCCTCTCTGGGCCTTGGCTTCACTGATGGAAGAATGTGACCTAAGCTCCCATATCGGGTGGATAGTTTCTGATGAGCCTTTTGTTGTCTTAGTGGTTTTCATGGAACACACTCTAAGTCAGGGACCATAACTAACTCCTTCCTGCCTGCTTAGTCCTTCCTTATCGAAGTCCAATATAGTGATAGCTGTCTCTAGCTTCAAGAACAGTGCATATTTTAGCCTGATTATTTTTCAGAACTCTTCTGTCTTCCCCTCAGTCTTCTATGCCCTTGTCATTAAGAATAGCACTCGTATTAATAAATATAAGGTTGCTGTTCTTGGGGGTCCACTCAGGCTGTCAGCTTTTAATTCCTTCCTAATTCTCCAGTGTTGTGGAGTTGAGGTGACCAGGCAAAGGATGAAGCTGGGAATGCAGCAACCTTAACTTACATGCAGGAGAACTCATGCAGTCCTAGCTTAGCTTTACAGAAGCATGGGTTTGAGTGCCTGCTCTCTGCCAATGTCAGCATTTCTGTCTTTGTTATTAAAAACCAAGGATACTTTTTAGTGAAAGCATCTAATTTGAGCCTTCCTTTTGCTCATTTGATAGTATGGCCCAGGCAGTGGAAATCAGCTCCCTCCTGCTTGGAGGCCAAGCCTCAGGCCCGCCTTGGAGCCAGCCCAAGCCCCAGCACTCCCTTGAGCCCCATGTGCTGCCGCCAAGCAGAGTCTGGAAGCTGAACTGCCACGTTCACACGCACTCCTTTACGTTCCTCCAACAGTTGTTATTAATTTAGAAGAGCCTGAGGTTTTAACATTAACCAGCACTTTCCACTGAAATCACTTAGGTATACATTTTCCTTCTAAAAACTTGCTTTGCTGAAATTAGTAATTATCTGTAAAGTACACCAGCCCAGCCCAGCCCTGGAGCCTGGTGTGTTCTTTGTTGGTGGCTGCATGCAGACACTGGCCGCCTTGGCTTCCCATGCTAAGGGGGAGTGTTCTCTGAAGGGTTGGGGGACGTTTGTTCCCATGGAGCTTTATTTGATGGGCCCAGACTACTTTAATCTAGTCTCTACAGCCCCAGAAGGCTCTGCCCCACCCCCACCCCTACCTCGGGGCAGTCACACCTCAGTCCTTGCTTAAGTACCACCACCCCTGGGAAGCATCTCTTCAGGCACTAAGGATACACGGAAGGACCTTTCAGAGATCGGCCTTGGGACCTTAAAATCTTGTGATGTTAATCTCACGTCTGTTTAGTCTCTAACCCAATTGTCTGTTTGCACACAAATAGTCTTTTTGCAGACAAAAGGTGGTCATCAGTAATATTTGTCTTCTGATCAGATACTTGGAAAACAAACTTTTTTGTCATGGTGATATAGACACCTATGTCAGTTCTGATATGCTAGAACCTTCTAGATCCTGCTGTGGACAACCATGGAGGCATGTCCAGTGCAGTCATACTGAGGAAACCATTCCTGTTCTCTATAGACAACACTGCATCCAGGCCAGGTCTCACCATGAAGCTGACTCTTAACAGACCGCATGCTTCGCCCTATCACAGTGGGAGCCTGGCACCTCCACTGTGGTTGGGTTGCCTGAGTAGGGCCTAGCCCATGTCAAAGGTCAGACGCTTATCTGGGTGAGTTGTGAGGGCATGGGTGACGCTTCCATCTAGGCTCTGCAGTGCTTCTCCTGGCTCTCAGGACGCTACTTCCACAGGATCTGACTGTAACTATTTCCACATACAGGAGAGATACCCAGATAGTGTGTACCTCTCAGAGGGCACCTGTTCCCACTGCATGGAGATCCGCAATGCCAGACTTCCAGGGTGAGTTTATGCAGCTTAACACGCCCGGAACAGAGGCTAAGAAGGTACCCGAGGAGAACTAAAGAGTATCCAATGGAGACACGGGTGTCATCATAGGAGAGACCACCCAGTGGGCAGGTAGACTGGGTGTAACCTGGAAGGAAGGGCGGTGAACATGGCTGGAGGACCTAAATGTGGCCTGAGGTCAGCAAGAGGCACTTCCTCTTGCTCCTTCCTCAGAGACCTTGGGTAGCGAAGAGAAGGCAGAGGTGTATGACTGCTGGTAAGACAGAGAGCCCAAAATACCAAAACAAATCCACCCCTAAGACCCTTGTAAGTACCTCCCACAGCCACCGCCAGGCTTCTGCTGCTCATCTTCTGCCTAGCTTCATATTTGCGTGTTCCTGTGTGTGTGTCAGGACCCAGGTTCAACAGCCTCACTACACCTAACATACCTTCTAACAGGGTCTTCCTTACACAGACTGTTAGGGCTGGCCTTTGTCCTGTGGGTGAGTCCATTTCTTCTCATGCCTCGTCCTCCAGTGAGGAGGAGCTCTGGCTATGTTTCTCAGTTCCTGAGGGCTTGAGATTTTCACTCCTGTTGTTCCGTATGACACATGGCTGCTCTTAAAGTATGCCTGTCCCATTACTTACCACACTGATGTCCATGGTATGAGTACAAACACCGAACTGTCCTACGGAACACATCACACATCTTCCTCCTCTGTGGGCAATGGATTTAGGAGGTGAGCCTGGCTGGCAGAGACCATGTGACTAATCTCTTTGAATTCCAGGAGAACCAAACATTACCTCTTTTTCAGGTTTGAACTGGTGATTGTTTGGAGGATACAAATAGATGAGGAAGGGAAGGTTTTTCCAAAGCTGGATCTTCTCACCAAAGTCCCAGAGCAAGGTAGGACTCTGAATACCCTTTCCAGAGGATGTCTCAGTGCACCCCACAAAGCCACCTGAGTATCTCATCTGGGTTTACATGGGAAGAATCAAAAGTTGAAAATGTCATTAAATATACTTTAATCAGTAACCACCCAAACACACAAGAAGGAACTACTTCCTTGGGCCTCTGGAGGATGTGTGAAAGAAGGCATTTTTCTTTGCCTCAGGTTAGAGGTTAACAGAGCCCTTGGTCTTCAGTCTCTCTCTCTAGTGCCTCCTACTGTGTGGCTATTGTGGGCGCAGGGGCGGGGGGTGGGGGCGGGGGCCGGGGGAGGCCTGTCTCAGACATTCTGATGTTTCTTGCCTGGTTTGTTTTCTTCACAGCCCTAGAAATGGACAAGAACAGAGTCATAGAAACTGCTCCTCTCAGTTTCCGAAGCCTGCTAGGTGTACTTGGTATTGAAGCTGCTCTAGACAGCCTGATAAGATTGTTCCATACAGACAAGTAGCTCCCCGCTGGCAAACTCAGGAATAAGATGCGGTGCTGGGATGAGGAGATTCGCAGTATGTTGAATATGAACACTTCTCTTTTCCAGTTAGAAACCACATCCTTCAGATGACACGCATTTGTTGCATTAGTGGTATATTACATATGAACTCCCATGGCATAAAAATAAAGCTATTCAGATACGTTAAAAGCAACATGTATAATGCTTTGTACAGATAAGTCTAACTGAGAAAATGTTCCAAGAATGGGTTGTCCATTCTCAAATGGGTATGAAAGAGCTGTGTTAAGCCGTCAAGATAGCATGGGACACAGTAAAACCCAAAGCCAGCCATCTGATCTGCCCAGCAGAAATCTCCCAGAAAATCCTGATGCTCCTCTTGGTCTCCTACAGAAGTAGCACTGTTGACAGCAATGGCTGCATTGTTGACTTTACTTGAAGTCACACACACCCACAGCCTGAGGGGGTGGTACATAACTAATTCTGGCACACAAGAGCAACCCAAGTTTAAAGCAGCCTTCGCTATATAGTGAGCCACTATCTCAAAACAGAGGCTAGATTATACTTCCATCGCAGAGAACAGTTGCCTAATATGGACAAGGCCCTACGCCCAGTCCCCAGCACCACATTAGCCTTTGCCTGGGCGGCTCTTAACTCAGACACAGAGCTGTATCATTTGGTGAGTGCCTCGGTTACCTGCTACTGCCAAGATGAGGGGGTTGGTGGGGGCATCCTGAACCAAGCAGAGTCAGGAGTATGGTTGGAGGAGAGCCCTGCACATGCTGACGGGGTGCTCCATCCATGTTCTTTAGCCCAGGAGACACTGTTTCCATCTACCTATCTGTTCCCAGCCATACCTGAGATCATTACTGTGGTGTCAGACAACCAAAGACACACATAAACATACCCCTAGTCCATGTCCACCTCAGTCAACCCTGAGTCAAAACAAAACCTTCAAGCACTTGAGTCGAGTGAAGGATATAATAAACACATAGCTGTATGCATACACCAGTCAAAAGGAAGTGAACTGACCCCAGTGTACTGTGTGTCTTTACCTGAGTGCTCAAGAGCTATTATGTTAGGACAGAATTTAACAAACTATAGATGGTGCTTGATTCAAACAAGTATAATTCTCAAATTATCACAAAATTTCCCACAAAAGTTTACAATCAGCAAAATATTTTCTTCATTTTTCATGTAGTATTTTTCATACAGTTCCGTGGTTTTACTACTATGTTACAATAAGCCTTCATTAGTCTCTCAAAAGGATGATATAAATAATCAGTCTGTACAGCCTACCATAGGATAAAAAAAATGAAGACAAACCTCCCAATGATTCATAGCAGCCAGGCACACTTCTGGTGACCCCAATAGAATGCTCAGTGCCAGCCAGGAGCCTTCTATCTAGCCCTGATGAGAACAGTAAGGCCCTAGACCCAAATACGCAGTATACCTCAGAGCTAACCCAAGTCACCAGAGTGCCAGGAAAACTCTGGGCTGACAGGAACACCCACCCAGCAGACCTCAGCAGCTCTGAATTACGGCTCTGCCTCCAGCCTCTACAGCAGCAATTTCAGGTAGGAAAAAACGCCTCAGCTTCCCCTAGAGTTAAAATCATAATGAAGGATTTTTAAAAAAGCGATGCTCATGCGAGTGGTGACCATCCTGACCTGAGTCCTGTGTTTGTTCCCTGCTGCTGCCCTATACAAAGCTATGGGCTTCAGTACCTCCACAGGGACCTGAGTCTAAATCCCTCAGAACCAATGTCCACACTAACTAACCCCTGACCGCTCGGCAGCAGGGGACCAGCCAAAGCCTGTGTTGATGTGTGACTTGCATTGAACAAGCGACCAGTTAACAGCTGGGAAAGTTCCAGTAGTATCCATGTTTTTGTGAAAATCCAAACTGTTCAAGTTTTCTGTGTCAATGGTCTGGTGATAGGAGATCCAAACCTTGGGTCCTAATAATAAGGCTTTTTGTATTAGAGAACCGGACGTGAGCTCTGTTTAGAAGAACTTCCCAGGATGTTTACCTGGGCTTAACGGACACTTCCACTCTAAGAAAACAGATGGCTTGCTGGGACACAGCACTCACGTCCTACATTCCTTGTCCTAGAAGATTATAGGGCTCTTCAATTCCTTGTCTCTGAGAGGCAGTCTATCCTCAGCAGGGGTTAAAAGCAAAAACATTCACAGCCAAGTCACCCAACACAACCGAAAATAGCTCTGCCATTCAACTTTCACATTCAAGTTTCAAAGACATCCCAGGGGAGAAGTTAGACCTTATGGAGAACTAATGTGCAGTCTTCATGTTCCTTGAACCGAGTGGACCTCACAGTGTCATCTTTGGCATGCACAGTCTTTGAGTAATAGCTGACTATCTTGCTGTCTAGTTTATACTGGTGAGGAATGCTCTCATAGGGCTTGAGGTCGAGGTCCAGTACAGACACAGAGAAGGCCAGCCGGGATCTTGACGAAGGGATAACAGGCCTCTGGTCAGAGCTGCAAGTAACAAAACAATTTCAGATTACACAGACACTTAGGCCCTCACAGCTTGGCTCTCGGTGCACCCATTCTGTGTTTATGTGCATCTACTGTCTGTGCCAGCTTCACATATAAGCACAGGTAAGTGACTGCTATGCCACAGGCTAGCACACTATGTCCAGGAAGAGGGTTAAAAGAACAGAAGGTGGAAAAGCCATTATGTGGGGTGCGTGAGTGATAGTCCCCATGCTCCAGTGGTATTAGCAAATGCTGGAAAAGTCACTTTATCATCAGCCAAGTATTACAAAACCTAAGAAAAAGTAAAATGTAGATCAGGCTGTGCGGCAGCCAGATGGATGGATGGCTGTTGAGAACAGACTCTTTCTGTGCTTTCCCACTGTGGCTGGGAACCAGCTCAGCCCATCGTGCTTTTCCATCAGAGAGCAAGCTGGCTTTGTGTTAACTCTCAAATCATATCTTCAATGCTTTTGTGGATGTTATAAACATCCGAAAGTCATGTGCTTCAAACAATATGAACAATTACTTGAAAGCCTCTTCAGAATAACTTCGAACCACATAGTGAGGCTGCAGTGTATCTAACTGTCCTGAAGTCAGTCAGTACACCGCATTTGCCCAGCTGGCCCAAGAGAACTGTCAGGGAGTCATGGTTCCTCTGTGCTCACTTCATTCAGAAACCAGAACACGCAAAACAATGGTCTCAGAAAGTCGAGAGTTGAAAGAACACACACATGGGCCTGTTCTAAAGTACACTAAAGAAAGTATTCTCACATGTTGCTCCAGAATCATGTTTATAGGGGAAAAAATTGAATTGGACTCGATCACAGGGTCTGACAGGTGACCACAAGCTCCAGGATAGCCAAAAGCACAGCGGTGTACACCAACCCCTTAACACCAAAAGCCTGTCTCCTTCAGACTGTACGGCTAGGACTCAGCAAAAGCCAAGGCACAGTTATCCCTACCACTATGGCCACACATATCCCTGTGGTAGCCCTGGTACTGGGATGACCAAGGCTGTGGCGCTAAGCTGCTCTCCAAGGCGCTAGGCAGCTTCAGCTGCCCATGCCCATGTTTGCAATAGTCCCTTCAAGGCTTAGGGACAAGGAGCAATAAGAACTTCCCTGGCTCTTCAAAAGCCTGCAGCAGCAACAGGAAGGATGACTTACGGACATCTCAACTATGATTGACACAAATGGCAACCACAGAGGTTGGTGGGTTGTACATTAAAATGTAGCCTTAGGCTTTACTGTGCATCTTAAGATGAACCCAGGCCTATTTTTGCCTCTGGCTTTTTGTTGTTTTGTTTTTTTAGGTGTTTCTTCCCTAGCTAGGTACAATTCCTGTGAACACAGCGCCACCTTCCTCAAAGAAGGCTGTGTGCATTCGCCAAGGAAAAACTGAGAGTAAGGACAACCTCTCTCTTAGTCACCAACTACCCTACCCTCTGCAGCTCCTTTCACACAGGCAGGACGTACAGCAGTAGAGGCACCCTGGAAGGTCCTGTTGCCTTCCCCTACCTCCTTTGTTCTTGCTTCGAGGGAGATCTAGGCTACCAACTTTGAGCCTCCTGTAACTGGGCCCTACTCTCTGGCCTTGAGACCTGACCTGAGCAAGCATGCAGCCTCTCGGGACAGGACCCATTCTTCCTGTTCAGACTCCTTAGAAAGAACAAATCAGGATTTCTCAGTCTGTCCTCACTCTTCAAATTCGGAGCTTCTACAAAATAGGTTTGAGGAAGTGTAGTGCCAAATAGCAAAGCTTTTCAACATTTCACATTTTAAAATGAAATAAGCTTTGAAACACTTGATGAATAAAAATGGTGTGTTAACCTACCTTTCCCAACCGCATCCTTGACCAGGCAGGGTAGTCAGTAATTAATAAATAGCACCCTTGGGCGTGGCTCTCACCTAACCCAGCACCTTACGTCCACTGACGGGCACCTCACAGCTAAGCTCTGGGTCTTTCTTGAAGGATAACATGAGTTTACAACTAAACAGTCAGTTACCTTCCCCAGATAAAGCGCTGCTGTATCAACCAGAGAACCTGACTAAGAACCGCAAAGCTCAAACATATTAGAAAAATAGGTGGTCGCCCTGACCAAGGAACACAGGTCAGATGTGGAGGGTCTGGCACCCTTGAATATCGACACTGAAGACAGAGTACCTACAAGACGGCCAAGCTCCGTCTGGATTACTAAAAGCTAGGGGAGGGGATTGTAACCAGCCAAACACTTGGGGAGGGATGTGGCAAGCATGCCGGTTATTCAGAAGAGGAGAGAATAACAGATGTGCTGTTTTGGAGATTTAAAAATGACAGTGGCACTTGGTGAAAGTCAATACATCATGCAACCTACAAAAGGCTCCGTGCGATGACCCGGAGGAAGCCCATGCTGCTTCTGAAAAGACTCTGCCACATTATCCACACTGTTTCTAAATTATTAGAGTATTTTCTTATAAAACAATAATGAACAATCCAATTTGGTAGAAATATTAGTATATACAATAATAATAATAATTTTAAAATGAAAAAGTTTGTTTCCAGAAATGGCCTTTAATTAAATCACCGATTTCTAGAAAACCAGAGTTTAAAAAAAAATAAAGCCCTGAGGAAAGTATACCAAAGAGAGAGCAGCCCTTTGGGCAGAGTTTCTAGGTAAGGGAGCTTACTCGCCATGGCTGTGCCACAAACCATCACACCAAGAAAGTGCTGGAGCCTCACCTGGTGCCCTGTAGACAAGGGGAAAGTGCGATCATGATGGAACAGTCCTTGGCAGTCATGGCTACTCGGTACTGCTGCACCTGTGGAGGAGAGAGGGCAGCTCCAAGTCACACAGCCTCTCACTCAATAGAGCAACTGTTTCCTGCAGCAGAACCTGAGGGGAAAGTTAGGCAAATGCCTGACATATGGTGGAAAATATCCCCGGTGACAACACACATGCCAGCCCACCTCATCGAATGCATGTGGACCCCAACGGGATCCCTGAGACTTGTGACTTGTTGTCAACAAGATAACCACAGTCTGCCTTTGGGGATGGGGGAGCAGACAGTTGCTTGGCTTCTTAATATGTTGACTATACTGTATTCAGCAACTATGACTCTCTACCTTCTAAAAGATGCATGCAGGCTATTTGGGGGAATGGTGATCAGAGTGTGTGTGGTGTGCACATTCCAGGGCTACGTACGTGTGTGTGTGTGTGTGTGTGTGTGTGTGTGTGTGTGTGTGTGTGTGTGTGTGTAAACTCTGCAGACACTAAGGTGTACAGAGAAAAAAAATGAAGACAGAACTGTGTGTGTGTGTGTGTGTGTGTGTGTGTGTGTGTGTGTGTGTGTGTGTGTGTGTAAACTCTGCAGACACTAAGGTGTATACAGAGAAAACTGAAGACAGAACTGCCAGGTGATGGCAGGGCTGGACCCAAACAGAGATGCTAAGCATCGGAACCTGCCCACAGCCTGCCAGAAACCCCCGTACCACACTACACATGGATATGACAGGCACACAGTAAGAGCCCAAATATGCCACAATGTCACCTCATAGCACAATTTGGGGAAGTTTGTTTTTTTTAATCCCTTTTGTTCTTAGGACCTAGATACATCTTTGTGAGGATTTTAGACAGCTCCTACTTTTATAAAATTAACTAGTTACACAAAAGGAAATGCTTTATACATCATCACTGGTTGAGTATCTGATCTGATGGCAGACAGTATTCTCTTCTGTCCCTTTGAACCATTCCTCTGATCGCATAGAAGTGAAGCCTAGGAAAACCTCAGGCCTCATTTCCCTGCAGGCAAGGAAGAGGAAGGACTGGGAGCTCACACACCAGGCCTGCTGGCTTCTCTGGGCCTAAAGAGCTCAGGATGAGGGGACAGCCAGGCCCTATCTGTATACCCTCCAGTTAGCAGTGAAGTTTGTTATCTCAGGATACATACCCAGAAGCCAAGTCAAAAAAAAAAAAAAGGCAAATATAAAGTGCCCTTAAAGCACTGCCAGTCTAACCAAGGTACAACAAGAAGCCACACAAAGACAGCTTTAAAACCTAAACAGGTAACTACCAAGGATCTATGCAATACAGTCCTAGTCCAAGACAAGAGAAGTAAGAAAGTAAACACACCCAACTTATCAAAACGGAGAATGTCTAAGTCCTGGGCAGGTGTGGTGGGGTACACCTATAATCCCAGCACTTGGGAGGGGGCATTGGAAAAATCAGGAATTCAAATCACCTTCTACAGCAACAATGAATCTGAGGCCAGACTGGACTACATATAAATTCCTTTATGTGTATGTGTGTTTTGTCTGCATGTTGTGCAGTTCCTAGGAAGGCCAGTAGAGGGCATCAAATCCCCTGGAAGTGAAGGTACAGATGGGTGTGGGCCACCATGCGGTTGCTAGGAATTGAATCAAGATCCTTTGGAAGAGCAGCCAGTGCTCTTCAAATGCTGAGCCATCTCTCCAGCCCTAACATAGAAATATAAAATATTTACATATGTAATGCATGTCTTATCTATGAAAAGGTATTATTGCTACAAATCAAACTAATGGCAAATCTTTTTCTGCTCTTGGGGAGGGGAGGGTAACTTAGACACAAACCAAGGAGTCGTGTTTTCACTTCAGCAGTGTTCCGGTGAGTTCCTGAGCCTGTTCAGTGGCAACAGCCGACTGGAGAACCGAATGAAATGGTCAAAAACTTGTGATTGGAGGCATTGCTAATAACACAGAGACAGGGATCTGGGTCTGTTTTCCAAAGAAAGGTCAACCTTCGGTGCTGGCAGGGCAGGAACCACATGGACCCTCTAACCGTGAGCCTAAGCTGAGGCCCTGCCAATAACTGCTGCTTTTCTTCAGAAGGACCAATCCCAGAGCTGGGCCAAAGTGACACCAGCCTGCCAGTCCTCTGACAAAGACAAGCCTAAAACTCTAGGCAGCAAATGATCTCTAAAATAATTTTACAAATACCATTTCTGACATGCAAGTAAAAATATGCAGGCATAAGACAGATGACATGAATAAAAGCCAACCAAAAAAAGCACAGAAGGGCTGTGAGAACCTCTAGTTCCCTTCACTTCGGATGAGAAATGGAAAATGGTCTAAAAGACACTTTTGTAAAAAGAGCTAAAACTGAAAAACAACCCCACAGCTAATAGTTGACACGGATGCACACATGGACTCCAGCTACTGAGGTACCAAGCATACACGCTGCTCTACTCAAGGAATCAGAACAAAGAGAACCTCTGAGAACTGGAAGCCATAAAAATCAGCCATTTAAGATTTTTAGAAAAACAAAGACAACATTAAGCATTCATCAGATTAACTGAAGAGAAGTGCCACTAGATAGAGGGGACAGCCTTAAGGGAAGCGAGGCTGAGTAGCCAGCCTGAGTAAGCTAGAAGGCAGTGACAGGGATGTGAAGCATCCTCCCCCGTCCACTGCAACAGTGACCCCCACATTCTGATCTCTAAGAAGTGCAACACTAATTACCCACAAAGCTATGAACTGGACAAAGGCAGAGGCTCAGGTCAGATAAGAAGAAATGGAAGGGGAGAAGAAAAGTCCCTTTCCCTAAACTAAAGACATCAAAGCCCTACAGATCCCAAAGTATCTCCAGAAAATAGTTACCATTTCATTAAACAAAGCTAAGATCACTGCCAGTCAGACCTACACTAAGGATGAGTAAAGATGCTTTGGGGTATGGCGGCCCCTGCAGTCCCAGCACAAGGGAGGCTGAGGCAAGAGGACCAGCCTGGGAAACATGAGGCACTGTCTCAAATTTTAAGTCTAAGTGACAGAGATAGTGTCGGGATAGGTTTGTTTCTTTTATGTTTATGTGTGTGTGTGTGAGAGAGAGAGAGTGTATGCACATGTGTGCAAGTGCTCTCAGAGGCCAAAAGGAGGAGTGGGTCCACAGGAGCTGGAATTAGAAGTGAGCATCTATCTATCCTGACGTAGATGCTGGGAACAGAACCTAAGGTTTTCTCCAAGGGAAAACAAGGCCTTTATATTAATAATCCATCTGTCCAACTCCTAGACTTACCAGTATCTATTAATCTGTTTCTCTACCATCCTGAGTAACTGTTTTTAAGACAATTATAGGACCTGGGAAGATTGCTCAGTGGTTAGGAACACCTGATGCTCTCGCAAAGGATCCAGGTCTGCTTCTCCGCACCCGCGTCAGGCCGCTCACAGCCACCTGTACCTAGTCCCGAGCGGCCTGCCGCACTCTGCCTCTTAGGGCTCCCGCACACACGCAGTGTACAAACTCATGAAATAAACCAGTCCATGTCTATTCAAAGACAAAAGAATATAAAGTGGTGAAAAAGACGTGGTACAAATAGTAAGCACAAGAACCTGGAGCAGTTCTACTATGACAGGAAAGGGAATGTGAAGGTGGGAAGTATCCAAAGACAAAAGGCCCCCTGGAAAGTGTTGACCTCTGGTGCCAGGCGAGCAAGGCTCACAGTCAAGTGCAAAGGCACAGCTCAGACGCCTCTAAAGAACAGGCTACAGAACCGGGAGCGTGCACAGAATGATTCCATACGTGAAGGCCAAAGACGTTCCTCAGGGACACAGGTAGCTTAGCCAGACTCCAGAGACTGCACACTGGATCTTAGTCGAAGCGGAGAAACGGTCCCAGTAGGGCTCCGATTGGCTCCTGCTCATTGACTATACACTTTTTCTGAACACTCCTGTATGTGCTGTTTTCATAGCCAAACAGCTAATGAGATAAAAGCTTGAAAAGTAAAGTGAAAATATTTAGATACTAATAACATCTACTCTTTGTGATCATACTGGAACCTACCAAACAAACCCAGCGACTCATTTACACACTCATGGAGGCGCTCGTGTTCAGGAGATGAGAGCAAAACAATGGCAACACCAACATTTGTCTTTGTCTTCACTTTGTAAAAAATGTTTTAATTGAAATAGAATGACATCATTTTCCCTTCCTTGTCCTCCCTCAAACCTCTCTCAAGCCACCTACACTCATGCTGATAGCCTCTTTTTCTTTGACTGTCTTAGAATTTTACTGCTGTGAACAAACACCGTGACCAAGGCGACTCCTATAAAGACAACATTTAACTGGGGCTCAGAGGTTCAGTCCATCATCATCAAGGTGGGAGCATGGCATTGTCCAGGCAGGCATGGTGCAGGAGGAGCTGAGAGTTCTACATCTTCTGAAAACCCCTAGGAGAAAACTGGCCTCCAGGAAGGTAAGACAGGGTCTTAAAGCCCATACCCACAATGACACACTCTCCCCACCCCCACAAAGGCCACACCTACTTAAAGAATGCCACACCTAATAGTGCCAATCATATTCAAACCATCACATTATTATTAAATGTGTGTGTGTGTATGTATGTATGTATATAAGGATATATGCACAAATACACACACACCTGCTAAGCCCAGTTGTTTGTAACTATGTGATTTCAGGGCTCACCACTCTGCATTGGATAACCAATAAGGGGCTATTTCTCCTTCTCCCAGCAGCCATAACTTGCCTATAGTTCCTTCTGGCAAAGAGACCCTGCAAAACCCCCCTCCACTTTCACAAGTCTGTGGATACTGCCCTGTTGCACTGAGTACTGTTTATGTGGCTCTCTCTAGGAGAGACTGTTTCACAGGAGACAGCGTCATAGTCTGGCTCTCAAGATCTGCTGCCAATGTCCCAGGGACAATGAGGTCTCAGACGTAGAAAAGAATCTACAATTGCCTCTGCTAGTCGGGCATAATTCCTTACTACTTTCTAAATCTTATTCTTACACTGGTAATTGTAGCTACCCACCCTCATCAAAAAAGCCACTCTTTACAGCAAATAGAGAGCACCACAGAAAAGCACAACTAGGCATAACAGAGATGCACTGCTCCTGGAGAGCCCAGCCCCTGTGGATACAGCCACACCGCACAGCCCTACACCTCTGCCTCCACACTCACTCCCTCCCCTTTCACAATAACAAATTAAACCACCCCCACCCTCCCCACCCCCGGGAGCAAAGGAAGCCACAGTGAAGAGGCAGCAGGTGGTTGGGGGACTTCTAAGGGCTGTCCTCTAAAATGATCACCCCCTGTTGACTCTGATGTTAACACCGCTTCCCTTACACATAACATGACAATGCCAGCTCAGCCTCCTCTTCATACCAATCACCCACTACACCCCCAAAAAGACTAAGTAGGAGGCAAAGTTTATGGTGCACACCTATGCTCTTTGCTACTCAGGAGATGGAAGCAGGAAGAATCCAAGCTTGAAACTAGCCTGTCTCAAAAAGCAAACAAATCAACAACAAAAACCTTGTAACAGGGGTTGGGGATTTAGCTCAGTGGTAGAGCGCTTGCCTAGCAAGTGCAAGGCCCTGAAGTGCAAGGCCCTGGGTTCGGTCCCCAGCTCCGAAAAAAAGAAAAAAAAAAAAAAAAAAACCTTATAACAGCACTAATTCTAACAGTGCAAAGAGGAGACCGCTCCACTGGCCACTTAGAATGCTGAGCCATGCGTGCAAGAGAAGAGGTAGTGAAATCTGACACAAAGGCTCACACACTGTCCCAGTCATAGGCGGCACCTAGAGAAAGACTAAAGTGGTTTGGGACTCCAGGGACAGACAATGACAGCTAAGGAGTCTGAGAGGTTTTGAAGTGATGGGGTTTTAAGTAAAGGATATGGCATAAAATTGTTGCTAAGGAAAAGGACAAAGGGGGCAGATCTGAGTGACAAAAAAGTCAGGCAATGATAATGGTCTAACACATGAATAAATCTAGACAAACATGTCAAAAACAATACTCAAAACTGGGACCTTGAAGACTGTCTAAGCTACAGCTACGTGCTAGAGTGCTTGACTAACATGCTGCCTGCTACCCCCAAACCTAAGAATATCAAACAGTAAGTGCACATATACTGGGGAACAACGGTAATTAAAGCATCCCATATCGTGTGCCAGCTGGGGACACAAACAAGTGTGTAACTTTTCAATTGAACATGCATTGGTGAATTGGACATGCCACCAGTGGAAAAAACACAGATAACTCCAGTCAGAGGAGCAAAGAAGATGCTGAGTAAAGGGAACACACGGGTGAGCACCCTGATGGGGACCGTCACTCCAGTCCTCCCCAACCTGTTTCTAGGACAGCTTTGCTGACACATCCCTCTCTGCTCTGCCCCACTGATGGATACTCCTGAACTACAAGAGCAATGCTGTGGTGGTGTGAATATGCTTGGCCCAAGGAACAGCACTATTAGGAGTAGCCTTGTTGGAGTGGGTGTGGCCTTGCTGGAGGAAGTGTGTCACTGTGGGGGTGGGCTTTAAGACCCTCTTCCTAGATGCATGGAAGCCAGTCTTCTCTTAGCTGCCTTTGGAACAAGAGTTGGAACTCTCAGCTCCTCCTGCACCATGCATTCCTGGATACTGCCATGCGTCCCACCATAAGATAATGAACTGAACCTCGGGCCCCAATTAAACGCGTTGTCCTTTATAAGAGTTGCCTTGGTCGTGGTCTCTCTTCACAGCTCTGAAACCCTACCTAAGACAATTATTAAGGCTGCCAGCAGATAAGAGGCCCACCTAACCTGAAACACTGAATTCTGGCCCTTTCTAGAAAGCCCACTGACTCAACCTCCAGGTACTGCTCAACAAAGTTAGAGGTGGGAAGGGTCATGGTGTCCCAAGATGACAGTATCTGTAAGAGGACCTGGTCCATCTAAGTAAACGGGAGCAGATGAGCTTTTGCACTGGTTACTCTCAGCTCACTCCTCCTGAATTTCAGCTTTATTAAGCACTGTCTCCAGTTCCAACTACCTGAACATATATCCATCCTAAAAGAGAAATAGAGCAGTTGGAATGTGGTATACTCGGGAGGCTCAGTCCAAAGAGATGACAAAGAGATCTACCCTGGGCTACAGAGTGAGACCCTGCCTCAAGAACAGAAAAAGAGGGCTGGTAGATGGCTCAGAGGTAAAAGCACTTGCTGCCAAACCCGACAACCTGAGTTCAATTCCCAGAACCCAGAGGAAAACAGACAGCACTCTGACCTCCACACTCTCATTGAGGCACATAACCAACCACCAAATACATTTTTAAAACATGACTTTAAAAAGAGAAAAGAATGGCCAGGCAGTGGTGGCCCACACCTTTAATCCCAGCACTCAGGAGGCAGACGGATCTCTGTCATTTCGAGGCCAACCTGGACTAGATAGTTGAGTTTCAGGACAGCCAGGGCTACACAGAGAAACCCTGTCTTGAAAAACCAGGAATAGGGGGGGAGGGAGGGAGGGAGGAGAGAGAGAGAGAGAGAGAGAGAGAGAGAGAGAGAGAGAGAGAGAGAGAGAGAGGAGAGAGAGAGAGGGAGAGAGAGAGAGAGAGAGAGATAGAGAGCACAAGCTCCACATTCTAACACACAAAGTCCTCCAGCTTTGGGCCTAGTTACCGGCAACATCTCAAAACTACACAGTAGCATCATGATGGGAAATGAACATGACTTTGATGTGACCTGTTAGATCTCCACATCCATATACATGTTTGTGATTTGCTATTACCACGGGACTCTGAACTTCCACAAGCATCTCCCCTTCCCAAACCGTAAGAACCAGTGCTCCAAATCATTTTCAAAGAGTGCTGTGCACACATAGTCCTCACTGTGGACCCTGTGGGAACTGTTCTGTTGGTCAGAAGTGCTCCCTGGTCTATCCATACAACAAATCCAGGGGAGCCGCAAGTCTGACCTCTAACCTAGTATATACGGTCACCTGCTGACAACACGGGGGAGCAATAGTTCTTCCCTGAGCTCAGCAACAGCGCTCTGTGAGCATCTTTGTACAGTTCTACAGCGAGCATAGGTCCTCACTTCTCTGGGGACATCTGACACCTGGTAAGTAGCCCATCTCAGAGCCAGCTCCTAGGCACCGGCACTTTTTTAATGTTGCCAATGGAATTCTTTCAGCCAAGGAAGAACAGGTTCCAAAAGGTGGGGCTCAGGGCCACCAAGCCCTGGGGCCTACCTCTGGCCTGTTACAGCCAAGAGAAATTCCACTTAGACCCTGCATTATGGTCACCTGCTCAGCCCATCTAACAGTGCAGCTTCTCTGCTTTAAGTTCTGGGCTGTCACTGCTGTGGAGGGGAGAGAAGGAAAACTCTCAGGAAGGCATAGAGCTTCTCAATGGGTCTACTCACCTTTGTTAATGCAAAGGCCACTGTCCCATCATCCTCAGTGGATAGATCAAGCAGTTTCTGGTAAAATACTTCATCATAAGGCCCATCTATCTGTAATGTTTTCCTGAAGGAAAATCACCAAGACCAAATCAGCAGGGTGGCAAAGCTCTAAGGACTTTCAGACACTAATATGTTCTGTATCACACAGTGTAGCCCAACAATCATATTTTTGAAAGGCACCTAGGAGATCTGCTCTCTCTCATTAAGCCTGATTCTGCAACCCAAGATCTTCCACAAAACCCAGGCTCTAGGAGGCCGAGGCTGAGCCTGAGCTGTCCACCACACTCTGAGCAAAAGCCAATGATGTACAGAAAGAACCTGCTCATGAGACACTGCAGGTGTGGACATGGGGACCCAGTGCAGGCCCAGGCCCTAGGCGTGGCAGAGCCTGCTAAGGAGCTACCAAGACCGTGTTCCAGGAGCAGCCTGTGGGACAACACTGCCCTCTACAGGGCAGGCCCTGACACAGGATTTCTGAATGGTCGCATGCATAGGTGCTTTACTTCTAGGGTCTTAGTGACCATGAATCTCAGAGACCCTGGCACAGCCGAGCAAGGGACATCCTGGGCAGAATTAGTTGTAGGCACCTCCTACAGCCACATTCTAGGAGCTTTGTTTTGTTCTGGAGTTCAGGCAACCTTGACCCCAGCCTAGCTTCACAGCTTCCTCTGGTGCCAGCCTCACCTCTCCTCAGGAAACTCCTCCAGGTATTGCTCAACCCGGTTGTACAGAGGGTAGAGGCCTTCGATGTCCAGCTGGTCCAACATCTGCACCTGGAGGGTTTTGTACAGAAGACAGCCCTTCGGTAACCCCGAGTGCTCTGGGGTGTTTTTTCCTACCAAGAACATCAGGGGAGAACGAAAGCAGGTTTATAATCAACACTTGAAGACTGTGGAGGGAGACCCCGGCCAGCGCAGACAACAGAGCTCACTACTCTGAGTGCACAGACAAGGCCTATAGGCTCCAGCCTAACACTCTCTGTAGCAGATCTGCTCACCTCACAAAAGTACAAGGCTGACTGACCTCAGACCACCCTAAGGACCCAGTGGCTCTACACACACAAAACAAAGTATAAACAATGCCTCTCCCTTAGGCCCCGTGCTATAACTCCATTGCATGCCTTAGAAGTCACTTTATATTTAAGCTTAAAGAACTGCAAAAAATTATTCAAACATCAAGACCCTCAAGACCAACTGGGTTTCCAGAGTCAAAAACCATTAAGTACACACAGAGAGGGGCAAGATCTGGCTGCCACAGGACAAGCTAAACATACAGAGCCACAGATGGTGGTTAAGACCATTGGCCAGGTCCTGTCCTCACTGGGACAGTGAGAAAGCCAAGCTCCATCCTTCACCCATGCACTCACAATGTATACAGCACCTTCTCAATTGGGGCCTGACGTCCCTGACATCTCTCAGAATCAACTATGGCAAAAACAGGAGGGCACAATATATACTCAAGCACTACAGCAGACACTCTGAGCCACACAACAGATGCCCTGTGTCAAGATAGCAGGATAGCCATGCCATGAACATGTACAGTAGCTAAAAGATGAAAACCCACATGTGCTGATAGACCTACACTATTTAAGAAACCATAGGTTACAAGAAAACATGAGTATACTGTTTCAGATATTACTCATCCATGACTTAGGCCTATTCACGTATCAGTGTCAGGAAGGTCTGTGAGGGAAGCTCCGGTGTCAGAGAGCCTCCTCGAGTCCCCAGATCACCTAAGTGCCAGCACCCATCTGTGTCCCCTCAGACTATGGGTTTAATTTCAACCAAATTTTTAAAACAATAAGGAACTGCTTTCAAAACAAGAACTAACCCCCAAAAATTCACTTATAGTTTAAAAAATATATATTTTCAAAAGCAGTTGGCATAGGGAAGTAACGAGGAAGGTGAGGCCTGTGGGGTTTCTGAAGGACACGGGGCACTATCAAACTAAATTCTCTGCAGTCCCCGAGAGTCACACCTGACCCTGATTCGTGAGTCATCACAACACATTACAGTGGCAGGGTTGACCCACCTCCCTCCTACTGACCAAGAAGCCCTGTCATTCTGTCCTCATTCCATGGCACTCAGCCCCGCTACAAAGGACTCCTGCTTTCTTACATGCAGACTAAGGAGAATCTGTATCCAAAGTCAAGATGGCGGTCAAGAGGAACAAAGTATAGTTGAAAGCATGAGTCACTGCAGGAGACACACAATATATTGCTAGAAACCATATGATCCAAGTGTGACAAGCAGCTTACAAAGCACCTACAGATGCAAAAACAAGTCTTGACCCTCTGAGTCAGCTAAGGCTCATTCTGTGCAGCTAGACCACATCCCCAGAGGTGCCACGAAGACAGGCAGGGACACAGAGGTCACTTTGCAGGTTCCACTCTGGATACCCATGGGTAGACCCCACAACCTGATTAGGGAAGACCAGGCCCTACCTTGGTGATGTAGGCTCCTGCTGAACGGGCTGGCTTCACAGACTCGTGCGCCCTGGAGCCCAAGCCTCAAGGCACCCGCTCGGCCTTTGTCTGAGGTGCTGAGCAGCACCCTGGTGATAACATGCACCAGCTCCCGGATCACAGCCCTCGTGCACTGAGGCCCACTGGCCAAGCCATTGGAAGGGAAGAAGAAGGGCTTCAGGTGGTGTGCAAGCGCCTTCAAGTCAGCCACGGGGCTCCGGGCATCAGCACAGCCATAAATCAGCTCTCCATTCTTTAGGCAGGGGAAAAAAAGGAAAGGGAGGTGGGTCACACAAACTGATGGAAACACAAGCAGGGCAGGGCACAGACACAGGACCCCCATGTTCTCAGATAAGTCTAATCGGGGTTGCTGCACACTGGCTCCTTGGAGGAATCCCACTCTCCATGCTATGCCATGAGGCATGAATCGAAGGAGGAAAGGTCCAAACTTGAGACCAGCTTCCTGAACTGACACCCTCAGACAATGATCTCACAGTGTGTCTGCAAGCACATGCTGACCACAAAACCACAGATGTCCACAAATCACCATTTACTTGAGGGCCCAAGCAGTGACTAGGGATTAGGGCTAGGCCCCAGTCCCCAGAGCTGGTGGAAGACCAGAGTCAGTCCTGTGGTGAGAGGAGTAACTGGATCACTGACATGGATACCTCCTGTTTTAAGACTATTGATCTTCATAGAGCCCCTAAAAGATGTTCCTTACCACACATCATTCAGACTCACTCATTCCCAGAGCTCAAGCAAGGACACATGCTACCCAATGCTGACACTGGGCCTGACCCATGGGCAGCAGCAGGAGCATTTCAAGGTTCTTTGAACTACACACCTCCATACTTTAGCCATTTGGTGGGCCCTCTAGAACTACCCTGGAGACCCCTGCCCTCGGCATCTTCTCCACATGGAGTCTGGTTGGTGTGAACAACAAAATAGGAACAGACACAACATCCCAGGACCTATAAGGCTCTATTCAAAGACACCACAAGGTGGCCGCAGGTCTATGGCATAAGGTGGAAATGCCTCAGAAAGTAACAACTTAGAGGGCTGACCCTCTAATGCTCTGAGGCAATGAGTTAGTGTGAGATGTTAAGGGCTCAGGAGAGCAGTAGTAGCCAAGAGGACAGTCTCTGCTCTTGAGAGGTATGGGAAGGCCCCCCCTCCTCACTGGATCCTGGGATGTCTCTCTAGAGGTCCTGTCTAGGTGCCGTCCGAGAGACAAACAAAAGCACTGTTCACCATGCTAGGCAAGGGGAGGAAGAGGATGACCAAAGTGGAGCTAAGACGGTCACCTGACATCCAGAGTAGAGCCATTTGTGCCCATGGTGAAGCTGGCCCCTCCTCCAGGCCCAAAAGTGGCCAAGGGAGTCCTCACAGCAAGGTCTCACCCCAGCATCAAGGGTCTAAACTTGAGAGACATTGTAAATGTGAAATCCAGAGACAATGTTTACACATACAAACATATAGCCATGCAAGGACCTTATGGGGCATCCAGCAGACCCACCACCTAGGTAGAAAAGTGACCCTCTAACAAGGGCTCCTTGAACTCAACACTGTCTCTCACTACAAGTCAAGAATCCAGCATGGGATCACTGCGTACAACCAGGCAGCTTCTCCAAGTGGGGACTAGCAGAGCCTCAGGAATTTTCTGCTTTGCTGGTTTGCAGAATTTGAGGGAAAATCAAGAGCACAGCAATGGAACCAGAGAGCACTGTGCTGAGCTCACTGTGCTGCTACCCCACTGTTTTAAAAAGCCGTCACAGGGCCAGCAAGATGACTCAGTGGATGAGGGTGCTTTCCACCAAGCTTGATGACTTTAGTATAAAGCCAAGAACACACATGATGGAAAGACAGAACACACATGATGGAAAGACAGAACCAACCCCTGCAAGTTGTCCTCTGACTTACACATATGCACCATGACATATGCATGACACATATACACATATACACAAACACAATAAAAGATGAATTTTTTTAATTTTAAAAAAGCAATTGCAGATCACTTTCCTTAACCTGCCTCTTGGGGAAGTACTAGCTGATCTCTAGATTCTTCCATGCAGATTACAGAGAAACTGTAGACCATATACCTCAAATGTGACCTGACAGGTTCAAAAATGGGCTCAAAGTTAGAGACTTATCTCCAGGACTCAAATATCAGATTCCTAATCTCTCAAAGAGTAAAAAAAATAAATAAATAAATCTCTGGGGACAGGGATGACTTGATTTGGTGGTTACCTTAATTCAATTCCCTGATCATCCACTGTGGAAAGAGAACTGATTCACAGGGGCTGCCCGGTCTCCACACAGGTAACCACAGCAAGGGCACGCCCACAGCCATTGTTATTTTTATTTTTTGAAAGAGTGAAATTAATTAAAACTGTCATCCATTCCTGGATTTGGGGAGATGGAGATAGATAGAGAAGAATGTTGATTACTCTAGGGCAAGGAAATTCTTAAGTTAGATCCAGTTAACACCAGCCCAGGACACACCAGCCAGCCAGAAGACAGGATCTCTAGTCAGCCATCACTTTTCCCAGGCCTGGAGAAGCCCATTCTCAGTCCTGCTTCCTCACACAAGCCTCATGCTGCCTCGAGCCTATGGCCCACTAGGACAATGGCAAAGAGAACTCTAGAGATAGGTTCCCATCATGGCCATAGCCACTAGCTAGCCTTGCCCTGTCCCCTCCCTCCTTCAGCTCCATCCGCCCTTCCTGCAATATCAAGGGACAGAGTTCCATCTGAAGCCAGCCAGCCTAGACACCTCAATGTATGTGGTCACAGCCTCTGGCTTACTTGGAAACCAGCATGGACTGGAAACAGCCCTTACCTTAAATATCCTAAGGTTATTCTGCGCCTCCTGCAGCAGACTCTTCAAGGCAAAGTGCATACGCTGCTTATTTCTGAAAGGACAAAGCAATGAAGGTAATGAAGGCAGCAGGCTGGGTCTCGGATCCACACATACAGTCCAGACTGAGCTGGGGGCTACCTTCACTCAATAACTGGAGCCCGAGTGCGGGAAGAGAGCTTAGTCTAGGGCTCATAGGCAGCCATGAGGAATCCGCAGACAGGAGAACCAGAAAGCCATGGCTCATCAATCACTCAGTCCATGTAGCTCTCCTCCCTTGGTCCTCAGCTGCAGCAGGCACTCAAACACTGTGACCTCTGTGACAGACCTCTGCAAAGTTCAAGAAGCCTAAAAGAGGCAGGAACATGGGACTTCCACCCTCCCTCCACCTTGGAGATCTGGGGACTGTCCCCTCTTGAACTTTGCCCTGCTCATTGGCAAACGGCTCCTGCTGCCTCCTCCTCACGGCCACTCACGCTCCAGACCTAACCTTACCCAGGTACCTCCATCAGTGTCCCTGAACACAGCCCCCTTCTCACTCCCACATGAAATCTACAGGGCTCCCAGGGATGCAAACCCATCCCAGGCAAGGATTCCAGGCCATGTCCTGAGGTCACACAAGGGACAACACATCAGCACAGTCACCACGGCCAGCTCTGAAAAGGCTGCATTATGAGCATTTCAAGGATGGCTCCTGACTCATGTTTGACAAGTTACAAATTCTCAACAATACTCTGATTTATTGTTTGCTTCAAAACATGCAGCCTTGGGTGCACAGGTAAATCAATCATGACTCTCCCACTATGCACTGCCAACCTGATTTGGTTCTCCCAGGAATAATAACATTTTGTTTTCTAGAATGAGCAAAGAGCCCTCCAGACAGAGCATGGCCCCATCTCCACCTCACAGAACACCTCCATTTCCCATCTCACCAAACCCCACACGTCACACCTCACATCACCTCCATAAATAGTTCCAACCTCAGGAACACCCACCTCACAGAACATACCCCACTGCTGACATGTCAGACAGTAACTACCACCGGCTTACAGAACACACCCAGCTTTCCCCACAGTACAAAACACTCCATCCTCTTGCGTTCACCTCACAGCCCCCAGCGTCCCCCTCATAGAAGATCCCAAGCCCCAGTACCCTCACTTCACAGAAAAGGCTCTGAACCCCCGACCCCCTCTTCTCATATAAACATACTATCAATACCTCACAAAATAACTCTCAAAATCCCCACCTCAAGGTCCTCCCTTAGCAGGCACCACCCACCCTCCAAACAGCAAATGAGAGGGGCTCTTACCCTGAGTAGAGGTCAAGGGGA
Organism: Rattus rattus; assembly: GCF_011064425.1. Lineage (NCBI taxonomy): Eukaryota > Metazoa > Chordata > Mammalia > Rodentia > Muridae > Rattus > Rattus rattus. The sequence goes on along the minus strand of NC_046167.1, from coordinate 68,422,506 downwards.
CAGTATTTACTGATTTTCTTCCACTTTCCAGTCGCTACCTGGTAAAACACCAATATGACCTTATCAAATACTTTGTCTGTGACTACAAATAACTCAAAAACAAAACAAAAACTAGCATAACGGGCAGGCTGCAGCCTTGACCTGGGAAAGGTCCCAGGTGTACAACCCTAATTAGGAAGGAGCCAACTCAACCCCTCGCCTAGGGAACTCCAGTTAACTTTCGGCCCCAGTCGCTGTCAGTTCAGCCCTCCTGTGAGCAGAGAAAACAGCAGGCACTTGAAGGTTTGGCAATGAGAATGGCAAGTCTCTAAGTTGCTAAGAGCCAGGGAAGGACACTGCACATGCAGTCTTGTGCTGCCACCTGGCACAACCTTGAGTTGTAACCACCAAAACGTAAAATGTATACATCCCCCAACTGAGAAAACCTAAAGGAACCTAGAATAACTACACAGAGCAAAGAGGCAACAGGGATAGGGACATGGCTTTTGCTGCAGACATTAAGGTATCTATTCACTCGGCAGATCCCACACAAGGACGGGATGAATGCGTGTATGAACGCAGCCACTCCAAAAGGTGGACTTACACCCGTCAATATTTATTCAACTGGCAGAACAACACATATAATGTGATGTCATGCTTGCTTTAAAAGTATACTTACATATCAAACACATTTTGAGAAAAACACACAACACGGAACCCTCAGAGAGCACTGTGAGGGGAAAGCACTGGGTAGAACCAGTACAAACAACACAATCCTACTTTGCCTCGTATGTGTATCTGCATGCTCCAACGAGAGAAAACGTGGAAGGAGGTAGCTCCTCCTCCCCCTCCTCCTCCTCCAACTCCTCCCTCCGCCTCCTCCTCCTCCTCCACCTCCACCTGTGCTATGTGTATATTGTTACTGTAGGAACATGTCTGGAAAGATAACCGAGCCAATAAGATGAATCTCACTAGAAGGAGCTCTAACTACCAGTTATGAATGGGTGTTGTTCCATAACTTTAAAGTATATACTTCTTAATCCTATCCTATAAGCTGGGCATGGTTTTCATATGTAAGAAACAACAGCTGAAGAAGTGGACAGGTCTGCTGTAACGTTAGGAGCACTAGTTGCTCTGGCAGAGAACTCAGGTTCCCGTACCAGCAGGTACACAGCTGCTCACACTGTTACTCAGTTCCAAGGATTCTGACAGCCTCTTTATGGCCTTTGTGGGCACCAGGAATGGAGTACATGCACACATGCAAGAAACATTCATTCACATAAAAATAAAAATCCACCTTTTTTTAAAAAAAAAGAAAAGAAAATCAGCTAACTCTAAATAAGAATAGTGAGCTTGATGCATTTTTTTGTTTTGTTTTGTTTTTTATATCACTGTGTAACCTTAGCTGGCCTAGAACTCTCTCTCTGTAAACCAGGCTAGCCTTGAACTTGCAGAAATCTGCCTACCTCTACCTCACAAATGCTAAAATTAAAGGTGGCACCAACATGCCCAGTTTCTTTCTGACACTTTAATTTTTATTTTTTTTTTATTAATTTTTATTAAGTACATTGTCAAGGGCATCAGACCCCATGACAGATGGTTGTGAGCCACCATGTGGTTACTGGGAATTGAACTCAGGACCCCTGGAAGATCAGTCAGTGCTCTTAACCACTGAGCCATCTCTCCAGTCCTCTTTCTGACACTTTAAATGTCCTAAGCTCCTCCCTCTGTCCTAGTTAGGGTTTCTGCTGCTATGATAAAACACCATTACCAGAGTGGACGTAAGGAAGAATGGGTTTATTTCATCCTACGCTACTGTCTCTGTCATTGAGGAAAGTCAGGGAAAGAAGTCAAGCAGGGCAGAAACCCAGAGGCAAAAGCCATGGACAGCTGCTTATGGGCTTGTTCCCCATGGTTTGCTCAGCCTGCTCATACAACCCAGGGCCACCCATCCAGAGGTGACCCTGTTCCTTGTAGGATACTCTGCTCCCTGTGGAATGGGCCCTCCCACATCAATCACTAATCAAGAAAATGTCCCACAGACTAATCCAATAGAGACACTTTCTTAACTGAGGTTCTCTCTTCCCAAATGACTCTAGCTTACGTCAGGTTGACATAAAACTAGCCAGCTCACTCTCTGTAGCCAAGGGAAACAAACATGAAACTGTTACATGCACAGCAGCCTGGCAGCCTCCACGGAGAGCACAGAAGAGAGCACATGCAGAGCCTCAGCCCCGGAACTGTCATTCCCTGCCCTGCCTGACTCTCAGCTCCAGGAAGGCTGTCCTTGCATGGTTGTCTTTACTGACCTGACTGAGAGCTCATACACTGCCAGAGGTCTTTTCGGGGGTATTTGTCAAAAAAATTCTAGAGGCTAGAATTTACATGGCTTCCTTACACAGTGGGTAACAGTTAGGGCAAGCAAGTATGTAACCTAAAACTCAAAAAGAAAAAGCTGAGTAATGAGGGTGCATGGAGGTCCCAAAAAGCTCTCACACATTCCTGACCTCTACAAAACCACCAACAGGCTTTGGAAAGACCACAGGAGGCCCTAAGCTCTCCCTTGCCCTTACCTGAGAGAGGTTCCATGGAAGAAAAAGGTAAAACACAGCTTACCAACCCTGCTGAAGACTACGTGGGCTTGCGCTCACACACTCACCTCCTCAGCAAAGACTGAGAGACACTGGCCTGAGGAACCGTCAGTACTCCCAGTAAGCTAATCAAGAGTCCAGGGACTCTATGTGAGCAAGAATGCAGACTGTATGGGGCTGGCGAGGCGGACAGCTTAGAGGGAAAGGTTTTGCAGAGCAAGCCTTGGAGGCCTAGGTTCCAGTCCCAGAACTCACAGTGTAAAAAGGAAACTGACTCCCAAACACTGTTCACTGACCTCCACATGCGTGCCTTAACATGTATACACCCAAATTAAAACATATACATACATACATACACACACACACACACACACACACACACACACACTACAGAATAAGCAGAGTAGTCACTAAACAAATAGTAACAGCCACACATGTTTGCATGACCATGGTATAGGACTTGAGAGGTAGATAGGAGGAGAAAGTTTGCAGTCAGTCTGGGCCACATGAGACCCTATCTCAAAAACAGTTAAGCAGGCTGGCAAGATGGCTCAGTGGGTAAACTTGAATTCAATCTCTGAACCCAAGCAAAAAACTATGTGGAGCACAAAGGTGTAATTGCAGCACTTCTGCAGCGAGGCGGGGGGCAGACACCAGAGACTCCCCCAGAAGCTTGCAACCCAGCTTGACCAGAATAAACATCTGGCAGAAACGAGCAAACCTGGCCTCAGCAAAGCAGAGAAGTGACTCCTGAAAGTAGTCCTTTGGCTTCCTCACTCATGCAAACATAATGCACATATACACACATATAGCACATTAATTAATAACAGTCACAATTAAAAGGGGTTGGAGATAAGATAAGAGAATGGAAGACCAGTATATGGTATATATTTATATATGAAGTTATCAAAGAGCACATTTTAAAAACCTTTATCCTTCTGAAGAAAAAAAAAAAATGTTATGGAATGGGTGTTTTGCTTGTATGTGGATCTGCACAGGTCATACTCATATCCACACAGGTGCAAATACAGCATCATCTAAATAACTAAATGTGTAGTTGAAGACACAACTCAAGTGAGAGTAACTGAAAGGTCAGTAGCTCTGTTGAGTAAACAGAGGAGATAAGCCATAACTGTTCAGATAAATTCCAAGACACCCCCATCTACACACACCAGGGCTGTGGAAGCCAAGGACAGGAACTGGGTGTAGTACATGCTTACACCCCTAAGAGGTGGAGATCATCCTCAAAGCCAACGTAGGCTACATTAGATCCTGTCTTTAAAAAGCAAGAGAGGGTAAAGGAGAAGGACAAAGGAGAGGGAAGAGAGGGAAGGAAGACGGAGAGAAGAGAAGGAATCTTGTAACATTGAATCAGCAATAAAAACATTCCAGTATAAAAAAACTAAAGTAATTGGGGCTGGAGACATGGCTCAGAGGCTAAGAGCACTGGCTGCTCTTCCAGAGGACTTGAGTTCAATTCCCAGCACCCACACAGAGGCTCACAACCATCTGTAAACACTGTTCCAGAGGATCTGGGCATCCTTGCATAGGTGTGCAGGCAGAACACCAATGCACATAAAAATATATAAATCTTTAAGAAGAAAAATAAACACGGTAATCAAAGTAGTGTGGCACTGGCATGAAGATAGACAAATATACCAATAAGAAAAGGAACAGAGAGGAACCCCTCGCTACATGCCAAACATCTTCAACAAGGGCCTGGACCAATGCTTAGAGAAGAGGGCAGTCACAGAAACTGAGAAAACCAGATACCTATCTATATGCAAAAGAATAAAACTGGACACTTAAACACCATACACAAAAAATTTAACTGAAAATAGCGATCTAAAATTACAAATGAAACCTTCAGAAGAAACCAGGAAGGCTCTCACCACTGGATTTGGCTGTGACTGATTGGCTAAAACATCAAGACACAAATAAAAAAGAAGTTAACTGAACTTAATTAAACATGTTTATGCAAAAAAAAAAAAAAGAGCACTGCCCGCAGAGAAAAACAAGAAAAGCACCTGCAAACCACTTGTAAGGCACGGACAAGCTGAGCACTGCCATACGTGAGAGAGAGTCAGGGGAAACAAAGCTGCAAAGGCGGATGGAAGTGAAAGCTCGGAGAGCCAGACAGCCCAGCTCTGCGGTCACATGCAGCGCCTCTAACTGCTACCCCTGTGTATGACGTAGGGATGGGTTTAAAGGCCAGAGAGCTAGAGCAGAGCCCGACGGGTTAGAGAGGAGGGCTGCAAGAGAGACAAGCGAAGGGAGGACTAGGGCTGAGCTCAGGTGGCAGGTGCTTGCCTTGCATGCGTGACACCTGGCACTTAGTGGCCAGCACTGCATAAACAGTTTGATCCACAGGTCAAACAAGTTGTCTCTGACCTCCTCGCACACACACATACGCCCCGCGCTCTGCACGCTCGCACTGAGCCCGAGTCTCACCTTGAGGTGCTGGTGCATGCAGTACCGGCACACCTTGTGCTTCATCTCGTGGGTGACACCATTTGAGAAAGGAATAAACCCACATTTTGGCTGTAATATAAGAGAAAAAAATGTTTAAGAAGAAATCACATACTTCTTAAACAACACAAAATACACACACACTCACACACACACACACGCACACACGCGCACACACGCACTATGAGATAGAGAAGAGCAAGTATCAGGTAGAAATATCCCCAGAAGTTGTGCTTCCAGCTTTCCTCATCACGGTAGACACCCCTCTGCCTCCAGAGGCCAGCCCGCTCGCTGAGAGGACTGGTGGAGCTCTGCCTGGCTTACAGGAGTGTAACACAGAGCAGCTTTGTACTCTCCACTGGCAGACTGGAAGGAGTGGAGATGGGTCCAGGGCTCCCAGCTCCAAGAAGCACAACCATTGTTCCCACTGCCATTAATATATGCCCTGCAGAGCGCCCATCTGATAGTTGCTAGGTTTCCAGAACGTCAGGGATCCCGGCTGCCTTCTAAAATCTGCCTGCTGTCAGCACAGTCCTGAGCTTAGCGTTCTGGACAATGTAACTGAAGAGACAGAATGTCCAGCCCTCAAGGATCATAAGACCCAAGCACTTGGGCCAAGGGATGCCTCAGGGGGTCATCACCTTTCAGAAGGAAGGAAGAGGAGAGACTTAATGGCCCTGTGGAGTTGGGGCTGGTTGGTGTCTTCTTGGGCAATTGGCCAACTACTGAACATAGGCAGCTGAAGTAAGGAAGTCTTGGTCTAAGATCTAGAACTCTGGTGCAGTTTACAGGTACTTCTGTAGGGCACACGGGTGGCTGTGCCTCTGAGAAAGCCCTCCTGCACAGGAAGCAGTCCCTAGTCAGAAGGCACCGTAGGGCTTCAGTACATGAAGCAGCAAGCATATAGACAGGAGACCATATAGACAGGAGACCATATAGACAGGAGACCATATGGACAGGAGACCACATGGACAGGAGACCACATGGACAGGAGACCACATAGACAGGAGACCACATAGACAGGAGACCATATGGACAGGAGACCATATGGACAGGAGACCATATAGACAGGAGACCATATAGACAGGAGACATGTTTTCAGAAACAGCCCGTACAGAAGGGCACCCAAAATGCTTCTCTCTGGTTCTCCCTAACCAAAGTTTTCCCAGCCCAGGTGGAAGGAACTAGAGCACACAGGGCATGTAGGGGAGCTGTGGGAAGGCTGAGCACATACTCATAGCAGAGAGACTCACTGCCTGAGAGCAGTCTCCCCTCTACCTATAGGCAGTACCGGCCACCGTGAATAAAAACTCACCTTAATCTCCACACACAGAATCGGTCGGTGCTCTGCAAAGGGGAAGGTCTGAAGTCTGGTCAAATTGGGAAGGCACATAGCATAACCACTGAGTGTGTCCAGGTCCTTGTCACAACGGGACTCTGGAAAACAGAGCAAGAGTCACACCTGAGAGTCAAGGTAAGAGATAGCCAGCCCTATAGTACTAGAATCCTTGGCAGGCAATAGGGAAGTGGGAAGGCTAGTACATAGCCTCAGGCTACATACCGCTATCCTCACAGAGTGAAAACCTGAGAGAATCAGTAGGAGGTCAGCCTTGTCAAGCTCTAAGCCCTTGACACTGAGGCTTAGAAAGCTTCTTGGAGGTATATGCCATCACATACAGTCATTGTAGCGGACGTCTGGACTCTCCAGAACCCATAACTCTTCAATTGGCAGATTCATCCTTACCTCCTATTGTACTGATCCTAACCACATAACTGAGATCTAGGGTCCTTTTAGCCAATCTTTAAACCTGACCATACCTTGGGAAACTTTCAAACAGAAGTGAAAAGAGTCTCGGAAATGGTCGCCAATTCCACCACTCCCTTTGCCCAGGAACAGGGAGAAGTGTACTACAGCCCCTCCCTCCCTCCCTCCCTCCCTCCCTCCCTTCCCTTCCTTCTCTTCCTTTCCTTCCCTCCCTCCCTCCCTTTCTTCCTTTTCTTCCTTCCTTCCGACTTCTGATTCTTTGTGCTCCCATATCACCTCAGCTCTGATAGAAGTGGGCTCCTGGCTCTGGAGCACCAGCTTCCCTTCCAAAAGTCAGACTTAACCCAACACAGAGTTCTTGTCACCATGAATTATCACACTTTATTTTTTCCCCTGAGAAAAAAATCTCTCCGTGTAGCCTGAGCTGTCCTGGAACTCACTCTGTAGTCCAGGCTGACCTTGAACTCAGAGATCTGCCTGCCTCTGCCACCCCACCGGTTTGTCAAAAGTCACCACTGCCCATATCACGGGATTATGAAACGGAATGGGGATGCTGAGCATCTGTGGGTGAACGGAGCCCTGAAACTGGCTTCTGTCTGTCTTTGTGGACTTCAACACCAGAGCCCAGTGCTGTCCTGTGTCCTCCACCTCCTGCTCCTGCTCCTGCCCCAGACAGACCCCAAAGTCCTATTTCATTTTTTGAATCAAATCAGAAAGGATTTTATTATGAAGAATTCTATAGCATTATTGCCTGGCAGTGTCGATAGTGAGATATTTTCACAACCAACACATGGGCTTTACATGCTTGATCATAAAGAAAAAAGCTTTAATCTGATTTTTGCCATCAAAGCCAACTAAGAAACTAGCAAACTAAGAAAAGAGACCATAGGGCTGGAGACAAAGCCTCTGGCCACAATACTGCTGCAAAATGCCTGAACCTAACCTGGGTTGAACACTTCAAAGACTTTTAAAACTGTAAACGAGACAACCATGGTGGTACATGCCTGTAATCACAACACTTAGGAAACAGAAGCAGGCAGGTATCTGGGCTTGCAAGGTCAGCTGGTCTACACATGGAGTTGCCAGCCAGCCAGGGATACACGAGAGACCTGTCCAAAAATAAACAAACGATGCAAACACTGTTCGACCCCCTTACCTGGTCTTTCACACTGTATCTTTAAACACAGTTGTTTTACAAACTCTAAAGGCAGCTGAACAACCTCCTGAAAGAAAACACACATAAGGTACAGATTCCACAACGTCCTGCAGACTGGTAATGCTTCAAACCATGCAGAGTTAAACAGTTCAAACGGTGAGTTTCAGTCTGCTCCACAGTAAAACACTATAGTTTAAAAAATGCAGTATGCAGCTTGGCAGTAAGAGCTCATCTATTGCTTTCAGAGCACATAGAGGTTACACAGAAGCAAGAACATTTCAGAGCACTAAAAGCAGCTGGCTCTCCTGAGAGCCAGCCAGGACCCGTGACACCAGTGACTACCACACCACCAGCATCTCTTGTCACAGCCCCTCCTAGTCCTGTAGCATCTATAGTCAGAGAACAAGGGCTGCAAGAAATCCAGCCATCTGGCCAGCGAGCCGCACCACTGAACAGCAGCTTAAGCTCTCACCACACTGGGCGCAATTTAAACCATGTTTGTCACTGTCATTCCTGCCCTATGTTCCCAACATGACAGAACTGAGTCTTCAGAAAAAGTTCCCTAGTGACAAAAGAAACCTGCCTAGACAAAAATGCTGGCTGGGATCTTGCCCCGGGAAGACCCAGCTCCCCTTAGCCATCTAGACTTGAGCAGAGGCTTCCACTCAGCCTAGCATTTGGAAAACGGTACCCAGCAGACGGTACCTCTGACTATCTTTCTTCAAGACAGGTACCAAGTAGGTACCAACAGCATTCAGTGGATATATCCTGTGTGGAAACTACAGGAATGCTCCTGAGGGATCATGCCTGACCTCCAAACATCCCTAACCCTAGACATTGTGGAGGACAGACTACAAAGTCAGTAGCCAAGGAAAGTCAAAATGGAGACTTTCAAAGTCCCAAACTCAGAAGACAAGTCAGGTTAGACAGGTAGGCCAAGGGGCATCCTTTATCTAGTCCCTCCCACCACAGGCAAGCTACGAGGACAGTAAACCCCAAACAGATGCGATGTTAAGGGTTTCCAAAGCCTTTATTCTGTGGCCCTCACTGAGTATTGTCCATGGCAATTCACACCCATGTTTGCATCCACAGGCCTCCTCCAAGAGGAACCCCCAGGAATGGACCCACATTGATTCTTAAACCATAGGAACACAGGGCAAAGCTATCCCTCCGGGCTCAAGGATAACATACAAGGTTCTCACTGAAGAAGTTCACTACTCAGACATCTCTGGCAGAGCTGATTGCCACATGGCACAGCAGGTGAGAAAAGCTCAAAGAGTCTCACTGCACAACGGCTCTCACTGAGATGTCAGAACTGAGTGAGACTAGAATAAATAGCACTTACCCCACAATGAACATAGTTCTCTCCCAAAAAGTCTTTCATGACATTTTTGCCAAAGTCCACTATGTTCTGCAGATGCTGAAGTATCTCTTCTGAGGTCTGGAAGAGGCAAGCACAGGATAGCTTCAGGATGGACCTCCAGTCAGGGCTCCTAGTAGCACCCCACTCCCAGAAGCCTAACTCAGCACAGACTAAGCTGCCATCCCATGTACCCCACAAACCTCTGGAGAACTCACCACCCATACCCAGAAATGTTCTCCACAGTCAAGTACGTGGGGCTATCCCACAGCTCCTACAATTGGATCCTGTCAGAACTTAGCCTGGCTGAAATTCCCAGAACACACGCGGCAGCCCTGTACAGCTATGTTAGAGCTTCCAATAAAACAAAACCATCTGAAGAACAGAAGGATGAGTGCATGAATCCCCAGGAAGACACCGCTCAGGAGGCCTGGTAGGGCAACCAACCACTCAGATGGGGTGCGTGTACACTGCAGCCACCGCACAAGGACAGACAAAGAGGATGAAGCACCCAAGACACATCTGACAGAAAGAGAACACCTTGGGTCATTTCTCTTCAGCAGCTGAGGCGGGCCCATAGGATGCCTGGGCCCCACCCTATTCCTTTTGCCTGTTCAACCCACCTTTGACTCTCACTCCTGCCCAGTTAAAGGCAACATTCCTGCTGGCTCCCGGGAAACAAGGCCCATATCACCTCTACCACCGCTGTCCCATCTGCCTCTGCTCTCAGATACTTGACACACTGCCTCTCAGATGATATAATGACCTCCTCAAAGACTTCCACCTTCCCCCACTGTGAGGTTCTGTGTAAGAAAATAGAATGTGTCACACTGGGTAGATAAGTGTTATGCTGAAGTCACAGTGGACAGTCTCTGGTAGAGCAGAGGCTGAGTCATCCAGGCACAGTCTGTGGACGCTCCATGAAGACTGCTTCCACACTCTTTACCCAAGTTGAGGTGTTGTTGCTTTCTGGTAAATCTCAGGTCAATATTGAATATCGGAGGCTCCTGTGACTACAACCGTTTATCTGCTCCTGTTGTCCCAGCACACGGTCTGAGGGAGGCTGAGCCATTCACTAGCTGCCTGAGAGCCACATGGGGCTGAGGCAACTAAGGAAATCATAAGTTAGAACCTAGTCCTAGAATCCCAAGCAGGGCAGGCAGACCTACCATAGAGTGACACACAGTGACACAGAGGACCTGCGAGCTCACACATCAGGAGTAAGGATCCATTACATCCCATATTGAATGAACACAACAGAATACAACATACTTAAATTTCTACAATTAGCATTAATATTTCTGCACTGGAAGGCTTAGGATATAGGATTAAACCCTAGAGATAGAGCATTTCCCTATCCTGGGCAAAGCCCCATTTTCAACTTCTAGCACCACAAAGCATACATACAAACCCCTGGAAAACATCTAGGTGGTCTTAAAGCTATAACAACAGTAGCCAGCCCATCAGCCTTACCTTCTTCTTATTTGGAGGAAACTTCAGAAAGCGCAGAACTACGCAGCGCTGTTGGGAAAAGAAAACAAAGCATGGTCAGTACCGGCTTAACACTCAGACAAGGGTTAGCAGTCGTGGAGAAAGGGCCGGGGCAGCATGGAAGAGATTCAGTTTGGGTCACTTCAGAAAGCTTACACCACAAGGCAGTCAGCAAAATCTGTGGCCTTTGACCCAGCCCACTCATCCTTGATATTAATCTTAAGGAAATAAGGAACCTCAAAAAAGTCATTATCCAGGGGCTGATGAGATAGTTCAGAGGTTAAGAGTGCTGGCTGTTCTTTGAGTGGACCTGGATTTGAGTCCCAGAACCCACACAGTAGTACTAGTTATGCAAATGGTGTACATATGCCCAGGGACAAGTGCAGGGGCTCTGAAAAGCAACAAGAACACATTGAATCCACAAGAGCTGGAGCACAGGCAACTGTGAGCTGACCAATGCTGGGTTCTGACGAGTGAACTCAGGTCCTCTGGAAAAGCAAGCATACATGATCTTAACCTGTGAGCCATTCCTCCTACCCTCCTAGTTTGTTTTTAAACAGGTTCTCACTATATAGCCTGGGAAGACTTCAAATTCATCATCTTCCTGTTCCCACCTCCCAAGCACTGGGATGGTAGTTATGTGCCACCAAACCTAACTCATCTTACATTCATTAAATCACAATGTCTAGCAAGATCTTGTTCCCAAAAAAGGACAGAATTTCTTTTAAGCACAAACTGTTAAGTGAAGCATGCATACAATCTCTTCGGACAAAGAGCTCTCAAAGGACATTCATGACAAGTTCAATGGCATTTCCAGATTCAACAACCACAGTTTTGGGTTTTCTTTTTTTTTTTTTTTTTTTAGCAATCTCACTTCAGAACACAATACGTAACCCAGGCTGGCCTCATGGTATTCCTGTTTCAGCCTCCTAAGCTAAGAATCAAGTTTCCAGGCGGCCTGGACTGTATAGCAAGAACCTATTTCAAAAGGGGAGTCAGGGGGAGGGGGAGGCACAAGCGCACACACACACACACACACACACACACACACACACACACACACACACACCAAACTGGGTGTGCTAACATGTACGTGCAGTTCCAGCAGTAGGACGGCTGAGGCAAGGACTTCTATGACCTGCAAGCTGACCCAGGTTATATGCAGCATGAAACCCTGTCTCAAAAATGGCTTTTAAAAGTGCAGTTGGAAGGATGATTCGGAGGTTAAGAGTAGACGCTGCTTTCGCAAAGGACCCAGATCCAACTTTCTGAACTCAAACGGCAGCTTATCTGTAACCACATCCATCAACCACCTGTAACTACAGTTCCAGGGGATCTACCATGCTCTTCAGGGAAAGCCTGACCATGCTTGAGCATCACCACAGGACACACTGATGTCCTTATCAGTGAGGACAGAGGCCCCCTGTCCTGGCCTACAAGCAGAGGAAATCTCACTCTGTCCCATACGGGGAGCCCACAGGAGCCAAGCTTGTTCTTAGAGCTCTACTGCAGCCAGAGGAAAGTGGTGTCTCTCTCCACCTCCCAGGGACTAAAGCTGCACAACAGAATTCTGTAGCCAGGCAGGCTTAGGAAGGGTGGTACTAGGCAAGTCACATGAGCCTTCCTATCACAGGAACTCCCCACTGTGTCCTCAGAGAAACCAGTTCGGAAGCCCTGTGCACAAACAAATGCCAACAATAGGAAGTCACTGAACCCACACCTGGCAGCATCTTACTAATGGTATCTGATAGTGTGACTTCAGATTTCCAAAGTTCCTGCCGCCTTGCTCTTGATAAACACAAGACAGGCAGCCTGCTTACATATGGAAACTATGTGTTTCCTTTGCATTACTCTCTCTCTCTCTCTCTCTCTCTCTCTCTCTCACACACACACACACACACACACACACACACACACACACACACACACACACTAGCATCAATACAAGTTAATTCAAAAGCAAGTCTCGGGGTTGAGGACTTAGCTCAGTGGTAGAGCGCTTGCCTAGCAAGCACAGGGCACTGGGTTCGGTCCTCAGCTCCTGGTGGGGAGAGGAGGGAATCAAGTCTCTATCCTACTAAGGGGGAAAAAGTTAATACACCTAGGCAAGGTGGCTCACACCCACAATCCCAGTACTTAGAGGCTGAGACAGGATGGCATGTTTTAGGCCAGGCTGATCCACAAAGTAAATTCTACTTCAGCCTAGACTAAGGAAAGACCTGTCTTTGAAACAAAAACAAAAGCCAGATGTGGTGTATGCCTTTACTCCCAGAGCAGTGGAGAGACAGGCTGATCTCTGAGCCTGCAGTTAGGCTGGTGTACACAGAGGGCATTAGGCCAGAGCTACATTTGAGACCCTGGGTGGGAGGGGCCAGGGAACAAAAACCTGTTGGCTCCTCCTTGACACATAAAACATAAACATCATCACTACTGCAGAGCACCAGCAAATACTCCCAGACTACGGTCTCTGCACCACCTCTCCCTCTGAGGTGGACCACATGAATCCCAAGGTATAAAATGTGAAAAGTTAGGCCTGAAGGGAAGCCCAGACATTTTTTGGCACTTAAGGTCATGTGCAGTGGACTGAGCTTGGAGGCAGGCCTGAATCCCAGGGCATCTCCATATCACATGTCCAGTTGTCCCGCTCCATTTGGCTGCTGAGTTGCCAACTAAGGGATTGGGGGTGTCGGCTAGTCCCAGGCAGTCTGGACACAAACCTTGTGGGACCCAGGCAGCAAAGCCCACAAAACCCACTGGTTCTCCATTACTGGACCATCCCCCCCACAAGATGTCCTCAGCCATCACAACCATGCACAGTAGCTCGGCCTCTGTCACCCACAAGTCTCCTCTCTCTTCCCATCAGGTAGCTCAAACTGTGACCAACTAGGAAAAACCTCAATGCAGTGATGGATCCATTTCAAGAGAAACCATTTTCTCCACCTACACATTCATCATCCACAAACTGTCATCAGCTTCCAACCGCTCCTCCTCCAGGAGACCTGTCATCAGCGTTAAAGGTCGATGTCAGCATCAGCACTCAGACACACTCAGCTCACCAGAGCCAGCCAGCCAGCCAGCCAGTTTCAATCAACCCTCACAAAGGGCCTACCCTGACTGAGGGGCGGGGATGGGTAGTGAAGAGGAATCAGGGAATGCCCAGTGACAAGTGGAAAAAACCCTGCCCCAAAACAGCTCCCATTAGCAAAGACAAGTAGAAGAGGTACCATTGGCCAGAGGACGCTAAAACAGACAGCTGCAAAGGACTGGAAGCAAAAACATCGAAGTGCTCAGAATTCATTTTCTAAGTAAGTGGGGGGCCACCAGGTGATTCCTACTTTCTTCTACTACTCTGTTTCTGGAGGCAAAGAAGCTACACTGAATAACTAACGAGAACTAAAAGGCCACACAGAACTCGCCAAAGTGAACTCAAAGGAGCGCTAGCTATATCCATGACAAAATGTCTGAAAAATAAGTTTACAAGGAAGAAAGGAGGGGCTGGAAAGACAGCACTGGCTGCTCTTCCAAAGGGCCAGGCTTCAGTTCCCAGCACCCACACAATGGATAACAACCATCTGTAACTCTAGTTCCAGGGATCTGAGGCCCTCTTCTGGTTTCTGCTGGCATTGCCACACACGTGGCAATATATATGCTAGCGAAACATCATACAAATAAAAATACAAAGAACTTTGAAAAAACAAAAGGAAAAAAGGTTCGTGGCTTCAGGTTTCCATCCTTAGCTGCTTAATCCACTACTCTGAACCTGTGGTAAGGCGGAGCATCACAATGGAAGTGCACAGCAGAGGGAAAAGGTTCCCAAACTTCAGCCAGAAGAGAAAGCAAGAGTTTGAAACGACTGGGGCTCCAAGACTGTCCTCAAAGCTAAGGATCTAGTGACCGAACTTCCTTCAACTAGGCCTTGCCTCTAAAAGTTCCAACAGCACCATCAGCTGTAGACCAAGACTTCAACATGGCCTTTGGAGGTCAGTTAACATCCAAACCATAATTGGGGTAAAGGGTACCATTAAAGCCCTTCAGTGAAGATAAGCTATCCTACAGGATACTCTCATGGTAGAATCACTCGCTGAGTCAAATATCCCAGGGGCCATGTCCTTTGGCAAGTTAGTGAGGAGATAACCCAGAAAAGAGCCCATGAAAGATACCAGGAAGCTCAGATCACTGTCGAGGGAGGGGATACAAAAGAACATCACCCCCTCAGGACGTGGCCTCAGTTACCAGAAATCAGAAACAGCACTCTACCCAGCCTGTCCCAATTGTGAGAATAACATCCAGATGGGAGTTCCAGTCTACCCAAGGTTTGTCTCCTGAACCCAACTTCAACACAGACTCTCAACCTATAAGGAAACCATCTATGGTGCTAGTTACTAGAACAAGAGATGCCAAGCCACTGACCTCTGTGACAAAGCCTAATGCATATTCTCAGGACCTGAGACTCGAAGGCTGCTGAGGCTGAGGCGTTCACACTCACAGCTTAGCCTCAATAACAATAGCCTCAGAGAGAACAAGGCAGATCAGCAGCAGTAGGAACAGGCACTTCGTCCAACCTCCTTCCTAACCTTCCACAGCTGTAGCTTTAACCTCCCAGCCATCCCAGGGTTCACACATGTACCACACATTGATGTGATCCTTAGAGCCCAAGGGGAGCTATGGAGACAGGCCAGGCCAGCTCAGTGTCCCCTAACACACAGTGACCCCAATAACATGTGAAAAGGATTCAAGGCTCACAGAAGCCACAGGTGGAGTCAGAGAAATACAAGCAAATATCAGAGGCCCTTGAACTACCCACCCAGACTGTGATGGTGGATGGACCAGCACAGCAAAGCCTTGCTCTCTAGACACACAAAAGCCTCCTGCATTACTGCTCTCGGAAGAGAGAAAGGTACTGAAAGCTGAAAGCTGACTGAATTTTGACCAAGCAGGAAAGAGTCAGGGAGGGAGAAAGGTTGCCTCTGACAATGTAAATGCAGAAAGACAAACACAAAACTAAACCTCACCGAAGGGAATATGGAAAGAAATCCTAACCTGGCAGCACCAGGTAGGGAATCAGAGAATGTGCAATGAGCCAGGGTGTGACTAGACCAATCACCACGAGAGAGATTCAGCAGCATCGATCTGAGGAACCATCACTACACATCTCACGTGTGGAACGTGCCATTTCTTTAACAGATATCAGTGACAAGAAAAAGTCCAAACTCTTTCAACCAGTTCTAGGTGAATACTGAAGATGGGCCCAGGACTTGGGTTTACACAACAAGGTTGTTAGAATATCAGCCCCATGCTTCCAGTATCTCCACAAGGAGGATAATTCCTCTAGCATTGGCCAGACGTCTACCTAGGCTATCGTAGATAACCCTGTGATGGAAACCTTTGTGAACACTATCTTTATTATCATCACTTCCAATTTCTTGAAGAACAGAAATTAGATCCAAAACCATACACTTTGAAAAACTTATCTTGTCCAAACTTCTTGTCCTTTTCGCATGTTGTTGGAGTCTCTCACTACTCATTAGGGGTCGCTGAGCTGGCCTGGCCCATAGCTCTTTTGGCTCTCAGGGTTTCATCAGTGTGACCAAACGCATTCTTTCACTTAGTGACCCACTCCATGGTTCACACGTGTATCCCTTTCAACCCGGAGACAGTTTCGATGCTGGAAATTGATCTCAGGGCCTCAAACATGCAAATGCACAATCTAACACTAAACTACACTCAAAACTCCTTCCTGATTATTATGCTCAACACAAAAGGTTTTAGAGTCTTCTCCTTATGAGACAGAGTCGTCTTATGTAGCTTTGGCTGACCTGGAACAGAAAATACTTTTACAACAAAGTGAGGGCAGGAATGGCAGCCTGTAACCCTGATACCCGGGAGAAAGACTGCTTAAGCTGAGCAGTTGGAGGTCAGCCACAGCAACACAGTGAGACCACGCAAGTAAGCAATCAAATGATACTATGAAAGGCGATAACACTTGTAAGATTTGGACGTATTTCCTTCCAGTCATGTGTAATTACAATCACACTGTCTGTAACTCCCGTCTTCCAATTAACAGTACTAGCATTCCCCACACTATAGGCTGTTAGCCTACTTTAATAAACATCCTAAAACACAAGGCTGAGACAGAAAATGTGAGATGATCCCTAAGGCTTGATGTTCACCCCTAAACGCCCCGGACACGTGCACCAGACATCATAGGCTCTAGAAATGATCTGAGGCTCTCCACAGGGTCTCTGGAAGGTTTTAAAACCAGACCAACATGCAATGCAGTTCTCTTAAGTCTCAACAAGTGTTCTTCCTGGGCAGGTGACTTAAATAACAAGTCTTTCATGTTACCTCTGTCAATAAGAAGGAAAACATGACAGTTCTGCATAATAATAGGAGTGGACGGATATTGTTTGCCCCAACCTCATGGCCAACCCAACCCAAAAGGCTAGGTGCCCTGGACAACTAAGTAGGAGACTGAATGACAAACGAAATGTACGGTGACCTCACAAGACTCTAGAGCCAAAACCAACCAGAGGAAGGTAAAGGAAGCAGATGCAGATGCCTTAGGAGAGTTAAGCTGCAGGGGCTTTGAAGGAGGCCTCAGGCTTCACAGTCTAAAGTGGGTGGTAGGACAAGTCACACCCTCAGGCTGCATGGAGGGACGCCTGTGCTAAAATACAACAAGTCCCTACCCAAGAGCCCTCAGGGTCCATTCCTGAGCCTGCAGACAGGACGGTGACCAGCTGGCTGACAGCCTAGCAAGTGGGTCAGAGGGCTGTCTAAGCCAGGTGAACAGGGATACTTAAGGTACTGTACCTGAGAATGGACAAACTGCAAAGCTGTCACAAATCGCGATGTAACTCAGACCGACAATTAACAATGCAAACTTCTGGAGGTGTCGCTGGGAGTAGGGGAGACAGAACTCTGACACAATTCCTCTCTTGAACTGGCTGAATGTCCACCATCTTGCCCACACAATCATGCCCCATATACTCCTGCAGCCTTTACTGAGTTCCTCTACCCCAAGACCCCAGGACCACAGAAGGCTCATTTTCTCTCTCATTCCATTTGCACATGGCAGGAACAGCACGTTTTCTCTCAGTGCTGCTGGCAATGACAGCGCAGATGTCCAGCACCCCCAGCTCCTGCAGGATGGGCCTAAGGATAGCTGTGTATGCTACAGAGGAGGAAGGGCTGACAGAGGACTTTATAAGAGCTCTTCAACTCACTGATTGATGCTAGCTCAGAAAAAGTGAGCATGCCAGGAGAGGCTTGGTAAAGGCCTCCCTCTCTCTTGGACTGAATGAGACAGGCCTGGGAAGCTCTGCAGAGAAACAAAGTTCACCTGCTCTCAAAGGAGGAGGACTATAGACATGCCCAGTACGAAGGGAGCAGAGAGTTTCTCCACCCTGCTTACATTAGCACTCCCTAGTCACAAAAGGCCTGAAAAAGCTGTGTTCCAAGAGGGACCTTCTTCCCCTCAGTCTACATTCTGAACAAATACACCAGAAGGTCAGAGATGGCAACTAGACACAAGACCCAAGCTCTAGGCTGCTCAACACTCAGTACAGCTCCACACAATCTTAACTTTATGGAGACGAAGTGCATGCTATTCCTATCTTCCCTTTCCTAATGCAGCCTACAGCTTCTCAGTGGTGGAGGTGGGAATCACTCCAGCTCTCTGTGCTATTAACCTTCTCACATGACACCTCCACGCCTTCTACTCCCCCAGCCCACCACATTCCTGCTACTTGTAATCAGACAGCAAGATGTCAAGAGAAAATCTGAGGCCGCACACAAATCCATACACTTTTCCTAAATTCGCCACCTTGGAAATGACTATATCTTCTGAAACTCCCTTTCAAGTTGAACGAAGGAGAAACCAACCGTAAAGTATATAATCTGGTGGCGAACCTGTTGTAACGCCCCATTCCTGACATCACAGCAGCAAGGTAGAAAGAACACTACTAGCTCAGTGGTCTCTCGAGGCTGAACTCCATGCTGAGAGTTGACAGCACTCTGGGAACTTTCCCCGGTGCTGCCCAGGCCCTAGTCCAAGCTCAGCCTCTGGCCCGCCGTGGCCTGGCAGTAAGACGAGCATCCCGGCGGAGGCTGCACAGCGTAAGGCCACGCGGCACCCACGGGGTGTGGGGAAAGAGTACTGAGGGGACAGAGAACCGAGCCCTGTGGGGAAGAGTACTGAGGGGACAGAGAACCGAGAAGGGACACTAAGAGGAAGGAGTAGCCAGCGGAGCTAGGAGTGCCGGGGATGAGTATAGAGCTGAGGAGGGTATTGTGGGGGTACCAGGGAGCCACCTGAGCGGAAGCACGAGGAGTCATGACCCGGACTGAAAGGTACTAGGCACAGGGCTGCGGGAGTCGTCGGGTGAGGCCCGGAGCTGCGCCGCCCGCCAGTCGCTCACCTGCGCGTGGGCCACCACAAGGCTCTTGTTGCCTTCGCCATGGTAACTCCATTCATTCTCGTCCATTTTCCCCTCTTCCATGCCCCGGCGCCCTGGAACTTCGCGGGCCGGGACGCTGGGACGAGAGCTGGAGGCCGCCCGCCTCGCTGGGCTCCCGCCGCAGCAGTCTGAAGAAAAGCGCCTGTCAGCGGCCGCCTGCGCTCTCAGCCGCGGCAACTTGCAGTCTAGGAGCGCCGGAAGCCACGCCCCCGGCGGCCGCCATTCCCAGAACGGTCAACTTCCGGGTCCCGCCCACCTTACCGTCGACCTCCAGGGCGGTAGATGAGCTGGTAGCCATATTATGTGCTGGCAGAGTGACTCACTTCCGAAACGGGCACTTGGGAACCGGAAGGGAGGTTTCCGGATCTGGTCCCGGACCTTGAGGCCGGCGGCTTCCTGGCGACCGTGTCCGATACTCTCTCCCTCGCGCGGTCCTAGGACCACTGCTGAATCTTTGTAGGACTGCAGTAAGGCGCAGGGCGACCCTGAGCCTCCGCTTACATCTGTAGAATGGGATGCACCGTCACTGGCCTCGCTCCGGCAAAGAGAGCCTATGGGTGGTGTTCACACCGGGAAACGTGGCGAGGTCACCTCACCTGGGAGTTTTTGCCCCGAGACGTCCAGGAATGCTGATGGGGCAATAAACTCCCCCACAGAAAGCAATGGCCTCAGTTTATCCTTTTATGTGGGGAGAATGGCACTGCCTGATAGATCTTCCTTAAGGATTATATGAGGATCTTTTTGCTCTTAAAACTTTAGGTGAACATGATGATGCTCACCTCTTAATCCCTGGATTCTGGATGTGAAAGCAAGAGATTTCTATGAGTTCGAGACCAGCCAGGGTTACTTAGTGAGATCCCATCTCAAACATAATTTTCATATTTGTGTTAAACTGGCTACATCACTGAATATTGCGTTAACTGGTGTATGTGAAGAAAATCCAGCTTAATGCAGGTATTATGGGTTTTGTGTTAATTTTTCCACTGGGCAAAAAACTGTTCACTCTAAATAGGACACCAACAACAGACCACAGAAATTAATATACCCAATTATAGCTTGGTGAACCAATGAATTTACAGGTCATGCTTAGGGGAGCATGGGTGAAGGGTTATTTATATTAGTGTGGAGGACCTCAAACCAGCTGCACTGCAAAAAAAAAAAAAAAAAAAAGTCACATCCTAGCACAGATCTATTCCTCTTCTAAAAGCTGAATGGCTTTCTCCGTCAGCTAGTCTGCCTTAGGTACCCCTGAACGCCCATGCAGCTGAGGAGGCTGCTTTGATTAAGATGATAAAGGCTGTATTTTGCTCTGAAGATGGACACGCGGCACTCTGGTCTTTCTCAGGCTTGCTTTCCACCACCGCCCCTTCTGCTTCTGTATTCTCTGAGCACTGAAGGAAGTGATAAGAGATGTTTGGTTATTGTCTTTCCTTTTGGCTGAGCAGTGGCCCGCTATGCCATAGCAACGACCACTTTATTCTCTGCAACTTGATGTGACATCCACTCACGGGCAGTTAAAGGATTCTCTGGACAAGTGATACTAACAGCACAGTCACCTGTGGGCATTCACATACATGTTCAGCAGAAAACCTGACAGGCACATATCCACTTGACTACATTAGAAGTTCCACACAAGGGCCCTATGAGCTCCCCAGGTACAGGCTTTTAGCTTACAATACCAACATGAGACCCTTTCCTATGGAGGAATACTTGAAGACAATCAGAAGATGAGTCGTACGGTTGTACATTAACACTGGTGTCCATAGATTAGCAGGACCATTTGTGACTATTCTCCCTTAGTGGCCTACACAGCACCTTCTGGGACTTCCAAACACCGGTCTGCAAGAAGGACACTTTCAGCTAGCTCAGTCCGTTTGAGGTCTGTGTGTCCTGGAGTCAGCATGTGAGGTCCTCAGTAACAGCATTTTACCATCTAGTTCCTATGTGCAACCAGCAGCGCTGACCATAGCCTGCGTCGTTTAGGGTGTTAGGGATCTCCCTGGCTAACGATCAAAGAAAAGTAGTTCACCCCTGTGACTTTTTTTTTCAAATCCTATTTTTAGTGGTGGTTCTTGGATACTTTATCCTCCCTCGCAGCCCACCACCCACCAGTAGTGAAAAAGAAAGGATACAGGGAGTGGATCTGGTTAGAAAGGTTCTTTGGAGCAACTCCCATCCCTGTTGCCTGGAAATCAGCAGGTCAGCTCACAGGTCAGCAGCAGCGGTTTGATCCAATCGCAAACACTTTGCACCTACACTAGCAGTCCAGTTCGGTAGAGTCGGGATAGCAAACACAAATGAGCAGCGGTGGCACGGCCTAGCAGAGACAGCCAGGCCTCAGCCTCAGCACAAGTCAGCAGGAGGGACCCAGAGAGACATCAGGAGAAGGTCTGAGCTGTTCCTCTCTCAGCAAATAGAAGATCAGCAAAGACAGGATACCAACAAGTGTTCAGCTATGGAAGCAAGCCACGCTCCCAGCCTCCGTCACCATCTGTTGAGTTCTGTTTATACTCCCTCTAAACATCACATGTCCTCTGTGTGTGCATCTGTCTCAGCTGACATCGCTCTGCCTGTCGGCCTCGGAAGTCCTTGGAAGTGGCAGGAAGCCGCAGCACACCTCTTTATGGAGTCCTGACAAATGGAGCCAACTATGCAATGGAAGGCAGACCAACCAATACACGCGTGTCGTTGACGAAGAATCCTTCATCGTGCACGTGCTTGCTTTAGCAGAACATCCTTTCACCTGTGTCTGCTTCAGGAAAACATTCCTTCCTTTGTTTGCCCCAGCAAAACACCATCCAACACAACTGACTTTCCAAAGAACCTTTAAGTTCCCACTTCACACCCCTGACACTGAGATTTTCATTCAGTAGCTTTATGGATTCTGGCAGTGTCTTTTTTCCATCCATACTGGCTAAAGAGGGGATAATTGTCAGCCGCTGAGCTGACTGGTTTTCAGGGAAACTGCTTTCATTTAGTCCTTCCTTTACCCCTTTGTGAACTACTACTCAGACTTAAAAGCCTTTGGAGACCACAAGCACCGAATTTAGCTATTTTTTTTTCTCTAGAAACTCCCCTCATAAAGATCATGACCCATCATGGGGCTTACCCGTCCCAAGGCCGCTGCTGAATTACCTCCCTTTCCTCACAAATCTGTTTTAAAGTTTACAGGTGTAGGATTTTCTTAATCACCATGCGGTGTATCTGCACGCCATTCGACCATAAAACTCAGAACTTCACAGCTGTAAATGGTCTTGCACCCTGTGCAGGTTGACGTCCCACTCTTGGTCCTTAAGTGCATGTGCCCACCCCTCCAGATGCTTTTCTAACCGTAAGGTAGTCACAGAGGCGAGAGTTATCTAGTAAAAACCTTCTCATAGATGGCGGGTAGACCTCCGAAGAACCACTAAGAAAGTGCCAGCTGCCTTAGAACACAGCAGCTAAAGGAATACTTAGGAAAAGGGGGGCAGAGGAGGTAGTTCAGTAGGTGGAGTCCTAGTCTGGCATGCCCAATCAGTAGCATTGTATAAGCCAGACGTGGTGGTACACTCCTGTATTTCCAGCACTCAGAAGCAGGAGGCAGAATGATCAAAGCTTCAAGGTCATCCTTGGCTAGTTAGAGGCCAGACTGGGATACATGGGGTCATGTCTCAAAACCAAAAATGTGCCGAGCAGTTGGTGGAGCACGGCTTTAATCCCGGCAGATTAAATCAGGAGGTAGAGGCAGATCTCTGTGAGCTCAAAGCCAGTCTGGTCTACAGGAAAGCTAGGAATGTTAAAACAGAGAAACCCTGCCTGGAGAAACCAAAAAGAAAAAAACAAAGGTTAGCAAGCAAGGTCTAACACGGAATGAGAGATCCCAACCATCTCTAGCCACTGTTTTCAAAAGAACAGGTTGGACACAATGATGTGACTGGAAGGCACTGCCTGTTTAGCTCTCTGTAATCCAGTTTTTATCTATGAGCCACCCTGTTTCCTCATCCTGGGTTGCTGCCAAAGGCCACTGTACGTCTTCTCACACCTAAGAGCTCAAAGGAGCCAGCTCACACTAATTGCCTTGGTCTGGCACCAATGAGGAGTGGGCTATGCCTGATTTACTATGTCCACCAGCTCCCTGGGTCTGACAGGCTCTGGGCAGGCTGCTGCCTCTCCATTATCCATCCCTGGCTGCTGGAAGGGCATGGCTGGGGAAACAATCTCCACCCACACAACACCTTCAGGAAAGAAATGTGCACCAAGAGGGGATAATCGTCAGCTGCTGGGCTGGGCTGACTGGTTTTCTCTAACACTGAGCCAAATCCCCAACCCCTTGGGAAACTGCTTTCATTTAGTCCTTCCTTTACCCCTTTGTGAACTACTACTCAGACTTAAAAGCCTTTGAAGACCACAAGCAACGAATTTAGCTATTTTTTCCCCTAGAAACTCCCCTCATAAAGATCATGACCCATCATGGGGCTTACCCGTCCCAAGGCTGCTGCTGAATTACCTCCCTTAAGCTCTCTGGTGAACATGGTCCTATCTGGTCTGGTGAACTGGGTGGGGGTCACCATCTCTGTCCTGTCCAGTTCCCTCGATATCCTTTCTACCACACCTCTCCCCATACCGATCACTACTCAACTCTTCCCACTGGGCTCCAACTGTGAGGTTCCTTCCAGAAGGAGCTAATTAGCAGATTTGGCTTACAGTCTCCTTTCCTTACATTCCCCCAGCTGTAAGAAACACATCCTCTCCTTTAGCCAATCTACCTACAAAAACAGGCTAACATGATGTCTTTTTGTCAGCGTCCGTTCTTCGTGCAGACACGTTTTCTGGGCATAGACTGAGCCTCAGTCCCATTCCTTATTGCCTGTAGCCAGGGGAGCATAGCTTTGCCGTGGTTTCCTTAGAAAACATCCCATACACGCCACTCTGAAGATCTGAAACATGTTTCCTGTTTGCCAGTCACTTCTGAGATCTTAGAGATCCGTAATGGACAACATGTCAAGAACATGTCAAGAACATAAGGCATTCAGGAAGGTGGCGCCACCAAGATTTGCCCCGTGAGCTGACTTTCCATCCTGGCTTTCCCTCTGGGAAGCCAGCCCAGCCTCCTTTGCTTGTCTTATCACCACAGTGGGAACAATGCAAATGCAACTGCACCAAGGAAACTATTCCTCACCTCATGGAGGGCAGCCAATGTGCCACTTCACACAGCTTCTCTTCAGTTGTCACCCTGCGGCAAGGCCTGTGTAACTGCTCCCCAAAGCTCACCCTTGGTTCTGTCCTATCTCTGTCTGTTGACCAAATGCTTCGGACTTTTTCTGAGGAAGACAAGAACAAACGTCCATTCATCCCAGATAGACCAGCAGCAACTGACCAAAGGATCCCTAGTACCTAACATCTAGTACTGTGCTTACTGGACTTGCAAGAGCCTGGGTGACTCTCACACAGATGCACCACTGGAAAAGTCCCACCCCTGACATGGCTAGTGGCTTCCTAAAAGCTTCACGGATGGAGTCCAGCTCCCATTAACCTGTCCATATTCTCCCCCAGACTATGTACAGCTAGAATTATAACACAGTGGTACGCAGGAAGGAGTGGCTATAATCTCAGGGGAGGGTCTAATGGCCCTCCCCCATACCCTACTCCTATGAGTAAATAAATGTCCACTGGCCTGGTCTTCTTACAGTCTCATGCAGGTAGTCAAACTGTTCTGATGAAGGTGTGAACACCCACGTCATGCCAGGAGGGCTGTGTGCCACACATCGATTCATAAAAGAAAAAAGAACCCCAAGAATGGCTGGCCCAAAAACCCTTTGCTATTGGCTGACTGAGGACAGCAGTGAGTCAGGAAACTGATTCTGAGCGTCTCGTTCCAGAATACTAGGACCCCAGCCCACCCCCACCCCAGGGAATGTGGCAGAAGGTTGCTCTGAAGAGTTGGGAAATGAAGGTAGAAAGACCCACTCCTACAAGTGAGCATTCCCCCAAAAGAGAAGAGACATTCACAGGACAGCGAGAAAACGGTTCACGGAGTCAAGGCTGCCCCATGACTGAGACTGAGTTCCCAGCTCCATGTAAAAGAAGCATGGTGTGCTGTCAGAAGCAGTATTTTCTGTGTGCTGCCCTGAGACATTTCCCTGAAGAAACCTCACAGCTGAGAACACTGTCTTGATCCCTCCCCCCAGTGAGAATTATGACCGATATGACTTAAAATTGCAGTGTATGCTTATGATAAAATCGGATTCTGTTTTCATTGTGATAGCTTTTAAGGTCTCCATAGGCATAGCGTCTAGAGAAACCTTCTCCTCACCTTGATACATTACTGGATACAGGGCTAGAGACTCATGGAGAGAAATGTGGCGGGGTATGAGAGGGCCTCACAGAGTAGAACTGTCCTGAAGGGGCTGCGAGAAAGGCAGGCAAGGCTGAAGAGCAGCATATCAGCAAAGGCACAGAGTACAAAGTCATTTCCCATGGCCTGGCCATACCTTCTCCTCTCCCTCCCCCTCCCCCTGTTCCTCTCCCTCCCCCCTACTCCTCCTGACACTGACAATTTTGTATAGAGAAAGCGCCCTTCCTCTCCTCAGCCTCTGGAGTCTGAATAGACCCCAGCCCTACTCTCAAGATGGATCTTATGATACTGACCAGAATAATCGAGAATTACATTCCCTGAGGGTAAACACAGCTGCCTCCCCCAACCCATTTGATTCAGGAGGCACTGGGGGGGTGGCAGGCTCATCTCCTGAAGCTCACTGCTGTAGCTTGCACTGAAGAAAGAAGCATTCAGTGAGGCAATAAGACACCGTGGGTCACAGGAGCAAAGGGGAAGCAGCTGTGGAATTGCAAGGATTCGTAGGCCATCACCAAGTTACCTACAGCTTCCTAGTGGGTGAGCATAGCGGTATGATCTATATAACCCCTGCATTTGAGAAGTGGAGGCAGGGGAAGATCCAGAGTTCAAGGCCAGCCTCGGCTATCCAGTGAGACCCTGTCTTGAACTGAGTTCTGCCTACTCACAAAAGACAAACTTCCTGAGTTCCAGTCACTGGCAGAGCATGTTGGGATGGGCTGGACCACCTCTCTCCGTGTGCTTGGTAGTGTCGGAGTTAAAAGTGTCCGTCATCAGAGGGGAGTAGCACAGACTGTTTTGCACCCCCACAATTCACATGTTGGGGCCCTTACATGTGATACTATTTGGCAAGGGGTCCTTTGGAAGTCATGAGGGTAGAGCCCTACGGCGAGATTGTGTTCTTAAGAACATCCATCTCACTCTGGTACGTGAGGACACGGCAAGAAGGCAGCTGGCTCCGTAGAGCCCAGCTTTTCAACGCCTTGATTACGGAATCAGCTGGAGGAAACACCCGGATAAGCCGGCAGGCCTGAGATGCGGTATAGGCTGACTATATATGGTAGTATACACTGAGTATTGCACCACAAATAGCCATGTGGCTGGATTTGTTGACCTCTTCCCAATAAGCCCTGCTTGTATCCACAACACTGTTTAGTAGTATTATCCATTTTTACCTTAAAAGAAATGGCAGAGGAGAGGGAGAAGGGAAGAGAAAAGTTAACAAGCACTGAGATCTTCCCAGGCACCCTGAAACACCATGAGGAGCAGGGCACAATGAATGGCAGAACTTCTGTGTACAAGTGAAAGGCCCCCGCCCGGGGTTGGATCCCAGCACTGCAAAACCAGAAGGGGCAGGAGAAGAAAGAACACTGATAGGAAAAAAGAAAGATCTAGAGTTCAGCTAGCAGCAATGCACTAATGGAAGTTTTTAGTTTTGGCAACGTGGACCGTGGTTTTGAAATATTCTCTTTGGGGAAGCTGTGCGAGCATTTAGGAGCTGCACGCGGTCTTTCTATTCATTTTTTCCCTGTATTTTTTTTACTTTGTGGGGAGGGGAGCACATAGATGCTGCAGTACATGTGTGCAAGTCGGAGGATTGGCTGTGAGTTTGTTCTCTCTCTGTACCCTGCAGGTCCCAGGGAGTCGGACTCAGGTTGTCAGGCTTTGCCAGCAAATGCCTTCACCTGCTGAGCTGGGCCTCCTTGACAACCCTACATTTTGGTAAATCTAAAATAATCCCAAAATAAAATTTTCATTTACAAAAACAAAGCATGAATTGTTTAGCTTCTTTCAGAGTCAATATTTAAACCTGTAAAGTGGGGGCCACAGAGATGTCTCGGCGGGGTCAATGAGCACTCACTGCTCCACAACAAGGAGGGCCACTCGCAGTTTCGCTTCCAACACCCAGGTAACAAGCCGGATGCTCTTGCAATACCCATAACCCCAGCTGTAAGACGGTGGATCGCTGGGGTTTTCCTGCTTTCACAGTAGCTTAAATACGAGCCCCGGGTTCAGAGAGAGCCTGCCTCAGAAACACAGGCAGAGGGTGGAGGAACAGGATGCAGGACACACGTGCTTCCAGCCTTAGCTGGCACATGCAAACATGATGTACACATATCCCCACAGACACGCAGGCACATACTTGACACAGAGTGAAGCATCTTTCTAATATGTCAAGGTGGCAAAATAAAAACTTCTTTTCTTGCAGTGCTGACTGAGCCCAGGGCTTCACTCAGGATAGACAAGTACCCCTGTCATCAGCTCACAGCCCAGCCCATGAAAACAATCTTCCAAGGCTTTTTTGCCATGCGTGGTAGACAGACACAGATAGCACGTTCACATGCTCTGAATGAGGGAGGAGAATGGTACCCCTGGAGGTCATTTGGAAATACTAAGACTGGAGAAGCTGGGGTGGGGAGATGGCTCAGTGGTTAAGGACACTTCTTGCTCTTACAGAGGACCTGGGACCTGTTCCCAGCACCCCTGTCAGAAACACTCACAACCATTTGTAACTCTGGCTTGAATGCTGTGGTTTTCAACCTTCCTAATATGTCGAACCTTTAGTACAGTTCCTCATGTTGTGGTGACCCCCAGTCATAAAATTATTTTTGCTGCTATTTCATGACTGTCATAACTATAACCACAAGGGGGTTGCTGCCCATAGGTTGAGAACCCTTATTATTCTAATGGATCTGATGCCCCCTTCTGGCCTCTGAGGGCACCTTGCACATAGGTGATGCACATACATGTACATATTACACTTTAAAATAGTGTGTTAACAAACTGATAACACTTAACAGACTTATCACTTCCTCGCCTAGAAATACAGCCTATGAAATTCTCAAATGCTCAGATATGAAATGAGTATTCAAACAAAAGCTGAGATGCTGCTGAGAGGACATGGCTCTCAGTCTGGGACACTTCCGTGCAGCATCAGGATGTCATTAGATCACCCTAGTGTGAGACCTAGGGCAGGGACTGGCACTTAGCGTTCTTTCAAATTCACAGTGAGCATCACGATCGCTCTTAAGAAAACCAAGTGAGGGTCTTAGGGTTACTATTGCTATGATGAAACACCATGACCAAAGACACTTGGGAGGGGGAGACTATTTGGATTGAATTCCACATCACAGTTCATCGTCAAAGGAAGTCAGGACAGGAACTCAAGCAGGGAAGAAACCTGGAGACAGGAGGGATGAAGAGGCCAGAGGGCGATGCTGCTTACCGGCTCCTCCTTACTTACTTACTGGCTTTCTTATGGAATCCAGGACCACCAAACCAGGGGTAACACACCCACAATGGGCTGAGTCCTCCCCCCATTAATCACAGATGAATAAAAAATACCCTACAGGCTTGTAGGGTCTCAATCTTATGGAGACATTTTTAACTGCGGATCCCTCCATACCAATGCGTCTAGCTGTGTCAAGGTGATATAAAATTAGCCAACACAGAGAGTGGTAAGCATTCTATTTGACCAGACTCTATGGTTAAGTGAAACAAATATTTGAGAGAAAGTGTGACTTCAGGTATGTGTGCATGAGTGCACACAGCTAGAACTAGAGAGGAAATTCAGTTTCCCTTATAGGCCCTCCTTCACAGAACACATGCGTGTACCTCCCCTTTCCATGTCCAGTGTTGAGGATCCACTCCAGTGCCTAACATGGACTAGGCAGATGTTCCACCTCTGAGTTATACCCACAGCCCTATGTACTGTACCTGTAATAAGGCTTCATCGGTTGGGTGTGGTGGCCCGCATCTGTAACGCACCTTGGAGAAAGGAAGTAGGAGGATCCCGAATTCAGCGTCATTCTCAGTTTCCTGGTAACTTCAAGGTCAGTCTGGGCTGCAAGAGATATTTTCTCAAGACTGGGGGAGAAGAGGTAGAGAGAAGAGGGGTCTGCAGATGAAAGTTCTATGGCTATAATGTTTACTCCCTCCAAACTCATGTTCAAGTTTAGTAGCCATTGTAACTGGACCTTAAAGAAGTTATTAGGTGGGACTGGAGAGACGGCTCAGTGGTTAAGAGCACCGACTGCTCTTCCTGAGGTCCTGAGTTCAAATCCCAGCAACCACACGGTGGCTCACAACCGTCTGTCATGGGATCCGATGCCCTCTTCTGGTGTGTCGGAAGACAGCTACAGTGTACTTACATATAATAAATAAATAAATCTTTAAAAAAAAAAAAAGAAGTTATTAGGTACTGGGTGCTCTGAGGCCATTACAAAGAATAGAAAGATGGATGGATCAGAAGGGGGAACTATCAGAAGTTCAAGTTCACTTTAACTGTATGGCAAATTCAAAACCAGCCTGAGACACATGAGCCCCTACTCCCACAAAAGAGAGAGAGAGAGAGAGAGAGAGAGAGAGAGAGAGAGAGAGAGAGAGAGAGAGAGATGTGAACACTACTCTAGGGTACTAACTGAATGCAACTACTTATATCAAAAATTATACCATAACACAAATATATAGTCAACCAAATATTTCTATATACTGCTATATTTCTGGAAAGGCCCCCAGTAAGTTGGGACAGTTTTACATCCTAGTAGTAAATGAGGTGTGTAATGGTTTGAATAGCTATGGCCCCCACAGACTCAAGTGTTTCAATGCTTGACCCATAGTAGCACTGTTGGGAGCAGTGGACTTGTTGGAGTAGATGTGGCCTTGTTGGAGAAAGTGTATCACTGTGGAGGTGGGGCCTTGAGGTCTCCCATGCTTAAGCTATGCCCAGTGTGGCACACAGTCTCTCCTGCTGCTGTCTGTGGATCAGGATGTAAAAGTCTTGGCTCCATCTCCAGCATTATGTCCACCTGGATGCCGCCATGCTTCTTGTGGGGCAGGTGGACCACGCCATGAGCCAGAACAACTGGTAAGGTTGAAACAGTTTCAAATCCCGGGTAAATCTCATAATGGAGAATGGTAGGCGTTAGAATCAGCTCCCGGCTACACTCTACCTGTCCTGAAGCATGTGACCCTGATACCCGCTAAGAGGACCATGACAACTGGTCGCATAGCAAGAAAACCTAGAGTCCTCCATGCTAATGAGGTATCTAGATGGGCCCGAGTGAGCTTCCCTTCCTGAACATCTCTTCCTGCGAAAGGTATTTAATCCCTGATTCCCCCTGAGTAAGACGTTTGCATTCACAACACATGAACAACACAGTTTGGACAAGCAATGACTGTTTCCTTCATCAAGGATGGTTGGGGGAGGGGAGTGGGGAAGGGGGAGACTTCGACATGAAGAGCTGAGCCTGAATCTGCTATAGATGGCCTCTCATTGGGAGCCAAGTCAGATTCTGCCTGTCCCAGGCTCAACGTGGGCCCTCAAAGCCCCATTCTCAACTCCTCGCTGTCCCCAGTGGCATCTGGCTGCCCCTGGGATGTAGAAAGAAATCAGCACAGAGAACTATGCCAAGCCAGGACCAACACGGTGGTAGTGGGTAGGAAAGTCACCGAGCTGTAATCGACAGACTGTATGTCAGTGTGGATGCTGGCCGCTGAAAGACCTGGGGTTGGGCCGGGGGTGACAGACGGACTGCTCCCCTTCTGTGACTCACCTACTAGGGAAAGACTCCTGGCCGGGGGGAGAAGGAGCCATTATGGAAAGGGAAGCTGTGTTCTTCTGGAAGCCTTGCCTTCCAGGGGCTTCTTCAGAGCAACCCATCTGACTGGGAGGAGGCAAACTGCCTGGGTCCGCCCTGTCTGGGGGGGAGGGGGACTGAAAAGTAGAGTGAGAAGCTGGGAAGATGGCTCAGCAGTGTGAGTTCAAACCCCGGAACACACGAAAGGGGGGCCGGGGAGAGACACTGGCCAGACTGGACGGTGTCTGGACAAAGACTCCAGAGCCTGGGGGGTACAGGAAAGACAGCTGCTAACTCCAGAACTGCTGAAGACCTCCCCTCTGAGACCCTTCCAACCCATAAGGGCCTCATCACTGAAGTTTTACCTACTGTCATGACTGGATTTTAACAACAAATTATGTATCGTGATAAAAGGCCAAACCCAGCTTTAAAGAAATAGCAAACATCAGACTCAAATATGGTCAGGATGTTGGACGTCCCAGACCAGGAGCTTGAACTATGAACAATCTTCTGGAGGTGCCGAAAGTTCTGGGCAGTGTAAGCAGAGAGAGGCACAAATCCTTTGTTTCTTGGGTTGGTGTGGTTTGAGGTTTAGTCTTCCTGTGTAGCCCAGGCTGGCCTGGAATCCAGTGATCCTCCTGCCTTACTCTCCTGCTTATAGAAACTACAGATATGAACGACCAGGTCCAATGGACAAACCCCAGAAATTCTCCTTCATTTGTTAACATTTATTTATTCACCTTGTAGGGGAGAAGGGCGCACACCGCAGCCCATGAGTGGAGGTCAGGGGAGAGTTTATGGGAGTTGGTTCTCTCCTTCTACCCCGTAGGTTCTGAGGCTCGAACTGAGGTCGTCAGACTTGGTAACCAAATACCTTTCCCTGATGAGCCTTCTCACTGCACCAGCTTTTGTCCACACCCACCTTGCCTTTTTTAATTTCTTTGAAACAAAGTCTTACCATGTGTATCCCTGCTTGGCCTGGAGCTCTATCTGCAGACTCCAAGATCTGCCTGTCTCTGTGTCCTGAGTGCTGAGATCAAAGGTGTACACCACCACACCCAGCCCACAAATAACTTTTTTAAATAAGGCAATCTATGGAAGAGATCATTAGAAAGCTAGAGTTTAAATAGTTTGCCTTGCAGGACACTGTCAAAAGAACAAGAAAAACCTCAGGCGGGGGGGAACTCTATTTGCAAAAGACAGATCTGATTAAGGGCTGCTATCTGAATTATACAAAGAACTCTTAAAACTTAGCAGTAAAACCACCAGAGACACAGAGAAGTTTCTTACAAAAGTAAATGTGATCTCGCTACGTGACCAGTTACTATGCTTCTTGGTGTTTAAAAAAATGACAGTGGTTCTCAACTTTCCTAACACAGTTAACACCCTTGAACACAGTTCCTCATGTTGTGGGACCCTCAACCATGATACTATTTTTGCTGCTATTTCATAACTGGAATTTTAATGTAAATATGTTTTCTGGTGGTCTTAGGTGACTCATGTGAAAGGGTCCAGCAGAGGAGTCATGACCCACAGGTTGAGAACCGCTGCTTTATGTCCTCAACTGGACATGTTGGGAGTATTCCTCTAGTCCCAGCATTTGGAGGGCAGAGACAGGTGGATTTCTGTGAGTTTGAGGCCGGCCTGGTCTACAGCGTGAGTTCCAGGATAGACTTTTACACAAAGAAACCCTGTCTCAAAAAACCAAGAACAAAACTCTATGTCCTTTCAAAAACCTGCATATAGATATTAGTATCAGCTTCATCCATAACTGTCCCGAATTTGGAGGACATCAGTGTCCTTCAGTAGGGGAGCTCAGTATCAGATCTGGACACATCCATACAGAGCTGTCAGCTGGTGTGAAAAGAGTCAAGTGTCCCACAGCCCAAGAAGACACAAAGGGGATGAGTTCAGAAGTCAGCCTGAGAAGACAGCAAGTACATTGTGAGCTCAGTTCCACTACATGGGAAAAGGTAAAATTATGGACCCAATACAGAGATCAGGGACTAGGAAGGTGGAGGCAGGGCCTGCTGCATATTACAACGACAGACACATTGCACGATGCATTTTTTCCAAACCTATACACTATAAAATTTGACCTGGGCATGTGGCCCATCCATCATTCCAGCACTAGGGACTCAGAGGTGTGAAGATCAGAAACCCTATCACGGATCCTGTCTCAAAAAAAACAAAAAAACAAAAAACAAAAAACCAAACAAACAATCACAGTATAATTTGTTTGGGGTGCAGCAGGAGACTTAAAAAATTTATTTTCTTCTTTTATTAGTTAAATTTGCTCTTTGACATTCTAATCAATGTATCTAGTGCACCCTGATAGCTTTTGCCTCTACACTGTGTCCCTCCCACACCCGCTGACTCCCTCCAAACCCTTTGTCCTAACCCACACCTTTCTTTTGTGACTAGTTTAACCAGGGTTGTTTGTGTGACTGGAGCTTGGTGGAGTCACAAGTGGGCGTGAAATTTAAACAATGAGTCTCTCTGACCCCACCTGCAGGTGACAAAAACTGTGGTCCTCCCTGACCCCACCAGCCTCCAACGGTCCTGTAGGAGCACATGAGCCCCTTCCCTACCCGTGATTGACTCTCGTGAGAATTGTCGTGGTTAGCTTTGTCAACTTGACACAGCCTAATGGAAAGGAAATCTAAAAGAATGGCTGCCTAGATCAGGTTGGCTGGTTGTCAGGGATTGTCTTGTTAACTGATGTGGGAAGGTCCAGCCCACTGTAGGCCACTGTTCCCTGGGGTTGGCCCTGGACTGTGAATGGGAAAAGCTGAGCACATACACCTATGTGTTCATTCTTGTTCTGCTAAGACTACAATGTGACCAGCCCACCTCAACTTCCCCTCAGTGATTGACTACATCTGGAATTGTGAGCTAAACCAATCCATTTCTCTCCTAGGGCGCTTTTCATGAGGTTGTCAACTGGGAAGGAAAACTAGGGCAAAAAATGATCTGTCTTTTCTGTTGATAGTTGATACAACCCTAAAGCTTCCTTCCCCATCTGTCCCTTTGTATGTCCGTCCGTGTATGTATATGGAGGCCAGAGACAGGTATCAAATGATTTCCTCTATTGGTTTCTACCTTTTATTTTTTTGGGACAAGGTCTTTAACTGAACTCTTTCACTCATCATCTGGCTAGATGGTGGCCAGAGATAGGAGAGTCCAAAGGCTGGCTAGCCTGGTGAACACAGCAGGCAACAAGAGATCCTGTCTCAAACCAGAAAGAAGGCAAACGCTGACATCTGAGGTGGTCCTCTGACCTCCCCACACAATCTGCGGCATTCGTATGCCCTGCTCACACACATGAACATACATGCACACATGCACAAGAGTGCTCGAAGATTAAAATAAATATTAATCAAGACAAGCAGAAGAATGCATTGCAATGGTGTCACCAGTTTTAATACTGAAAGGACAAACCCCATTTGTCTCTTGAGGACCAGGCCTGATTTCAAAAATGGTCCTAAGGCACCGGCTTCGGGAATAGACCATAAGTCCCAGAAGTAGGTCACAAGACACCAGCTCCCAGAACAGATGATAAAATGCAGAACAAGATCATAAACCCCCCTCCCAAAGAACAGCCTGGGGATATATCTCAGAACGGACCGTCTGCCCTGGACGGCCCTATTTCATCATATGAATGAATGTTCATGACATAGGAATGTAGGACACTGATCACCTGTGACCCCCCCCCCCCCCCAGCACACACCAATGAAATTTTAGATTACCTAATTCTTCTAGAGAGTTCCCCTGGTTCCCTGTGAGAAGGCCTGAGTGAAATAAACACTCGTTTTGTTTTTTTTTTCATAATATCAGAGTCTGTGGTCTTTCTTCTGTGAGTTTTGGACCCTTATAACACATGTGCTTGGTACTTTAGATGAAGAATCACAGAACGTAAGGCTGACAGCAGAAAAGCTAACAAAACACTGGAGAACATTTCCACACTGGGATGGCCCCACTCACACTGGACTAACCCTGCAAACATCACATGTGATGTCCGTGGACATGAAGTCAGGGGAACTACACGGGCCACTGATAAATTCACGACAGGGGAACAGATACACAGGGAACTTGATTTCTATGGTTCCACATCTCAATATTAAAAACAAAAAATGATGTCTAGGGTACCGCTCAGTGATAGGGTGCGTCCATCAAGCCCTGGGTTCCACATCCAGAACCACTACAAAACATAAACTACAAAAAACTGCAAAATGGGGGTTGGGGATTTAGCTCAGTGGTAGAGCACTTGCCTAGGAAGCGCAAGGCCCTGGGTTCAGTCCCCAGCTCTGAAAAAAAGAACCAAAAAAAAAAAAAAAAAAAAATTGTTTAAAAAAAAAAAAACTGCAAAATGAATGGGGTGGGCGGCTGGGTGGGTGGTAAACAGAAGAATGGATGGAGGAAGCTGAACTCTCACCTTGGGGCATGAATGCCTACACACATGCTTTGCTGGTGTCCAGAGGAGGATGGTCGTGTCCACATGGTCCTTCAGTCCTGGCTACAGCTGCTAACAGGACATTTAAGAGTGCTTATGTCTCAGCAAACAAAAAAGTGACACCTGACAGGAGGAATTCAGGAAGCAGGAACCCTGTCAGGGAAGACCAGTAGGGGACTGGGAGGTAGATGTCTACCAAGAATAGGACTCTGAAAGTCAGAAACTGAGGCCATTTTTAAAATACTTTATTTTTCTTTGTGTAATGCACATGCCCATAGAAACCAAAAACCAGAATGTCTGATTCTTGGTTTCTAATGTTTTACTTCTTACATAGCAAAAGTTAAAAGCAGTTGTGAGCTACCCCACTTAGGTGCTGGGAAATCAAATTCTGGTCCTCTGGAGGAGCTGCAAGATACAGTGGCATCATGGGCTGGGGTGGGGTCGAGCCTTGGAGAGGACCCTGAGACACCGGGCAAATCCCTTCACTTGACTAAAAGGACCTTGTACCTCTCTTCCCCAGGGAACAGGAAGAGAGGGGAGGAAGCACAAGACTCCTGTCCAGGGAGGAACTTATGAAAGGCAGGTAGGTGTAGTCCAGCCACCTACACATGTGGATGAGGGAGGGGCCCAGTCTTTGGGACAATCGATGGGAACAGTGGCTACGAATCTCAACAGACCGGAAGTTCCCTGCGTCACTCGGTTATGCAAGTGCTGTGGGCAGAGTGACAAAGAGCAGGAGTATGCGGCAGGGCAGGCTTGGCCAGCACCAACCACACCCCTTTATACTTCAGAGAGGACGAAGGCGTTTGTGAGAGGATCTGTGTTTGTGAGAGGATCCTCGTTTGTGAGAGGATCTGCGTGTGCAGAGGAATGGTGGCACCTACAACCCCCAGGCCACCGAGAGGTGGTTTTCAGACCCTAAAAACAGCTGCGCAGTGGGCAGATAAGCAGGAGCCACTTTACAGCAAAGAACACAGGGCTACGAGATGCCTTCAGGCTGGGACTAAGGGGGACAAGAAGGCAAAGTTATCTAGAGACTAGAATTGAGCCAACTGCCCCCAGGCACATCTGGCCTTCTGCAGGACCAAACTAAGTCCCTCAGCACGGAAGATAAAGGCTGTGCAGAGGGAAGTTAGGAGGTGGCCAGGTTTGGGGCTGCTCAGGAGGGGGCCTCGCTATCCAGACTTTGAGGATGTCTAGGATCTGAGGAGATCCCACTCCCCATGGACAACTCAGGCCAGACACTAACCTCTGCCTCTCCCAGTGTGTCCACCTCAGGTTAGCAACACGTGGAGCCAGCAAAGCCACTTACAATGAACGCTGATGACTCAGGGGCTTCAAGTTGACAGTCAGCAAACTATCAGAAAACTAATTAGGAGGCAATTAACCCGTCTGGCATGGGGTTGCATCTGGGATGCTTGCAATCTCAGCTCTTGGGAGGTGTAGGCAGGCCAGCCTCAGCTGATAGCAAATTAAGGCTCCCTGGCCTACAGGACAGTCAGACTCAAGAAAGGGAAACGAGTATCAGTCCACTGTAGAGGGCGACATAGTTTTGGCTGATTGAAGACTCGATTATGTATCGCTTTGATAAGAAAAAAGCAAAGCATAAATAGTTCGCAATGAGTATTAGTTATTTCTCCCAGCAAGCTGGGAGGAAGGTTGATTTAGCTCACAGTCCGAGGGACTACACTGCAGCACACAGGCGCTTGAGGCCAGATTGCATTTGTCGTCAGGAAGCAACGAGCAATGAATGCTGGCACTGGGCACGTTTGTGCTTTTTGTTCAGTTCTAGACCCTACCTCAGGGAACGGTGCCGTCCACGGTGGGTGGATCCTCCTCCCTCAGCCTAGTCTAGACAATTCCTCACAGGCATGCTGGGAGAGTTGTCTCCAATGTTATTCTAGGTCATGTCAACTTGCAATCAACACAAAGCCATCCCGTGGTGAGAAAATACATTCTCTCACTGTTACTTTGTTTTACATTGTCTGAGACAGGATCCTGCTGAGTAGCCCTTGGCTAGCCTGGAACTGTCAGCAATCCTCCTGCCTCTGCTTCCCAAGAGTTGGGTTTACAGTCGACGGGCCACCATGGCCAGTTCCCTCAGATACTGTAAAGAGGCAGTTCAATAGGGTAATCTTTCTGGGAGACAACATGGTAATATCTATTAAAGAGGGCGTGTGAGGAGTTTTGGGGTGTAGTTCAATAGTGGGGCTCTTGACCTATCTTGCTTACCAAGTTCAAGGCACTGGGTTTGATCCCTACTATGATAAAAATAAACCAATCAAGCAAGCAAATGCCTTTTCACAGAATCTGTCCTGGACACACCTTTGAATTGAGATAAATCTTACCCCAACCTTAGGCCAGAGCTTCTCTGTCTCAATACTCCTGACGTTTGGACTAGAGACTTGTGGTTTCGTAGGATGGGGTGAGGGTTATTTTAATGTGTCACTTGACTAGGTTAGGAGGTGTCTATGAGGTACTTCTGGATGAGCTGGTGTTTAAACAGGCAATGACTTGTACTGTCTGTCCAGGCTGCTGTAACAAACAGTGCAGATTGGGGGCGGGGCTCATAAACAAAGTTGATTTCTCATAATTCAGGGGGCTGACGTCCAAGACTGAGGAAGATCTGCTGGACAGGGCTCCCCACAGACTGCACCTACTGTGTGCTCACACATGACCCAAAGGGTGAGTAGGATCCCTTATGTTTTCTTAAGGACACTGGTTTGGTTGGGAGGCTCCCAGCCGACTACCTGATCCCTTCTCCACAGGTTCCCATTGTGGGGCAGGGCTTGATCACATACACATAGGAGGTACCGACATTCAGACTATAGATTCGTAAAGCCACATGGAGAGGCTTCGACCATCAGTCAGTCTAAAGGCTGGAAAGGGACCTAAGTCTGAGAAAACGATTAGCACTGCCTTCTCAAAGCTTTCCTGCCCTAGGGCTTACACTGAAATACCTCTCAGGAGCTCACAGCCTTTGGACTGGACACACCTTCAGGTTTCTCGCTGCTGTTGCCTCTGACCTGTCAGCCCCCACAGACGCAAAGAGCCACTTCCTGACAAGAAGCCTTATCCCCTACATACAGTACAAAGAACAGATGAGTGACGGATGTCCCTGGCATTCACCCACTAGATACCAGCAGCCACCCCCGTTCCAGTTGTGACAACTGAAATTGTATACCTCCTCTTCCAGCAAGGGAAATTCAATTCCCAGGGCACGTAGCAAAGAGCAGGGGCACAGTGCCCAGAGCAGGGAAGCCAAGGAGCTACAATGACAGTGAGGGTCAGAAGGACAGAGGCCAATGAGAAGAGATGAAGAAAAAGGCTTTTGGTGAGGAGCAAACACAAAGGCCCTGAGGTAGGGATATTCCTGACCCCTAGAGCTGCACACAGGGCCATGAAAGGTCGGGAGGAGAGATGGGCACTTCAATGGGAAATGGTTGATGGGTTCTACAGAAGAATGTTTGTTCGTGAACATAGGGTGTGGGGCAGTGGGCCATGCCAGGAAACTTGGTAAGGCCGAGTGGGTTCAGAAACCCCGGTACCCTCATACCTGAGGTACAGTAGGTGTGTCACCTACTCCCGACCAGGTTCCTGTCCTGGAACACATGAAGAACACTGGACAGTCAGTCACATAGGGGGAGATGTCCCTCCACATGCAGATGAGGCATCCCTAACATCTCAGACCAAGCCGATAGGAAGCATCTGCTTTTAGACCCCTACCTACCCCAAAATGTAAGACCCTGTCCACAAGGAATAAAGCATGAGGGTGACTTTATCAAAGATTGACAGGGAGCATCTGTCATGGAAGGGCGGAAGAGATCCTCTCCAGAAGCTGTCACCTACATGGAGAGGTGTTTTGCCTGTGTGGATAGATGTACACCACCTGCAAGCCTGGGGAGGCCAGAGAGGACACTGGATCCCCAGATCTGGAATCACAGACTCGGTACTATGAACTGACCGACCTAGGCTCTGCTGGAGCTGCAGACGCTCTGAGCCACTGAGCCACCTCTTCTCCGTGTCCTATTTGGCCTTTGTGGACGTCTGCATGCTTGTGGAAGCTGAGCGTGTAGCATACACCCTTAATCCCAGCACTCAGGAAGCAGGGACAGGTGGATCTCCATGTGTTCAAGGCCAGCTTGGTCTACATAGTGAATTCCAGATCGGCCAAGGTTAGTGGAACTTTATTTAAAAAAAAAAAAGAATAAATAGGTGGGGAACGATTGAGAAAGCTAACCAATGTCTAACACACACACACACACACACACACACACACACACACACACACACACATGCACGCACCCACACACGCACGCACGCACACGCACACACTCCTGCCTCGGCCTCTTATTGTTGGGACAGTTTTGCAGTGTTACCCTTCTTCAGAGCGGTCAGAAAGCCAGCTACAGCCTCACAGCCCCTCCTACTAGGAGACAGCACGCTGCCTTTCCTTTTTAAGGCGTCTGAAAAACCAGAGAGGTGACTAACAGAGGCTTTCAGTGCTGTATTATCTGGCGCCACTGGTCCTGAGTCAGACGCATGTCTCTATCTAGGAACAGAGCCCTCACCTCTGTGCTGGTCACCTTCCCGCTGCTGTGACAGGATCCCTGAGACAGTCCCGTTTCTAGGGTCAGCTTTCCACTGCTGTGACGGGATCCCTGAGACAGTCAGGTTTCTAGGGTCAGCTTCCCACTGCTGTGACAGGATCCCTGAGACAGTCCCGTTTCTAGGGTCAGCTTCCCACTGCTGTGACAGGATCCCTGAGACAGTCCGGTTTCTAGGGTCAGCTTCCCACTGCTGTGACAGGATCCCTGAGACAGTCCCGTTTCTAGGGTCAGCTTCCCACTGCTGTGACAGGATCCCTGAGACAGTCCGGTTTCTAGGGTCAGCTTCCCACTGCTGTGACAGGATCCCTGAGACAGTCCGGTTTCTAGGGTCAGCTTCCCACTGCTGTGACGGGATCCCTGAGACAGTCAGGTTTCTAGGGTCAGCTTCCCGCTGCTGTGACGGGATCCCTGAGACAGTCCCGTTTCTAGGGTCAGCTTCCCACTGCTGTGACGGGATCCCTGAGACAGTCCGGTTTCTAGGGTCAGCTTCCCACTGCTGTGACGGGATCCCTGAGACAGTCAGGTTTCTAGGGTCAGCTTCCCGCTGCTGTGACGGGATCCCTGAGACAGTCAGGTTTCTAGGGTCAGCTTCCCGCTGCTGTGACGGGATGAGACAGTCAGGTTTCTAGGGTCAGACGGGATCCCTGAGACAGTCAGGTTTCTAGAGAGGAAAGGTTTTGCATCAGTTCGGTTCCTGCTCACTTGTTCTTGCTGCTCTGAGCCTGCAGACACAGCACATGCTGGTCGTATGAGGTGGTAAACTGTTTGCCTTGTGGCACCTAGCAGAAGAGTCCCAACTCTATCGTCGCCCCAAAGAGATACCCTCAATGACCTCACTTCCTCTTACTAGGCCCTATGTATTTTATTTGAAAGTTTCCTACATCCAGGCTAGACTCAAACTCCCTGTATAGTTGAGGATTGCCCTGAATTTCTGATCCTCTTCCAACCCTTCCCCGGAGTGTGCACCACAGCATCCAGTTACTGTGGGCTGGACGCTGGAGATTGGACCCAGAGCTAGGCACACTAGGCAAAGGAGTCTCATTTCTTGGCCGCAGCTACCACCCGTTAAAGGTTCCATCTCCCAATAAAGGCTATCTTATCAAACCTTTAATGTGGGCTTTGAGGGACATTCCAAATGGAAATGACAAAGTTCAGACTTTTCGGTTAGGTCTTGGGGTACATAAAGCAGACCAGGCCTGCAGAGTGCCCTCTAGTCACAGTGAGGCAAAAGAACGATGTCTGACTTCAGGCCATCCCCCTCGAATCTCCACTGGCTCTCAATTCTGTGTCTTTTGTTTGAATTATGATG
Organism: Rattus rattus; assembly: GCF_011064425.1. Taxonomy (NCBI): domain Eukaryota; kingdom Metazoa; phylum Chordata; class Mammalia; order Rodentia; family Muridae; genus Rattus; species Rattus rattus. Next base: position 68,380,954 of record NC_046167.1, on the reverse strand, counting down.
AACCTGAGAAAATTCACAATCTCCAGCCCCAGTAGGAATCCCTCACAAGGGGGAATACTTCTGTACGGGGCTGGGCAGTGGGGAGTCTTAGATTTTTTTGCCTCTTGGGACTTGAAACAGTCCACGTGCTGACACCTGCAGGACTGGGGCATCTGGAGGAAATGCTGGGCTGGGAGCCCCTTCCACACGGGCTGCAGAAAACCCTAAGGAAGAAGCAGCATGGACTTGTGCCGTTGTCTTAGACCAGCAGGTTAGTGGGGCCTTTCAAGCCTGGGGTCTGTGATCCCAGGAGACCTGCAGGTTACAATCCTGCACATGGTGCTCGTACGAATGTGGTGCTCACAATTCCAACGCTTCCCTGGGAGCCCACAAGACAGCACTCATCGTATCCCCCTGGATGTCATACCAGCTCATTAGCCTTAGCCAAACCAGAGTCTTTCTCCCCTGGCCATAACCCACACCACCGTGGCATTTTCTGACAAGCTGACAAGCGATTGACAAAGTCCCTGGATGAAAGCGGCATTTTGTTTTATGGGTGGAGAGAAAGCGGCTTTCTGTCTTCGTGGATGGTGCGATGGGTCATGGAGAGCCAGCGAGAGCTCCTGAAGCCAGGTCACAACCTCGGCTCTGAGGATGGAGCTACACGGAGAGGAGACAGAGGACAGAAGAGTGGGCTTAGAGGTGCTTATCTGTGCACGTAGCAGGTTGAGATGGGAGGACTGAGTTCCAGGCCAGCCTCGACTACCTAGCAAGATCCTCTCTAAAAATGAAAAGTCATGTGATAGTGAGCTTTTGGTTAAAGTTACAAAATGTCTCAGGTAATTAAAAAGGGTTCAAGATTTTACAAGTTTTAGCTCATGTCTTGTGTCTTCTGCTTTTCTGTCTGCCGTGAGGTGGAACATCATGACTGGAGCAGAGAGTGAGGTAAAACTGCTTACCTCATTAGTCAGGGAACAAAAAGCCAAGATGAAAGGACAGTGTTGTCATGGTCCCCTGCTTGTCGCCACAGTCACCAGTGGGGACATATCAGATGACTCAAAATCCACTCACAAGACCCCAATTCACAAAGGCTCTACACCCTGTGACTTTGGACACACACACACACACACACACACACACACACACACACACACACACACACACACAGCAGCCAAAGCCTGACCAAGCTCCTCTCGGTGCCTAGGTGCCTTCCCACAGTTCAGAAGCAACAGGGGTCATCATAGAAACCAGCTTCCGGCTGTTTACAAAAGCACTATAACCACCACAGAGGAACCCTCGTGCCTCCCCCTAATGTAAAACTAGCATTATCTGAGTCAAGCTGTGGAAACCACTCAGTACCCCAGGTCAGAAGACGACCAAGGAGGAAGCCAGATTCCAGGCAGCCCCCAGTGAGAAAGGCCAATAACCTGGATTTCTGAGGGGCCGGGGGGGGGCTTAGCACAGGAGGAAGATGTCCATTGTGATACTTTCTCAAAGCCCCCACCGTGGAGGGTCTGATCTGAGGGCCAGGATGTAGCGTTGGCCTGCAGTTGGAGCTGAAGGAGACTTCTAGCCTGTCTCCAGTTTCACAAGTTCCGACAAGCAAGCTTTGGGCTTCAGTAAGAAGCTCGTGGAACCAATGGGAACAGCTTGTTCTAGGGTCATTTTAAACTTCTAGCATTTCATCACAGAAGCGCACCCCAGCGAGCTTGCATGGTCACCGGCGAGCTCATAAACAAGTAGATTTTCTTGTTAGAATAAATAATAATGGTCTAAGTCTTTGAGTAGATTTTCTCTTTTATTGCTTTTGAGTGGAATTCTGGGGGTAAGCTGGATTTGGAATGCACATCTTGTTATTCAAGACACAGAGGTAGATGGATTACTAAGAGTCCTAGGCCAGCCTGAGCTACATAAATAGCAGATTTGTATGTATCTCAAAGAAAGGAAGGAAGAAAAGAAGGAAGGAAGAAAAGGAGGGAGGGAGGGAGGGAGGGAGGGAGGGAGGGAGGAAGGAAGGAAGGAAGGAAGGAAGGAAAAGCCTAGCTGGTTGTGATGGTACATGCCTGTAATTTCAGCGCTGGGAAGACAGAAGCAGGAGAATCAGAAGTCCAAAGTCACCTTTGCTACATACTGAGCCCGAATCCAGCCCGGTCTACTTCAGAACCTGTTTCAAAAAAAAAAAAAATTATAGACATAGAAACTTCTGGGTCTTTTTTTTACTGTGTATGCACGACACACATACTTGATGTGTTGGTGGACAGGTGCTTTTCAACAGTGCACCTAGGGGTCTAAAGATAACTTTGAGAGTGCATGCATGTGTCTGGCGTTTATATGTTTGGTATGTGTATACGTGTACCTGGTGACGGTGTGTGATGTGTGTATGCGGTGCACATGTGTGTGGTGGGTGTCTGTTTTGCTTTGATAATGTCATTTAGGTACTTATTGTGTTTTGATTTGCATTTTCTTCCTGACAGATTTACTCAAGAATCTCACCCAACTTTAAATCGGGTTGTTTGTGAGATCCTGATCAACCAAATGGACAAGGTCCAGAAAGACCATCTATAAAAATGGAACTTTGACCCCACCCACAGTGACCTGAACAGGAAGGCAACCCTTATCTGTAGAAACCAGCCAAGGAGGGCAGCTGTGTGGGCAGCCTACAGGAAGCAGGACGCTATCTCTAGGGACTCCTGGGAAGCTAAATATTAACCTCTAGAACAATCAGTCCCAAACACCAGGACCTGATCAATAGCCTGCTTCCAACTTAGGACCAACCAGAAAGCCAAATACACTCCCGTCTCTGATCCAACCTCCCTAACCACAGCCTCCAAGCCATTGCCCTCCCACCAGCAAGCCTCCTCCTCTCCTTTGCCTTCCAGTCTTTGTGCAAGGCCCTCCCCCTGAGGGGAGGTCCTGAGCAGCAGCCTCTGCTCTTCATAGTCTGCAGTCTTCAACGCCTTCATCTTACTGTTGACCTAGAGGGCTAGGATGGCTCTGTGGGGGCAGGCACTTGGTATCAAACCTGATGACCTGAGTCAACCCCCAAAAGTTGTCCTCTGACCTCCACGTGCACACTGTGGGGCATTCACCCACCCACCCAAACATATGTTTAAAAGTTCTGGGACTAGGCTGTGTATCTCAGTTGGTAGAATGCTTACGGTCCCCATCACTGCATAGAACACATGTGGTGGAGCATGCCTGTATTCCAGGACTTGGAAGGTGTAGCATGGGGATCAGGAGCTCTAGTTCCGGGACACGTATGAGACTGTCTCAAAAAAAAAAAAAAAAAGGCGAAATAGAGAAATGATGCTTTATATATCTGGTTACTACTCATCTATACACCTATCAGATATACAAAAAACAAACAAAACAAAACAAAACAAAACAAAAACCCTTTTTCCCCTAGCAATTGCTTTGTCTTCTCAATATTTCCCTTTTAAAAATATCTTTTAAAGGGCTGGAGAGATGGCTCAGCAATTGAGAGCACTGACTGCTCTTCCAGAGGTCCTGAGTTCAATTCCCAGTAACAACATGGTGGCTCACAACTTCTGTAATGGGATCTGATGCCCTCTTCTGGTGTGTCTGAAGACAGCTATGGTGTAGTCATACAAATAAAATAAATATATAAAAATAAAGAACTCATTAAAAACTTTTAAACTTTTGAATTGTTCTTTTGTTTCCTGAGTGTCTGCCTGTGTGTGCGTCTGTGTGCCGTGTACATGCTTAGTGTCCCCAGAGGTCAGATCAGGGCATTGGATCCCCTGGATCTGGAGCTACTGATGGTTGTGAGCCACCGTGTGGGTGCTGGGAATCCTATCAGGTCCTCTGCAAGAGCAACAAGTGCTCGTGACCACAAAGCCATCTCTCCAGGCCTAACTTCCTTTTAAAAGATTTAATTATGTGCATATGTATATCTCTGTGTGGACACACATGTGCGCGCGCGCGCACGCACACACACACACACACACACACACACACACACACACACACACACACACACACGTGTGCAGTGACCATGGAGTCCAGGAGAGGGCGAAAGATGCCCTGGAGCTGGAATTAGAGGTGACTGCACTGTAAGTTACCTGATGCGGGTGCTGGGAATTGAACTGCAGTTCTCTGAGAGGCTGCAAATGTTCTCAAGTGCTGAGCCATCTCCAGAGCCCTGAAGTGTCTGCTGAATCGCATTCTTTAATTCTCATGAAGCTAGGTTGGTACCTTCTTTTATAGCTCATCATTTTAGAATGCTATCTAAAACAATGTAGACACCTGCTCCAGAGTTTTCTTTCTTTTTTTTTTCTTTTTTCTTTTTCTTTTTTTTTTCGGAGCTGGGGACCAAACCCAGGGCCTTGCGCTTGCTAGGCAAGCGCTCTACCACTGAGCTAAATCCCCAACCCCGCTCCAGAGTTTTCAATATACACTGACAACTAATCCAAGACCATTTTCTTGGATAACACTCTATTACTTCACAGGCAGGGCCAAATACCCCACCTAAAGTGATCCCAACACTTCAGGGGCTAAGGCAGGATGGCGAGTTTTAGGGAAGCCTGTAAGATCCTGCCTGAAGCATCCTCAAACAATATAGCGTACTAAGTCCCCTTTCTCACCCTCAGTCCTTACTGCACCCCCGTCCAATGGATGAGCTATAGTAATTAAGTGGGCCATTACTCTCATTTTGAGCATATTTCAATCCATTAAGAAAGGATGTTTGTTTGCTTGTTTTCAGGATAGGGTCTATGTAGATCTGGCTCTCCTGGAACTTGCTCTGCAGACTAGGCTGGCCTTGAATGCATAGCACAGAGATCCACCGGCCTCTGTTTCAGTGCTGCCAAGGGCCACCACTGCCCACCAGGATTTTTTTTTAACCGTCATTTAAGGACTGGTAAGATGGCTCTGCAAGTAAGGCGCTTTACTGTAGACAAGCCCGACGAAATAGCTGAGCTTGACCCTTGGAACCCACATGGCAGAAGGGGAGTTATCCTCTGAGCTCACTGACACGTTCACACAACACGAATGTAAAAATTAACATAAAGCAAAAAATATAACCCCTTTCCTCATACAGTGCTTCCCTTTAACCCTGTCTCAAATAAATATCTTTTAGCAATAAGATACTTTTTAAAAAGATTTTAAAAGGGGCCTGAGAGATGGCTCAGTGGATAACAACACAGATTGCTCTTACAGAAGACCCAGGTTCATTTCCCAATAGCTATAAGACAGCTCATGACTGTAACTCCAGTTCCAGGGGATCTGGTGCCCTCTTCTGGCCTCAGTGGGAACTGCATGCACATGAGGCACAGACTTACATGCAAACAAAACGCCCACCATTGATGTAAAATGAAAGTAAGTGTTAGCAATATATTAAAGTAAAAAATGATTTCATAGAGGCTTAACTTGCATTACCTTTTCTTCTCGGTAGACTGTATTCCAAGGAATGGGTCCATTTCACCCATTACTGAACTTACAAAAATCTTTTCAAAGAACTAGCTTTTTTGGTCATTTCCTGTATCAATTTTCTATTTCCTATCTCGCTGACCTTTGGCTAATTTTTTCTCTTTTATGAATGCTTCAGCTACATTAACACAAAATGTGCTCACGTTTACCACCTTCATTCAGTTCAGTGCAATTCTGCATCTCTGTGGAGACTTGTTCTGTCCTTGTGCTCTGTAGAAGGCTGCTGTTTTTGTTTTGTTTTGTTTTGTTTTAAAGATTTATTTGTTCATTACACTGTACACCGTAGCTGTCTTCAGACACACCAGAAGAGGGCATCAGATCCTATTACAGATGGTTGTGAGCCACCATGTGGTTGCTGGGAATTGAACTCAGGATCTCTGGAAGAGCAGTCAGTGCTCTTAACCACTGAGCCATCCCTCCAGCCCCCAGAAGGCTGCTGTTTTAATCTCCAAATATTTGGGTACTTTCCAGCTTTCCTTCTGTTAATGATTTCTAGCTGAACTCCATCGTGGGCTCAGAGTACCCATCATATAATTCTGTTCTTGCAGTTTACAGTGTGCCTTGGAGCTGGAACTGGGTGTCTTGAATGTACACTCTACATGATCTTCTGAAAAGTTTGAATGTAGTCGACTACCTCAGGTTGACTGGCAGTGCTGACTTTTTGCTCCTTTCCTGTGCGCACCCCCCCCCCCACTGAGTCAAATTCAGAGCCCTAGTGCATGCTAGACAAGTACTCTTTTGCCTCAAAGCTTCATCCCTGGGTTTTCTGAGACAAGGTCTTGATACTGGCCTGAAACTCACTGTGTAGCTCAGAGGCCTAGAACTCAGAATCCTCCTGCCTCTGCCTTCTCTGTGCTGGGATTGTCCTCTGGGATTATCCTAGGATGCCCACATCTGGTCATTTCCTGCTCAGCAGTATAGAAGTGTCTGTGTGTGATAGTGGGTTCATCTACTTTTCCTAGACAAAGGTCTAGGTTTGTGCTAGGTGTTCTATTGTGAAGTAGATGCATGCCAAGGATTGCTGTCTTCTTACAGGAAGAGAACACCCACTGTTTCTGAGACAGTCTCTAATTCAGTTGGTCAACTTCATCAAAGGGCTGTGGCCATGCCTTGGTCCCCCCCCCCCCAGGCTTTCTCAGTTGTTCCAATGACAGTAGCTGAGGTTTCCCCAGATTTTAAAATTCCACCTCCCTTCTGACCTGTTCTTCCTGAATCTTCTCTCTCTTGTAGTACTGGATTTTTACAAGCACTTCGAAGAAACCTGCCCCATTAACACTTTACTTAAAATATGGGTCTAAGAGCGGCTTTTTGTTCAGTGTTTTGTTTCACCTTGTTGGACTGTGATGATGTCCTCCAAACTGCTTCTGTATCCAACTCCTGCTGGGATATTTCCATTACCAATTTAATTTCTTCTCAAATGCCTACTGCTTGTTTCTTAAAACAGGCTAACATGTGTCCATTTATCTTTTTTCTTGACCCCCCCCTTAAGGGAATTTTTGAGTCTGTTTTTGTGTTTGTGTACAAGTGCATGCATGCACTCATCGAAGTGTATCTATGTGTGTGTCTGTGGGTATCTGTGTGTGTGTGTATCTGTGTGTGTCTGTGTGTGTGTGTCTGTGTGTGTGTGTGTATCTGTGTGTGTGTGTGTGTGTGTGTGTGTGTGTGTGTGTGTGTGTGTGTGTGTGTGTGTTTGTGTGTGTGTGTGTGTGTGTATGTGTGTGTGTGTGTGTGTGTATCTGTGTGTGTTTGTGTCTGTGTGTGTGTGTGTGTGTGTGTGTGTGTGTGTGTGTGTGTGTTTTGTCTGTGTGTACCTATGAATATGAATGCAAGTGTTCATAGAGACCATAGAGGATGTCAGATCTCTGGAGCTGGAGTCATAGAAGATTGTGAGCTTCCTGAGGTGGGTGCTGGGAACTGAACTAGGTCCTTTGTAAGCACAGCACATCCTCAAGTTCTTAGTCCTATCTCCAGCCTCGTCTCATTCTAACTTTTAAACAGTTCTTATTTTGGACTCAGAGAGTCAATATTTTTGGTGCATAATGGTCCACTATACATATGTATATATACACAGACAGACAGATACACACACACGTATGTATGTATGTATATATGTTATATATCCTTAATATTTCTGTAAAACCAGTAGTATATCTGCCTTCATTTCTTATTTTAGTAATTTGAGTCCCACCTCTGTCTTGGTTACCTACAGTACTGCCAGAGGAAGATGACTGCAGAGGGCCAGGGAAGGCTTCTGGAGAGAGAGCCTGGGTAGATGAGGCTGCGAGAAGAGGAGATGACCAGAGAATGCCCTGGCATCTGCTGTCTAAGGAGTTAGACACTGCCCCAAGTTCTCACACCTACAAGCAGTTATTCCAAAGCACTGTGTATCTCTGTCCGTATTCCTACATTAAATACAGCCTGAGGTTGGCAAGTGAGGAATCACCCCGTTCCCAAGATTTGTTCATCCCCAGGTCTGAAGCAAGACCTTGCCCAGCACAGGTGTCTATCCCTCTGAACTGCTGCTTCCTAGACAGGAGTTTGTGTCATGAATCCTGCAAACTGCAATGAGTTCTGACCTCCTTGCTGCCAGTCTTCATACTGAACAATGTGGGCAACTCTGGGGGCACATCTTGCCTCCTAAGAATAAATCCAGGCTGTTTCCGGCCCCCACCCTCAGTGACCAATAGGATTGGCTGTTTGGGGGCCCAGACTTACCGTACACGCTGGAAGCAGTCACCTGGTACAGGAGTAAAAGTAATCACAGAGGGCAAGCATGTGCTTCAGTTGTTTTTATTATTCTTTATTGGTCCTACCAATGTGACTCTTTACCCAGGCCCACTTTTCCTATGTGTGCTGGCTGTGGAGACGGTCCGCCATCAACCGCCACCTAAGTCTCGGTTAGTCTCACCTTCCTATGCCTTCTCCTCACTTGGCCTCATTGTCTCAGAAACCGAAGGCATCTGTTCGTTACTGTTTCGGGTCTGTGTAAAGGTACCTTGGCAGGAGAACATGCATATGACTTTTAAAATAAAGACCAACATTCTGACACTAAGGTAACACACAGAAAAAATACAGTACTTAGACATCGTTGCAAATAAATACCCCGTACAGATGATGTTATCTTAAATGTAACAATGTTTTGTATGAATCAACACTGTAACAGAAGGCAAAGAGTCCCAACAACTAGGAATAAGAAATGCTCATTCCAGGAAACAGAATTCTTCAATTTCTAACAATTTATATTATTATAATTTGTCCCTTTTTAGGCCGGAGGACAACTTCTTTTCCTCCACTAGTACCAATTTGACCACACCCTGAACCTCACTTAGCAAGGGTTTACTAAGGAGTTTTACTGACTTCTGTTTCCTGAAATTAACAGTGATTAGTTACACCAAGCAAGAGAAGATATAATGTCTTACTTTCACATTTGCAAAGAATACTATGGCTAACCCTCTTCCCCTACTCACATGCCGACTGTGCCGGCTCTCCTGACGCCCTCAGCTCTTCACAAACGTGATGTCTGTACAGCTTGCTTAGCCTGTCCCAGGAAGTCCATTTGGTTCCCAAAGCACAGTCCAGGTTTGTGTTTGTTTTTGTTTCTAAGCCCCTGAATTTGCATGTGAAGAATCACTGACTAACAGAATTTTGCACAATCACTGTTCTCTCTCCCTCAATGAAGATGCCCAAGTACGAAGTGAGGCAGGTACCTCCTGGTCCACACTGGCCTTCAGCATTCCCAACTAGCTCTCCGCTGCCCATCCTGGAGACCTTACTTGGCTGGGACACCTCCCTGAACTGATGAAGGCACTACTGGCAATGGTTACTAACAAAAAGGTGTTGAAATAGAACACCTAAAAATCGACGGCTGTAGAATTTTCTAAGTGTACCACAATTTGGCACGACAACCAGAATAACAAAACAATTCCAATTTGGAATTTCACTGGTGCAGTTGTATAAAATTCTGTTAGTCAGTCATGCTTCACAATGTCCTAAAACCCAGAAAACTCTGGAATTTGTAGGTAATACTACTCATTCAAATAATTTATGCTTTCAAGTGCCTATTACTGTTTTAACCAGAGCAAAGGTCAAGTTTTCTTCTTGTTACATTGAACTATTCCTAAGAATAATAATAATAATACAATATGAAAAAACCCCAGAATTGGAATACCCTGGATTTCTTAATGAACATGGCATTTAAAATCTGTAATTTCAAACATGAACCACAATGCCGTGTCCTCTAAAGGCTGCTGAACCACAGCGTGGACACACTAGCCGGCTCCTTGCCGGGTCGGAGCCTCACCCGCAGTCTAGCTACACACCATGGAGCTCAGCTCTACCTTGTGCTGACGCAGGTCAACACACCAGAGCTAGGACGGACAGCTACAGGACCACGCGCACAGACCACGGCACTGGAGACCGTCTCTATGCAAGGAATTAAGGAAGCAAATATAATATCAAAATATCAAAAGTGCACAGGTTGATCGGATTAAAAGGAGCATGTGTAATAAGGACCCCCAGCAGGCGTTCCAGCTCCTAGAGCCTGGCCACGGCTGCGGAAGGAAGGAAGCAGGTTCTTCGGCCAGAGACCTTTCCAAGCAGCAGCTTGCAGCATTCTCAAGAGTAAAGCTTTTTTTTTTCCTCCCATTAAAAACTTGGGGGATGCTATTTTGAAAGAATTACAGTGGCATATCCAAACATTTCTAAGTGGGCTTAGGCTGCCCTTCCTTCCTCTGCATGGGCCACAGGAGGGGAGGGGGAGGGGCTGCAGTGTGACAGGGCCTGGTGGCCACGTCCTCCGGGCAGCTACTCTACAGCTGAAAACAGGAGAAAACAAGACAGCATTAGAAATGAGTCGCGTGCCACTCCCTGCTCACTTGACTGCTAAAGCTCCTGTTCTGGGCGTGAGTGAGCGATCACGTTAGTTGGCAGAAGGCCTGCTGCAAGTGTGTTAGGGGTGGGGCTCCAAGTGCCCACAAAGCCCCATACGGTGTAAGAGAAGCTGCGTTCTGGCCCGAAGAGAAAGAAAGGCAGAAGGTGGGTGGGCATGCGGGCAGCCATTCCCAGGACGGACATGCAAAGGACACATGTGGTCTGTTCTATCCCCAGTGTAGACCCTGTGGTTGGTGCCTAGACTCTGAGCACACTGGGACACCCCAGGCACCGGAGGGAAGAAAGAGAAAACTGTCTCAGAGACTACAGGGCCCCATATTGGGTAGCGATTGTTCCACACCATGAAAGATGCCTTTCCGCAGGAGAGGCAGCCAAGCAGCTGTCATGGGAGATGGGAGTCTTAAGACTGGATGCCCAATGGGGACTGGGAGAGAAATACTGAGCGGAGTCCTGCTTTACAGCTCACTAAAGCAAACGCCTGGTGCCACAGCTCTGCACTGCCACAGCATCTGAGGGGGGAGCCTCGGTGGCCTTTCTTCCTTCTGCAGTATCCCCACACTACACTGGACTGCAAAACTCTTACCTGCCGGTGCTGAACACAGCTCCAGGCCACAGAAAGCCCCCGCACACAGCTGGGCTCTACTGTGCCCTGCAGTCTGACAGAGCACTAACAGTTCTCAGAACACTGCTTCTTTGGGTCTGACAACTTCTGGGGAAGGACCCAAGCACAAGCTGAGGATCTCAAAGGACCAAAGAGCAGGTTCTGTACCAAGGGCCAGGGTCTGACCAGGCACTTGGAACACTTTCTCATCAATCAAAAAGGAAACCTAGGACCTCAGGCCCTGCCAATCTGTCTCCTCTCAGGGCAGAGCAGCATGCAGATCTCAGAGATGAGACCCTAGAGCAGCCCAGCTCTGTCTTCCTGGGCTACGGTTATTGTGTCTGAGGTGTGGGGCTCACTGCAGAAGGCAGGCTCTCAGGGTCCATGCCCTCTGGGTCTGGGGAAGAAGTTCTGCATTTCTGTTCTGAATGTGGTTTGCAGTGAGATGCTGCACAAACTACAAGGAAGTCTTCATGAAACTACGCCAACCACAGAGAGCTAACCTAGGCTAGTCCTGTGATGCAGGCCAGAGCCTCACAGAACTGCTTTCAAGTGCTGACAGCAGACACATGCGAAGAACATGCAAGTTTCAACTCAGGTTCTGCCCCTGTGAGTGCCCAGGGAAGAACTCACCCTTGGGTTCGCCTAACAGTGCCTGGAGGCCCTGGAAAACATTTTCACCCCACTGTCTTCCACAAAGCTGTGCAGATCCACCCCTACCTTTGATACCAGCATCCCAAGACAGCAACTGACATGGGATACCCCGGGGGTGCTGTGGAGTGAAAAGCAGCACAAAGCTCAAAGTGTCCTGGTGACAGACGCACCCCAATGCTGCCGCTCGCCCAGAATGCCGCCCTCTGTGCGTTAGTCACGTTAAGACTGGCCTAGCACTGCTGTCCCGCTGCTGCAGCTGGGTTAGTTGAGGTGAAGCGGACGTTAGCGGTGTGCGGCGCCCCACGGCCCTAATCACAGTAAATGCTGTGCTTCTCGCTGCAGAACACCTGGTTGGCCAGCCCGGCGCCCTCCGCCCTCTCGCTGGCACAGGCGCAGGTGTGACTTACGCTCGGTGTGGCTGGCTTGGCCTTGGAGGTGGCCTTGTTACGGCCCCTGCGGGTCTGCTCATGGTCCAGCTCCAGCAGCTCCAGCCGCTGGGTGAGTGCCAGCTTCTGCTGGATGGCCATGCGCAGCAGGGAGTTAAGAGTCTTCTTCTCGTCCTCGGCGGCCGCCAGCTGCCGCTGCATCTCGTCCAGCTGCGTGATGTACTCGTCACACCTGTGGAGACCAAGCACAGCTGAGAGGCTGCACGAGGAACAGGCCCAGGTGCCCCACTTCAGGGCGTCTCTCCTGTGGAGACTGAGGTGGGGTCAGGGCTGGTGAAGCCTGTTCTGCTTCCTATTGCAAAGGCTACTTCAGAAAAAGGCCATGACCGTGTGAGAGAGGCAGTGCTCAAACAGACCAGCAAGGCTACCTTCAGTTCAGTGTTACTGCACTGTTTCTTTGGGGAGAGGGAGGGCAGGAGGAGTGGGGTGTGTACCTAGTTCCTACGTTAACCTGACAGACTACAGTCATTTGGGAAGAGGGAATCTCAATTGAGAAAATACCCCTTCCAGAGCGGCCATTAGGTAAGCCAGTGATACACGATACACTTTCTTAATAGTGATGTGGGAAGGCCCAGCTCACCATGGTGGAGCCATCCCTGGGCCCTAGGTGCTATAAGAAAGCAAGCTGAGCAAGCCATGAGAGCAAGTCAGTAGGCAGCATTCCTTCTCGGCCTCTGCATCAGTTCTTGACCTAACTTCCCAAGGCTGATTAACTAGACGCTATCAGGTAAAATAAAAACGCCCCAAGTTGTTTCTGGGCCGTGTTATTTTATTACAGCAATAGAAACCCTAAGACGTGGGGGTGTTTTTTTGCAGGCTTGAAGTAGTTCTGATAAGCAAGGCTTGGCCCTCATCCGTTTGACTTTCTTCCAGTTCCAGTAAGATCTCTCCCACTTTAAGGACAAAAAGGTGTCTCAGATACTGAGACATCACCAGCTCCCAGGAGGCCTGCGCTTGACCCTACTATATGTGGTGGTTGGCAAGCACGTGCTAAGTGACTGTCAGAGCCAGGGAAGGCTGCAGCACCCGAGCCTCTACCTACTGTGACGCGGCACTCCACACCCCCAGTGTGTGGAGAAAGAGAGCCTGGCCAAGGTTCCCTGGGGGGACACGGCACGCCTGTCCAGTTGGGGTCTAGGGGAAACTTAAGACTTTGGGCAAGTCAACTCTCTAGAGGTGGTGGTGGGCTATGGGCTCTAAGCACTGCCCTTCTGCTACCCATGGCCCTGCCTTACCCATACCCAGTCTGAGAGCACCTCTCAAGAATACATACTGTCTTCCTCATGCTGGAAATCCTGGGTTCATCAGAAAAGTCAGGTCTTTAACCAGAACAAGCTTCAAAAGTTATGATTTGTACAAGATGCTGAGGAATTACAAGAATTCTTTCCTTATCCCACCAAGGGGGTGGGGTGAGGGTGGGTGTGGGCTGCAGAGGGAAGAAGGGCTCCATGAGTTCTAGGCCAGCCTGATCTACATAGCAAGTTCCGGGGCTACATAGTGAGACCCTGTCTCAAAACAGTTTTATTGATTATTTCCCCTAAGATCCCATAGGATCTCTGCCTGTGCCTGAGGCACTGTCATTCCAACCTCCAGCAGCAGGTGGCACCACCTGTCTTTGGAGGGTGACAGGCAGGGGCCTTGTTTTCAGCCCTTAAGACTGTTCCTTCCTATAAACCCTTAAGAAGTCCCCAGGCCACACAAAGAACCCCATGGGAGAGGAAGGGGAGCAAATACCTCCCAGGCCTAAAGCTCCTTTGCCCCTTCCCTAACAGGAAGGCTGGAAATGGACAGCAGACAGCTGAGTTGGAGCCCTGACAAAGTCCTGCTCCAGGGGAAGGCATAACAAACTAGTCTGGGTCTCATCCATCACCACTGGACTAGAATCAGACCTCACAATGTATTTCCCATCCCTAAAGCTAACTCCCTTAGCCCTTTGCCTCCAGGGCTCCTATGCTCAAAGCACAATAAACTGAGCCTCCAGGTCCATTAACAGTAAAGCCCTGTTTCTGGGGGCCACAGGAGCAGGGAAATGGATTCATACCCTGTCAATGTCTGCTTAAACGGCACCTGTCAGAAGGCTGAGGCACAGCCACCTGAGGGCCCTGGTCCTGCACAACCCTTCTTCTCCCTTCCCTTGTTACCAGCCTGAGCCAGTCAAGCTGGGCCGCCCACATGCATGCTGGGACTTGGCTAGCGGTGGCCACTTCCAAACCTGGAGCTGTCCTGGGGTGTCTGACGGTTTAGAGTCAGGTGTTGAACCGACAGGCCTGCAGGACTCAGGACAGAGGCTGAAGGCTGTGGGTCAGGGTGACGTTAGCTCCAGGGGAGGCTGCAGAAGACAGTGTCACTGGTGGTGCAGTTACCTGGTGGCGAACATGGCACGCAGGGAGGAGAAGGTGGCTGCGTCCTCCTTGAGGGCCTTCAGCTCGTTCCGCAGCTTCATCATGGTCTCGGTCACCATGGCCTTCTCATTCTCATACTTGCTCTTCAGGTTGGCGAGGGCCACCTCTGCCGTCTGCGGACGGGGAAGAAAGCGGGGTGGTGAAGGGCATGAAGGGCATGAAGGGAAGCCCTGGATCCAAGGTGGAAGCCCTGGGCTCAAGGTGGTGCTGGTGACCATGAAAAAATTCTGAGAAAACAAAAGCTTCTCTCATGCAGCTGTAGGGACAAACTGACAGCCATGGTCCCGCAGGCCCGTTTGCCTCAGAAAGTCCCACTTTGACCCTGGTCAGCAGGGAAGAATGATGTACCATAGACCCTGTCCTGGAGAATCCACAGGCACCTGGACCCCTGCTCTCTGTTACTTCAGCATAAGAAACTGTAAGGTGGACAGAAGCAGCAATTCTTAATGACTGAGGAGCTCTGGTTAAAGCACCCTCTAATCCCCACACTCCCTAAGGAAGGAGACAGCAGGAAAGTAAACCAACAAGGTGGTGGCACAGGCCTGGGCGCCCTGCAGCAAGCTGGGGATGGGGAAACACAGGGATGAGGCACCCTCCCAGTGGGCTCTGGTGGCAGTGCCCACCCACTCCTCTCACCTGCTTGTTAGCCTTGAGCACAGTACGAAGTGTGGTGATCTGTTCCCTCTTGGTACTCAGCAGTGACTTCAGCTTGAGGATCTCCTCCATGAGAGCTTCCTTGTCCTTATCCACAGCAGGGCCCAGCTCCTGTGAGGCAATCCGCTGCCGGGACAGCTCGGTTGTACGATCTACGGCTGCCTGCAGGTGCTTGATCTGGTCTCGGATGATGGCGATCAGGTTGTAGATGTTCATAGGTTCCCGGCGGGGGTCACTCAATGGTGATGGCAGTGAAGAGCTGGGTGAAGGGCTGTTGTCCCCAGTCCCACCATCTGCTCGGCCGATCTCTGTCGCCAACAGCCCCTTGGGCAAAAGGACAGGCGAGCGGCGCCCGCGGCCTTCTGGGCTGGTGCGGCCAGCCTTGCCCTGCCCCTCACGGTAATAGTCCAGCATGACACGGTTAGGTGTCTCGTTGTTGCACATGCACACATGGTGGTAGAGATTGGCCAGCTCCTCGCTGAAGGTCACCAACTCATCCTGAGCCACATTCAGGCTGCCCTGGGTCTCACCAGCCACGTCGCTCACCTTCCTCAGCTCCTTTTCCAGCTGGGCCAGCAGCTCTTGGTCCTGGTGGCTAGCCTTCTCCAGCAGAGACACCTTCTCAGTGAGAGCCTGGACCTCAGCCTCATAGCGGCCCTTTTCTTCTGCAAGCTGGGCTTCCCGAGCTTCATGTGTGCTGTGTAGTGCCTTGAGCTGCTCCCGGAGCTCGCCAGCCTCGGCCACAGCTACATGGTACTTGCAGGACAGAATCTCAGGCCCATTGATGTCAACCTCATAGTAGTCACCGTCTTCATGGCTATCTCGGTCCTTCTCGTTATCCAGGGAAGTCTGTCGCTCCTTGCCAGCCTGCAGGCGGCGGAGGGCACTAAGGTTCTCTGTGAGACGACTCACCTTCTCATGTTGCTCAGAGAGGGTTCCCCGTGCCTGCTCTAGCTGCTTCTGTGTGTCCTGTAGTGTTGCCAGCAGACCCACCTTCTCCCGCTCCATCTGCAAAGGTAGACATAGCAGGAAAACAGGTCAACAGGCTTAGAAGACTCCAGGATGACGAAGTAACATCTCAGGCTAAGCCAAATGGGCCATGAGCTATGTAAATTTCCTGGTCATGCCACTAGTTGATAGCAGATTGGACAGAATTTAACACAAAGACCATGGCTATCACCAACAACATTGGTCGGTCTTCCATAAAGGTTCACTGTACATGTGCTGGAGGGCAGCTGGGCTTCAACTCTGCTCTCTGCCACTTTCCTTTCTCATGTTGTGGAGAACACTCAATCATAGATCAACGGTAAACCTTCAGATATGACAATGTATGGCCCTGCTAAGATTCCTGCTGTGGTACGTAGGTAGGTGTTACATGAGGGGGACAATACCTCACCCATACATGATTTGGGTAGCAAAGGGAGTAACATGGGTACCAAGGTACTAAACCTTACACAATAATCAAGAGCCTACTCCTCTGGGACACTACACTTGCTTTACCAATAAGACTTTCATATGTGGCATGAGGAAATTAAAGGCAGCCACGTGTCACTAAAGCACTGCTTACACAAGGTGTGCAGTCCTGCCAGCATCGCAAAAGGCACGAGGAGAGGGAGGGAGGGAGGGAGCATGAGGCCCGGCCCGCTCACCTGCACCAGCTGCTGCTTCAGCTTCTGGATCTCAGATATGTGGAGCTCACTGAGCAGGTCGGAAACAAGGCTGGGGGAGGGGGGAGCCAGGCCATCCTTTCTGGGTGTGGATGTCTTGTTGTCCAACGACGCTTTGACCAAGCCGCTGTGCTCAAAGCCATTGACCAGGGCTTCGGCGTCGTTGTTGGGCTCAGCAGTGACAGCATCATCACTGAACTTGAGGCCGTCTAAGGAGACCTGCAGGTGGCTGGTATAGAAGGAATCGTTGATGCTCATGTAGTGCGACAACTCCTTACGCAGGTTGTTCTTCTGCTCTCGCTCTGTCTTCAGCGTCTCCAGTGCTTCCTCCAACTGCCGTTCAGAGATCTCCTTAAGCCGGATGGCATCCTCCAGCTGGCTGTTAAGGTACTCTGTCTCCTCCTCCAGACGCTTGATTTCATGCTTGAGGCCCTCAAATTCCACCTAGGGAAAAAGTCAAATACTCCCACGTCAAGGCAGTGTAGAGGCTCCGCTCAGGTGATAAAGAAAGACAATGTCAGAACACCACCTCCCCAAGCACAAAGAACAAGGATACACACAGAATGAAATGCCATTCTGCAGAAGAGGGCAATGGCTGCAGCTAAGGCCACTTGCTACATGGAGCAAGACGGATGCTAAGAGGGGGCCTCTAGAGCACTAGAAGCAACAGAAACTTCCAGTGTGCCTGGAGTGTGCACATGAAACCTGCAATGCCACGGCTAAGCACTCACCATAGAGGCTGCCAGATTTCTTTTATGTTTCTGAAAATTAGTACCAGTATGCACTGATTCTATAGTACTCAGTTAACATTAACAGCTATCCAAATCTCTATTAAATGTGTGTGCATGAAGTATGTGTGCATGATGTATGTGTGCATGAAGTATGTGTGCATGATGTATGTGTATGTGTGCATGATGTATGTGTGCATGATGTATGTGTGCATGATGTATGTGTGCATGATGTATGTGTGCATGATGTATGTGTGCATGATGTATGTGTGCATGATGTATGTGTGCATGATGTATGTGTGCATGATGTATGTGTGCATGATGTATGTGTGCATGAAGTATGTGTGCATGAAGTATGTGTGCATGATGTATGTGTGCATGATGTATGTGTGCATGATGTATGTGTGCATGATGTATGTGTGCATGATGTATGTGTGCATGAAGTATGTGTGCATGTATGTGTGCATGAAGTATGTGTGCATGATGTGTGCATGATGTATGTGTGCATGAAGTATGTGTGCATGATGTATGTGTGCATGATGTATGTGTGCATGAAGTATGTGTGCAAGAAGTATGTGTGCATGATGTATGTGTGCAGGTACCCACATAACTGTGTGTAGGTAGAGACTCTCTCCTTCCACTTTACGTATATGAGCTATGGGAACTGAGCTCAGGTCACTCGGCTTGCACTGCAAATGCCTTTACCCACTGAGCCACTTCACCAGACATAACCAGATACCCTTTTTTTTTCCCCCGGAGCTGGGGACTGAACCCAGGGCCTTGCGCTTCCTAGGCAAGCGCTCTACCACTGAGCTAAATCCCCAACCCCATAACCAGATATCTTAAGACACATAAAATATATCTTTCCTGCGTGCTATCACCACTATTTTGAGTCATATTTCAAAACAAGTAAACTGGACTTGCCCTTCAGGCTGAATGCCTCAGCACAAAGCCCTCAGAATGCAGGCTTGGGAGACTTGCAAGGTGAGCATGTCTTCTTAATGTGACACAACTTAGGAGTGGACGAAGGAGGAGTAAATGGAGAGTTGGTGCTTAACACGAGGCTCGGGGTTTGTGGGCAGACAGTAAACATCTTACTCTAACAGTAAGGAAGCAATGAATGACTCTCTCCAGGTTTGGGGTAATAAGGAAAACTTGATACAATATCATAAGTGTGCCCACATTCCAGTGCCCCGAATGGGGGTGAGGAATCTCAGCCTGGGAATGGCACCACTGTGAGGGTGGTCTCCTTGAGGTTCAGCTTTTCTTCTCCTCAGGGCAATGTGGGCAGAAGTGCCAATCAATGCCCAATGGCACCTCATGCTTATGAGCTACAGGATGGAACTGTGAGCCCTGCTCCTGTGGTTTTCCAGTACCAGAATCCATCCCTTGACTGCTGTGCAAACACGAAAACTTTTACACAGACACACATGGGCTTCCTCATGCATGGGTGGGATAAATACTGGGTCCCTGAAGGCGAGGCCTCAGCGGGAAGATGATGGAGTACTAGAGGGTTCTAACAAAAGCATCCATGGCACTTGAGGGTAAAGTCTGGGACTTCCTGAGAAGGAAGACGTTCCCTGCTACCTGCAGACCTTAGGGCTCTCTGAGCATGGGGCTCATGTTCAGGTGCTGTGTGGTTCTTAGCCTTACCCATCCAGGAGGACTCCCTGACCCCTGCCACAGGCAGAGGGGACACCATCCATCCCTATAACAGGCAGAATCATGCAGTATTTCAGGTTTCATGGTAAGTCTCTGGGGGTTTTAGTTCACCCTGTTCATCTACCTGAGTTTCCCCCATACCTTAGTGATGTGGATCACTGAACTCCAGGCATGACATGGCCCTTGCTGTCTCGAAATCAGAGCAGCCATGATTACCCAGCTCAGAGACCCTCACAAGACCACGCCTACACACATGCTCTCATAGAAGGAAGGGTAAAGTGCATTAGACCCTCACCCAAGATTCCAGCCATTCCCCCCTCCTATATCCTCCCTCCAACCCTGCCCAAGGATCTCAGAGGCTGCTAGAGTAGACAGGAAACAGAAGGTTAAATGAAGAGAGAACTCCATCTAGCGACTGTTAGAGGTCATCACCCGTGCCAAGATGGGAGTGTTCTTAGTGATGTAGTAACCCCTCACCCATGCCCCTGTAACCCCTCACCCATGCCCCTGTAACCCCTCACCCATGCCCCTGTAACCCCTCACCCATGCCCCTGTAACCCCTCACCCATGCCCCTATAACCCCTCACCCATGCCTCTGTGAGTAACCCTTCACCCATATTCCTATGATTTATCCTCAGTCATGCTCCTGTAAGTAAGCTCAATATTTTCACTGGTTCCCCAAGGTAGCTTTTCTGGTATGCCATCAGTACCCTATCTCTGCTGAGCAGAAACAGATTCCCCAGGAAGGCTACACTTGGCCTGGGAAATTGTCATACTAAAGTCACAGGCCTTGTTTCATGCTCTTGCAGTGCTAGGGGCTGTGTGTTTTATTCCCCTGTCTCCACTGTGGAACTACCACTGGTCCTGGCCTCAGGTACGTGGACCGAGGTAGAGAAGGGGAAGGTGGGTGGATGAAAGGACTTAGATGCCTAGAGATAACCCTACTCTCGAGACTCACCTGGTTCTGCCTGAGCACAGACACTTGTTTCTGCAGGCTAATGTTCTCCTCCTCCAGCTCAGAGTAGTCCTGAAGTAGACGGGCCTCCCGGAACTTGTACTCCTTGATGTCATCTCGCAGGCGACCACGCTGGATCTCCACATTCTGGTTGATCTGCAGGGCAGAGAAAAGAGCTGTGTGGGTTACTTCTATAGCTGGCTACCAATTGTATTTCCAAGTATCCCAGAGGGCTCAGCACAGCCTGGTGCGCTGGGAGCCCTTTGGGCTACAATGTGGCTGTGTGGAGGAGAGAAGCCCAGGGCCGTGGGGTCTGTGCAGAGCAGCAGACAATCCTCGGTCAGATCTCTTCTACTTCTCTTAGCTGCGGGACTTCAGGCAAATGACGCAACCTGCTCTAACCCTGCTGAGTTCACAGGCTTCAGGTGCTCACCCAGCTGAAGCAGTAAGGGAGAATGGGGAGACAGGGAGATGGGTTACAGTATACAGCTGAACAAGGAGGAGGGTTTAGCTAATTTAGGTAGGAGCCATCTGTGAGGGGAGCAGTCTTCAGGCCATACACATCAGGCAGAGACATTCTCTGCACATGGTCAGCAGTCACTTTTGGACTAAAGGAAGACATTGCCATCCCTCTAAGCCTCACTGGGAAAGCTTTGCCATTCTCCTGGACCTGAGCAAGGCACTGGTGTCCCTAACACAGCCATGCCCACATCAAACATCAAACAATACACTTCACTCAGGACTTTGCTCACGCCCTTCTCTGACCCCTTTGATCTATCTGCAAGATGGGGCCATCTGAGTGGTAAACTGGTAAGTGGGGCAATACTGGGGCTCGTTTGCCTATGTTTACACCAGAGAATAAAGCACACCCACATAGAACCTTGCACATCAGTGTTCCCAGTGTTCCAGGTGGACACGGCCCAAGTATCCATTGGCAAAGGAATGGATAAACAAAACATGGTCTGTGAAAGCCACATTACGGAATGACGTCTTGACACTTGCTACAACACGAATAGCGCAAAGACATTCTGCTAAGTCAAAGAAGCAGCAAAGAGCTGTGCACTGTATGACTGCATCTACAAGAAAGACCAGAACAGGAAAGTAGACCAGTAGGGCTAAAGAGGGGTTTGAGAGTAACTGCCAAACAGGCCTCATTCTGGAATGATGAAATACTCTAAAACTAACTGAAAGGCAGGGAGGGTGTATCAGCGGAGAGGGCTTGACCGGCACTGAATACAAGGCCCTGGGTTCAATCCTCAGCACCGCAAAAGATAAACAACCGTAGAATGGTACACACACCTATGACTATGGAGATGCTGAGGGGACAGTGCTAGGGAGGGCAGAGCAGTGAGACTGGGCTTGTTGCTCTGGGTTCTGGAGCAGGTGTGCTGTTGGTCTGGGGAGGCCATGGAGCCTCAGGAACAGGGATGAGAAGCAAGACTGAAGTGCATTTTTAAGTGTGTTGGATGGGATGGTTACCCTCTCAATAAAGCTGCTAAGGGCTGGTTTCTGCCTCCAAGTCCTGTGTAAGGAGTTGGGAAGACTGTCACAGAGAGAGGCTAGTTCAGGGCCAAAAGGCTCACAACAAACCAGACTGAGGGAACTCTCACCCTGTCCTGCCTGCACTGAACGCAGGACCCAGGAGCCTCAGCCCTACACATTCAGAGCCACATCATCCTCCACTGTCACTGCTGTCCTAAATGTCGTAGGTTCAGCAAATTCTTGACCTCTGCTCGCTGGCTGCAGACCCTTCTCACACTGTGAGACAAGTGAAGATGTTTTCACACACCACCAACGCTCCCTAAAGTAAAATCCCCTAAAGAATCCCCAAATCCTCCCTGTTCCTAATGACTGGATGGCCTCCTCAGACACACCTGCTCCAGACCCCTGAAGACACGGCCCAGGCCAACAGCTCTGTCCTCACTAGCACTGTCCCTCAGCATCTACAGGAATTGCTCTGACCACATTTGTGTGTTCATCTGAAGGCCATATGCCTCTTAAGACGCTGTGCAAGGGAAACACAAAACAGTAATGTCGGATTGGTGAAACAACTCCATAAAAAATGGAGGAGGGTGGGAGAGAGAGGGAGGGAGAGAGGGAGAGAGAGAGGGAGGGAGGGAGGGAGGGAGGAGCACCCACACTCCCATGTAATGGTGCACATTTTTAGTCCCAGCACTCAGAAGGTAGAGGCAGGCAGATCTAAGTGGGTTCGAGGCCAGCCTGGTCTACAAAGTGAGTTCCAGGACAGCCAGGCTTCACAGAGAAACAGAGTCTCAAAAGTGGGGAGGGAGGAACACAACAGGAAGTGGAACGGAAGAGAGTGACATGGGGCAGGCACTAATAAATGCTTAGCACTCAAAACCAAGACTTAGCTCATAATCCATGAAGACAGGCACAGCCTTCTCACTAAGTGACTACTAAAAGAGGCAACAGAACTAACAGAAGAAATGGATGTCACAGGAAAAGTAAGAGAAGGCCAAAGGATGATGGAGCATCACAAGGGAGAAGGTGAGGAAGACACACACACACGCTGAGACGAGAGAAACAGCCCCAGCACAGCTACAATGGGGCAAGACCACGGACAGACTCCTCCTGAAAGCCTGGGGTAGAAGCGCAGCCAGGCTCTCTAGGGCACACCTGCATGGAGCCCGAGAAGGGTATGGGAGGAGCTGCTAAACGCTCTCTGCCAGGATGATCCCAATGTCTGCCCTCCCTCAGCACCTTTAAAATGCTGTCAAGAAGAAAGTACTCAAGCAAGTACAAAGAGGGTTCGTGTGGCCACAGCCCTCAGGGCAAGGTCCGAGTCACACCATTGCCTCAGGGCTTACATGGGAAGAATTAGAGACTAGAAGGCAGTCCAAGGCACGCAATGGCAGTTTCCACATGGCGAGGGCAGAGTGCAGCTCATGTGGTTGGAGAAGGAGGCAGAAGTAGGGGCTCGAGTGCCCAGGTCCAGAGCCGCAGGGGAGAGTTATCTCCTACAGCAGTGCCCGGATGGTCTGTGAGTCCTCAGCGCCTCTATAAACCTGACCCTCCTGAGGCTCTCTAGGAGTTCTATTCTTCTGCCACTGCTAGACCCAGGTCCAGGGCACAAGCCAAAAGGAGTTTCCCTTGGTGGAGTGTATGAGCCTGCATGGACCTGCGGATGGGTGTCCTTGTGGAAAGACAAGCAAAGAGAAATGTGCACACACGTAAGTCATGTGCTGGCAAGGTGACATCATGTGGCAGGTTAACTGCATCTTCTCTGCTGACTGTACAGGACTCAGACATACACTATCTTTCTATGGAGACAGCTTCCAACCCCAGCCACCAGGCTTAGCAGAGATGTTCAGCTGGCCTGCTGCCTGCCACCTCCACCCATCACATGCCCAGTTCCTGAGAGCTCCAGCAGGCTCCAACTAGCCACAGGGGTTTAGTTTTCTCTCAGAAAAGCATCTCCTCCCAGGGTGCAGGGTACAGGCTCTGCTCTGTGCAGATGACCAGCCCAGATGTAAGCAGTGGGCATATGGACTCAGAGCCACCACCTGAGGTCCTAGCCACCTGCTTTCCTTCACCTGGACCCCTGACTTCAAGCTGTTCGCCAGCACGAAGGGTGGGACAACCACCTGTCTCAGGAGGCCACTGTGTTAGGGGACTGTCAATCCTTTTCTTGGTCTCTTGAGCTCCCAATCCTTCCCACACAGGACACTTATCCATTAATCACGTAGGGGAGCACTCTTGTCCTCTACTGGGACCAGTGGGCCTCCAGTCATTCATCTGAGAAACAGTGTCCTGTCTGCAACAAGACATTCCTCAAATGCCCATCTACCTCCCAGGAATAATGTCAACAAGACGAAAACTGACTGAGGTATCTACTACTGGTCCTTCACTCAGCACAGAGATCACAATCAGGACCTAGAATTATTCCACCACAATGTAAGCCTCAGTTTCCCCATGTGACCGAACCCGGAGAGGGCCATTAGAATGAAAGGGTCTAGACATCAGAACTATCTGACACAGGTAAGGTGCCTGGTGCTGTAAAGTTGACCCTGGCTTTAGCCATCAGTCCAGCAAAGCACAGGCCACAAGGGTGTGCTGGAGTCAAGCCTCTGCATGGTTGGCCCAAGGACTCTGACCCAAGGGCCATCAATAGCAGGGAGTAGTCACTTCCCCTGGTGTGGGGTCCTTGAGGTCTTGAGCTCAGTCTGAATGGGGGTGGGGAAAGGCAGCTTCCACTTCTGGAGCCCAGTGCATGATCTCATTTCCTCCCACAGTGTGGCTCTGGTGAGGGTGGAGGAGGGGCTGTCACTGAGGAAGAGAAACAGCCCCACTGACAATCCATCTGTCTACCCCTCCTTCCTGAAAGGCCAGTGCACGACTGTCTCCCACATTCAGCCCCTAGGCAACCTAGGCTGGATGGCCGTTCAGGGCCGGAAATGAAGTCAGTGGATTGAAGACAGCAGGTCTGGGGTGGAGGAGAGATCCCTGTTGTTCCTGTTTATGCTTTAGAAGGAAATCCTGAGTCTCCCTACACACCCTTAGCTGCCTTTGCTTTTAAGTGTCCCCTTCTCTGCAGCCCAGCCACAGGCAGCCCGCCAGCCTTCACCACCTACACACCTGTCTAGGGAGAGGTCTGCTCTCACCACTGTTGACACTGTTCTTAGATCTGTTTTGTCCTTTGCTGTTGTCTCCTGGCCTAGCATGACTGTCCCCCAATTGCCCAACACTGGCCCCTCTGGGTTGGATTTGGTCTTGCAGGTATGTGGGGATTCCTTACGACCTTTCCTACCACCTTCCTCCTAACAGCCTCTTCCATTTTCCCTCCCCTGTGACTTCCTGCTTGGGACACAGCTGCCTCCAGGGCCCTGACTACAGCACACCCTCATGCCTGCATCCTGCTGACTTCTGTCAGAACATATGCTGCAGAGGGTAGGCTTCCACAGCTAGAAATGGGCAGGGAGAGCTTGGAAGATGTGTAGTGAAGGAGCACAGTGTCTCCTACAAAGGGTTTCAGAGACTGGAGACAAGGCTTTGTCTAAGCCTCTAGAGCAATGAGGGCTAAAGTCAGTGTTATCCCAAGCCTGAAGGATCCTGAGCCTAACTCCCAATACCATGGACAGGTAGGCAGACCTCAGCCAGGAATCTAGCACATGGAGACTTTTAGTAATGGGTCCTCAACCTCTTTCCTCAAAGTTCCACAGAGTCTCCATGGCTTTTGGCTTTTCTCTGTCTGTGGCTACCAAATCACAAGTTGGGCCACTCATTATTCAGGCTGCACTACTAGACCTTGACATTCCTTCTTGCACATGGTGTGGCCTACCACTCATGCACAGCCAAGCCCTGTGTGACAAAAACCAAACAGACAAAAAACCCAAAACCATTCTTCAAACAAAAAGTCAACCAATGACAAAGCATCCTGTGGACACTAGGTCTACCCCCATGAGGGGCCGATCATCATGCTAGTCAGGGCCTGCCAGAGGGCTCATGACACCACTGAGGAGGGCACAGTTCAGGCACAGAACTGTTTGTGTGTTGACTGAGAGACCACAGGAGCAAGATGCAGCCTCAGTGAGCCCACTTCAGTGAGAGACTTTGCCCCATCCACTTACCTCTTTCAGCTCCTGGGCCACAGACGTGAGGCGCTCATTCTCAGACTGAGTGTTGATAAGGACATTGCGCAGCTGTTTCAGCTCTGTCTGCAGCTCCAGCACCTTCCGCACATAGTACTGCTCCTTCGAGGCGGACTCCTGGATCAGGCTCTCCTCCCGGCTCTCTCCATCAGCAGCCACCTTCTTGTGGTTTGTATGTGCCTGGCCAAATGCCTGCGTGGAGAAACGAGACATTTATGAGATGGGTGTCCTGGGGCTGCAAAGCAATGGAGACCCAAGACCTCAAGGAACGCGAAGGCCCTTGACCTGGGAAGCACTTCTATGTTGTGCATGTGTTAGAACACACACTGCGATGCACGTGCCAGGCACGCTTCATTACAGTGAAACTGTACTAGTCTCGGGGGCACCATGTGGTGGGACAGGAAGGAGCATGAAAGATGTAAGGCTGCAAACACACATGGGACTCCATAAAGAACTAAGTTTGAGGCCCGAGGGTGCGTCCCAGCTGGAAAGTAACCAGGACGAGGAAATAGCTGGTCTATACTTTGAGCCTAGACAAGCTAGCAGGGACCAAGCCCAGAGCACACCCAAAGGTGAGCAGCTGGCCCATCCTGCTACCTGAGGTCAAATCATCATTTGTTCTGGGACAGACGGGGGCTGGGCCCCCGGGCCCCCAGCCCTACGGGCAGGGAACAGTAGCAATTAGCTAACGTGGTTACCTAAGGGTGTGTGAGACGCACATACCTGCGTGTTTCAGACATAGGCGAGGAGCGAGTGTGTCAGGCCCTGGGATGCGGGAAGAAAACCTATCAAGTACAGCAGCAAGAAGTGCTGGCCTCGCCCACCACAGCATGGCAGTCCCAGCAAGAGCAGCAGCTGTGCTATGTCTAGACCCTGAGCCCCTGGGAGCCTGGCCCCCATCACATGACCTCTGAGGGCTGCCCCACCTCCTGGGCCTTCCTTCCCTGACTCTTTGTAGGACCCGTGGCTCGTGACAAATATAAGAGAAGAGCTCCTGAAGAACAAGAAAATGATGGCTTTTACTAGTTTTAAAAGTAAAACGGAATTTTTTTCACTTATTACTTCACAAATCTAGGATTTCAGACCAAGAAAACAATGAGCAAAACATACAAAGCCACATTGTACAGGGATGTCACAGAGCTGAGAAGTTTCTAATACTAACACATGAAAATTCAGAAAGCAATTCCTTTTTATTCTGTCAGGGAACTGGCAGAATGGAGTAGGGCCTGATCTGAGGCAATATGCTGTGTCCCAAGAGACTACAGGAAGGCCTCACAACGGTCCAGAGGACAACACAGTCCAGGAGCTCCAGGGCGGGCACTGGAGCGTGTGTGGAGGGGTAACCTGGGGCTCACAGTGCAACACTGCTGCAGCAGACCGCGGATATCCAAGTCACCTTGAGATGGCCCGGTCTGCTCATTTGCTTTCAGTCCCCAACACTCCATCTACTCTGCCCAAATCACAGCAGCTCAGCTTTTGTGACTTCTGGTCTGTTTGCCTTTACCCCGATCCTATGGAAGGATCAAGCCACAAATTGCACCTACACAGCAGCTGGCCCACGCTGCCTGTCCACCACTATGAGACACAAAGGAAATCAAGTCCCAAGCTGGCCCCAACCTAGGGCTCTGGGAACTGTACTGAAGAGTCCAGCACCTGCGGCTCCTTGGGACACACCCGTCAACTTGGGAGTTGGGACAAGGACAACTCAGAAGTTTTCCCAAAGTGTGATGGCTAAGCACTATGACACAATATTCAAGCCTAGGCCTGCCAACCTGGGCCCTGACTTCCTCCACCCAAGCTACCAGCCTGGGGCACAGGAGCAGCCCCAGCAGCTTTTCAAACGTACTGTGATGGAGACATCTACCTCCAACTGAGAAGATGGTCACAGGGACAGACACTACTTCCTGTGTGAGAAACTACAATCTGGAAAGTACGGGAGCAAGATGATGGAACAGGATGGTGAGGCAAGAGCCTCTGCCGTCATGCCTTACCCTCCTTACTATACACCTGTCCTGTGACGCCCAGTGTGCACCACGGCGTATGCATGCCAGGCACACACATTCACAAACAGTTTCAAATATGTACCGGGGAAAATGACAGGATGAGGGGAGGCCCCCAACAGCCTTCATGACTTCAGAGGAACTTCAGGGCATGGCACACAACAGGACTGAGGCAGATGGCAGGGCCTGTGGAAGACGACCACAGACAGGGCAGTAAGGGCAGCCAGAACTAAGGACCAGATGAGTCAGCGAAGGGTTAAGGAGGCCGTGGGAAAGTTCAGGCCCTGACACAGTCTGAAAACAAGCTTGTTCCCACCACCAAGGTGGACCCCGACTCACAGGCTCAGAGAGCATGTCCTGGGCCTGGAGAATCAGCCTGAATTACACGCTGATGAGGTGCATCAGAGCAGAGTGTAAAGACAGACATGAAGGTCTAATCCATGTCCTAGCCATTGCACCCCACAACACGCTCAGACCACGCTCAGGAAAACAAGCCCGTCCGTCCAGCTGCCACAGGTAAGCTTCGTGGGGAAGACCCAAGAGAGAAC
Organism: Rattus rattus; assembly: GCF_011064425.1. NCBI lineage: Eukaryota > Metazoa > Chordata > Mammalia > Rodentia > Muridae > Rattus > Rattus rattus. The sequence goes on along the minus strand of NC_046167.1, from coordinate 68,352,711 downwards.
TGTTCCTCAGCAGACAGCACACAGCCCTGAGCAGAGGGCTGAGACTCGGGGACTAGAACCCTCAATCAGGAGCACAGAGCAAACGGAGGACACAAAAGATCCCAGTAGCACTTCTGTAGAGGAAAGCAGGGCCAACAACAGGCACACTGCATCACAAAGGATTAACCAACCCTGAAAGGCAGCCAAAATGAGGGCCCAAATGAAAAAATAAAATAAGTCAAAGCCTAATAAACCAGAGAGAGCAACCATGGAGTGTGTACCAATTTCAAGGAGCCGATACAATACATCACCTCAACACAATGCCAAAGTTCCAGCAACTTTTCGTAGAAAATGACCAGTTCATTCTAAAGGTCATAGAGCAATTTAAAGGACTCAGACAGACTAAATGACCTTGAAAGAGCAGGACCACCCCACCTGCTACCACGACCCAGAGGCACTTCACTGCTTAGAGGCCGGACTAAAGCTTTATGGGAAAGATAACCTTTGAATCAACAGCACACACGCAAGTAACTCACATAACACATAGACAGATGGACAGACAGGCAGACAGATACACACACACACACACACAGAGGACTTTAGAGTTGAGCACAGTAGTCAACAATGAACACTGAGGCAGGGCCTGAGACCAACCAGAACAATGGAGAAGGTCCCATCTTGGCAGAAAAACAACCACAAGGGGGGCTGGGTGGTTACAGTGCTGGTCATGTAAGAAAAAGGCCACAGTTTTAAATCCCCAAAGCTACATAACAACCAGATGTGATCGTGAATGCACCTGTAATCCCAGCTCTCTATTATTTTAAGATATAGGGCCTGAGAAATTGCTCTACAGGTAAAAACCATTTGCCATTCATGTCTATTAACCTGAGTTCAGTCCTCAGATTCCCTTAGGTGGAATAAGAGTCAATTCTACAAAGCTGTCCTCTAACATGCTGTAACATGTGCACATGCAAATACACAGATGACGATTTTTAAAAAACCACCTAAATGTAGTAATTCATATAATAAAGTACTACTCCCAATAAAAAAGAACTACTGATATATCAATATAGAAAGACACACCTCAAAATCACCTTAGTGGAAAGTCCAATGGGAAAAAATAGGTTGTTCAATCCCCTTTACATAAAACTCTAAAAATGCACACTAAAATGGAGGTGCATTGGGGGTGTGGTGAGGGGGACTCAGAGGGAACAGGAAAGACCAGAGACAAGCTCATTACCTTGCCTTGCTGATGGTCTCAGGAACATATGCTCACATGAAAACTTAGAGTGAACACCTCAACTCATGAAGCTCACTAAAGTTCTGAGGACACTGCATGGACGTTCCTGAAGGGCTGTACCTCTCACCTGCAGAGTGTGACCCTACAAGACACAGCCCATCCCCGTGGCCACCATGTCCAGCTTCCAGGCTGTGAGGCTGGGGTCAGAGAGGTGGTGTACCTGTTTGGGCACTTTCCTTTTGACCTTTTCAGACACCACTGCATCCAATCCTATACAGCCTTTCAACTCCACCTTAAATCCGCTGTGCCCAGGACCATCTTCCTGTTCTATGGGTTGTAGGCTCCCTTCTGTCCTCCCTTGAGTAAATGCTCCCTGGAAAGGTGTTCCTGACCTGCAGGTTGGCTGGGGGACAGCTGTGGTTGTGTTTGTAGATTTCCCTGGCTCAGGCCTCTCAGGTGGTACCCCAGAATATGGGCGCCTCTATGTACCACCCTGCTATCAAGAACCAGCCCCTGAACAGCAGATGTGGCCTCTAACCTGCCTCTTCCACAAACTTTCACAGCTGACTCAAGGAAGGAAGGAAGAAGGCAGGGAAGCAGACTGGCTCTCCTCCAATCCTAACCGCAGGATGGTCGACGTCTGTGCTTTGAGGAGGAGCAATGCTCTGGTAATGTCCTCACAGGCTCCTAACCTACCTCCTGCCTACGGCTCTGAAGTTGCCCAGGTCCAGCAAGACCCAACAGGGCCAGGAAAGCTGGAGCATGAGGTCATGGCCAGTCAGGCGCCTACAAGAGGAACACGGCCCATGTTTGTTTGCTTCTGGCCAACACATAGCCCCCTGGGATGCTGGCTTCAAGGACAGCCACACCCATGTAGCGATGGTGCAATCATCTGCGCCTACAAGGAACCAGGCCAATCACGATTTCAGCAGCTGGATCATCTCTAGCTAGGATGGGAGAAGAGAAGCTCTGGGTAGGAAGGAAAAACCATAGCAGCCCTAAGGGGCAACGTTCAAAACCAAGCATGGTATGAAAAGTGAGGGAACAGCATGAGCCTCATGTCTCCAACAAGAGCTCAATGCCTGCTATTCATGGAATCTCCCAGACGATGGCAGCCATAAACATTAGACCATTTCATGGTGCCATGGGGGGAGGGGGCCGCACAAGCACCTAGTTTGCACACAAAACTGAGGCGAAACAGAGCTTTACCATAGGTACCTGGTCTGGTTGCACTGTGAGATGGTATAACACTGAGGGAGGGCTGATGGGACAGGGCTTTGGGGTCACATCTAAAGGATGTGATTTTATCCCTCCACTCCTGAGAGCCAGACAGCACAGCAAGGGAGAACAGACCCTGGGTACATGTGGGAGCACAGAAAGCGAGCTGTGCCTACCACTGCCACCTCAGGAAAGTACAACTAACATCATACACTGCTCAGCTGACCCACCTCTGAAATACGCCACAACAGTGCGAACTGGAGATAGCACACCGGGCACGGACTAGTGTCCCTCCACTTCCTCTCCTATAACCTGGCTAATACTCCAGCCTGAGGCCAGGCCTGAGTTAAGCAGACCTTTCAGCCTAAGCCTGCTGCTGAGAGGATTTGGAGTCAAGGATACTCTCATCAGAGATGAAGCAGCCTCAGCCCCTTGAACCCCATCCAGTTCCCAATAACAGAAGCCTTCAAAGGCAAATTCAGGAATCACTCTGTTCTCTTCTGCCTTTCCTAGTGGCCCAGATGGAAACATTATGTTTGAATCAAAACAGAGCAAAGAACTTCTCGCATGCCGAGTGTTCCCCACTCCCAATCCCAACCATAAAGAATGAGGGCAGCACAGCGCAGGCCGGAGTCCTCCTCAGACCACCCATGACAGTTGCTCAAGTTCTCAACACCAAGGGCAGAAGCTGACAGCCAGTGTCAGAAGCAGCAGAGACGGCCTGGCAGGCACTTCCTAGGATTTTAACAGGATCTCTGTGGCCCTGACTGTGGGAGGCCTCCAGAAGTTTCAAGACACTGAAGCCCATCGAATGGGCTGATACAAATACAATGTTATTGTGACATCAGGTTGTTTCCAGAGAAAGGGTTTGCTGACACCCAGACTAGGCAGCCGTCCTATCCTCCCATGGCCAGGTCACCTGCAAAACCCTTCTGTCACCTGGGTATACCAATTCTCAAGCGTTCCTTCCCATGATTTGTTGTAGATGGTCTAAATTTATCCAGACAAGGATACATCCTGAGCTTGGTACAGAATGGGAAACAGGCAGCTGGTCAGAACTCTGAGGGTATTTCTTGCTAAAACTGTCTGAAAACTGGGATACAAGGCTAATTCCCAAGGCTGGGGGCTGGGTATGAGGACGTCCAGCCCTGTGTTGAGAGAACACGGGTACTAAGCAAGGTTATCCACGACCAGCCTACTAATGAAAAGAACGAGAACTTAGAGGATCAGCCCAAATTAGTGCCTAGCCTTCTCCAGCTTTTGTCACCGCTGGCCAAGTTCTATGGAACCCACGAGGCTCCTACTCTGCAGTCACCCAGAAGGGCAGCTTGGCTCCCTGCCAATGCCTACTCAAAGTTTCCTGCCTACAAATGAAAGGCCCAATCACTCACCACTAGCCAGAGAGTAATGTGGACATCTCACTGTGAGAGCTACTCTTCTGTACAAGCAGTACAGACTGACCCTTCAAACCAGAGAACTCATGGAGGGCCTGAGTAGAGGCGTAACCAGAACTGAACTCAAGCCCTCTGCTCTGTCTGACACACTCTTATCAGCAGGGCCTGGCTCCCTGGAGAAGGCCTTTGCTAACAAGCCAGGGAAGAGTCCTCCAGGCAGGGCTATCCCAAAGAATCCTCCCTAAACCAGTTTGATCATATGATGCAGCAGGCACAGTGCTTGACAACCCAGGGGAGCCGGCCTCTACAATCTAATGAGACAAGGCTTGTTCCAGGAAGCAGATTCCACAATAAGGCCATGATCCTCCAACCCTTTGTCTGTGCTGATCCAGCACCGCCTACCCACAGACTGTGGGTTCCACACTTGTCCCAAAAGGGCCACCACGCCTGCATCAGGCTAGGCTTGGAATCCCAGGAATCCCTAAGCTGTACCAGCTGCCTACCCTGGCACGCCTGCTGGGCAGGGCCCCTTCTACCACCTGCTGACCTGGGGACACTGTTTGGTTCCTGGTGAGGGCTGCACA